>NW_005871165.1:2079752-2081112 GCF_000147115.1 Myotis lucifugus
GAGAATTGCTGCCCACCAGCTCCCTAGCTCTAACGCCTGTGCTGAAACTCCTGACTTGCTCATCTGCTTAGGATAAAGGCCCTGGCCTTGTAATTCTCTCAGAGCTAGTGTTCTACCTCAGAAGCCCTGTTCTGCATCTGGGACCTGCTTCCCTAATGCCAACTACCTATGTCTGGATTGCCCATCACCACAATCCCCCAGATTACTCCTCCCCAAACTTTCTTCCTAGACAAACCCATGGTGAGAGTTTCTGAGCTGGGACCGAGTGTGAGAATGGGTCAGAGCTGGCCTGAGGCTGCAGAGCAAGGAACCAGAGGAGACAGGAAGAGCAGCACCAGGGCAATTGAGGGGTGAAAGCTCATCATACAGTCTAAACAGTAGTTCCCGGCCTTCACTGTGAATTAGAGTCACCTGGAGACCTTGCTGAAATGCAGGTGCTGGGTCTCACCCCAAATACCTCTCATTGACTCGGTCTGAGGTGGGGCCTGCAAATATGCATTTCTAACTAGTTCCCAGGTGGTACGGACACCACCCTGGTCTAAACCTTGTCAATGCAAAGCAGGTGAGCTGAGAAATGGCAACCAAGTTGAGAAACATGGGACCCCAAGGGGAGACACAAGGGCAAAGAAGGTTTACAGAACCTGGAGGGACATTGGTCAGGCCTGTGATTAGAGGCAGGAAACCTTTTATAAAACCCCTTCAGCTTTGCCTGCAGGTCAGAAAGGACACTGTTGAGATTGTTTAGAACAATGACATGTTGGGCTTCCTGGCACTTGCTGCTTGTGACCCCAGGCACCATGCCCACCTTTAACCATGCTTCCTCCCAGTGTCTGCAGCGGGCTCTGCTCTCTGGGTCTTGCCCTACCCCATGGGCAGGTCTGGTTGAAGTTTTCGGTTCTCCCAGCCTGGTCCCACTAGATTAACTCATCAGACTAGTTGGTCTCTGTTTGTCTCTCATGTTGTTCATACACACACTGCCCTCCGCTCTGTGCCTGGGGGCTGATGCCCTAACACACTGAAACACCCGGGCTCCCTAGTTGCCAGTTCCATTTTCCAGAGGCGCTCCTGTCTTTTCTTCACACTCCTCCTTCCTCCTCAGAGTGACTCACAATATTTGCAACCTACCCTGTCTAGCACTGCTACTAGGTGGCTCCCACACCTCAGTTCCAGATTTTAAACTGGAAAAGTGTTTCTATGAAACTATTTCCTCCCCTTGTCCCTTCAGCACTCGGGATGGCAATGGTTCCCACTGTTATTTCCAGGTACATCACAACCGGTGCCTGTTCCCTTAGCCGAGCCTGCACCTCCTGCAAGCAGTCCCTTCAATGAACCTCTTAACCTCTGAGTTGGACTGTTTCCT
>NW_005871165.1:2081213-2128222 GCF_000147115.1 Myotis lucifugus
CAGTGAAATAGCTCCCTGCACCTCTCGGGCATCCATCCTTGAACCCAGCCCAGGCACAAAGGCTCCCAGTGATGCGGAGACAGCAGCAGGGTGAATGCCCAGCAGATATGACCAGAGCCTTGTCACCGGGCATTGGAGGCCTGCCTCCCTCAGGTGGAAGCAGGCTCTGTGACAGGGCCAAACAGAAAGAGCGAGGCTGCGCCCAGAGAGCCAACGTGCTCCTGAGGCCCAGCTAACCCACTTCCCCATAGCCATGTCGGAAACAGCAGGCTTGTACAGCAGCACTCCAGAGTCTCAGATGATGTTGCCATGGTAACACTAGGGTCACTGCTTAGCAACAGGCCAGAGCTGCAGGAAGTTGCTAAGGTATTTTCACATGTGTTAAAGCAAATGGATGTTTATCTCAATCTTGAGTGTAAATACACTGTGGGAGAAAAGAGAAAACATACACACACAAACCACCTGCTGATGTGCATGGCAGCTGATCCTTGAAGCCTGGAGAATGTGCCTTCTCACCTGGCCAGTGTAGCTCAGTGGTTGTGCATCAGAACCATGCACCAAGAGGTCATCAGTTTGATTCCCAGTCAGGGCACATGCCCAGGTTGTGGGTTCGATCCCCAGCAGGAGGCGTGCAGGAGGCAGGCAGCCAATTGATGTTCATGCATCGATGTTTCTATCTCTCCTTCTCCCTTCATCTCTCTCTAAAATCAATAAAAACATATTTTTTAAATGTGCCTCCTCTCCGGAGAAGGCAGACAGGGAGACCATGTATGACCCAGTGAAGAACACCCTCTTACCCTCTAACACAGCTGCCCACCTGACTTCCCGCTCACCAAGCCTCACAACCTTCACCACCATCTAATTTCCAATATAGTTCCAGACCTAAATGGTTTTTGAGAGGCCGTGCAGTTTAGGAATTACATGTGTGGACTCTAAAGTCAGACTGGCTGGGTCTAAATCCCAGCTCTGGCCCTTTCCTGCTCTATTACTTTGGCCATGAAACTTCTCTGGGCCTCAACCTCTTCATCTGGAAAATGGTAATATTAACAGTGCCTACCTTTCAGGATTATGAGTGAATTAAATCTATTCCATGTCAAGCACTTAAAACAGTGCCTGGGAATGCAATAAGTGCTTTATTAAGGATAGCTGTTTTTAATATTCAGTGAAATCGTAGAAACTTTCCCATGTGCCAGGCCCTGTAGGAGGAATCCTATATAATAAAAGCCTAATATGCAAATCAACTGAACAGCGGAACAACTGGCGGAATTATTGGTCGTTATGATGTGCACTGACCACCAGGGGGCAGACACTCAATGCAGGAGCTGCCCCCAGCCCGCAGGCCCCAAGCCGGCCAAGGTGGGTGCCAGCGGGGGCTCCCTGATCACCCTGCCAGTCGCCCCTCAGATCGGCCCTGATCACCAGCCAGGCCTAGGAACCCTACCCATGTACGAATTTTGTGCACCAGGCCTAGTAAAGTATATAAAGGTCAGTGAGAAGTTGGCTCTGTCCTCCTGGGGTCCACATCAATTCCTAAGTCAGGCGGTAAGGAGAGGGCCAACTCATAGGCTGGTCATTCAGGGTACCCCAAATCTAGCTTCTGGCCTTGCCTACTTAAAGAGTAGTTGTGACAATAAAATAAATGCATGCAAGAGTCCAGGATGGTGCCTGGCATACAGAAAGTGCTCAATAAAGTTTACCTACTACTACTAAAATAGCTATCATCATTACTCCCCTGCCACACACCAGCTCCAAGCCCCTGCAGCTCCATCTGGGCCTCTTTACACTGCTCCTAAGCCCTGGAATACTTCCCCCTCTCTTTCCTCCAAGCCATGCCTATGTGAGACCTGCGAGAGAAATTCCAGGCATGCTTGTTCCTGAAAACCCCTTCAGGCCCCAGGCCCTGGCCATCCCTCTTCCTTGACCACACCAAGCTCCCCTGGTGTTCACTGTCTGTCCTTCTGCCTTGTGTCCTCAGGTGTTTGTATCTTGCTTCCTGAACCAGAGTGTGAGCCCTCTCTCTCAGACACCCCTTATGCATCTTCTCAGATCCTCTCGACCTTACCGCTCTCACCCTTTACCACTGTCTCACCTCAATTGTCCCCACAGTTACAGGCTCTGCATGGACTCCACCCAACCGCCACCCAGCTACCACGCTGGCTCCTGGGGCCACTGTGCCTCAGCAAAGGACACGCACAGTGGGCGCATGACCATCGGGCTCGCTGGTCTTACCGTGTTTTCATCGTCCAGAACCAGGGGCCAAAAAACCTGGCAGAATAAACAAAGGCACCAGCTCAGTGACAACACCCCAAAGTGCTAGAGCACTGTCATCTGGAAGGTGGGAGACACACTGAACCTTCATCCTATGTGGTCCCATATGCCCAGGAACCAAGATCTCAAGTCTGGGAGCCAAGCAGTGAACAGAGCACTTGCCCTCTCTCCCCCACGTACAGAATGCACGCTCTGTCTGCAACGAGGCCCTGCCAGGTGAGCATCCAGGTGTCAGGAAAGAGCCTCCTCTGTCGTCAGGATTGCACTGGACCGGAAGATGAGAAACTACGAGTCAGTGGGCACTCCCACGCTGGTGGACAAACAGGCAAGGCCAGGGTTGCTGTACTGGTGGGATTAAGAGCCCTGATTCCAGGAGGAGCTGTGGTTGCTACGCAGTGGGCACAGAGAGGATCACTTCTAGAACCCAGGGGCTCCCTGGGGCTTTTCTAGGTGCTTAAGCCCCAGGAAAAACTGTCAAGGGGCAACTGCATCAACCACAGCCTAGCAAGGGCATGACAACGAAGGGCAATTCAGGGGTAAGTTTAGTCTCTGTCTTTGCTGCCTGCCCAGTGGATGCCTGGGGCAGCAACACCTGTGTCACCTGCAAGCTCCTTAAAAATGCAGACTCTCGGGCTCCTCCCCAAACCTCTGGACCCAAATCTGCCTTTTAACCCACCCCCAGGTGATCCACGAGCTCGTTGAAGTGGAGAAGCTCATTAGGCAGCCCCCTGGGCAAGCATCCTAGAACTTTCCCTGAAGGGGAGGGAAATCTAGAATGAGTACTAATGGGTGGGGCTGAGGTGATGAATATTAATCAGGTCCTCAAACCAGTGGCAGAGGTGGGAGTTGTCATTCTTTCCCTTAGCCTCTTTCAGTCTGGCTGCTTTCAGCCTTGATGGAGAATTTGTGACTGGATCAATTTGTGCTTTTCCCTCAGGGGAAGCACAAGGGTATTTGATTCTCACAAAAATGTAGGTTCCTATTCTAGTGGGGGGACTGGATATGAAGGAAGAGCAATAGCAGAGCTGAGCAATGCCGGCCTGGGTTACAGTGACATCTCCCATACGCCCCTCAGATCCTGTAGGCTTCCCCTCTGTCAGGGCCTTGGCTGCTGGCTCCACACCAGCTGTGATGCTGCGTGGACTGCACCACCCAGCACCCAGCCACATCGACTCAGGTGATCACCATACCTTAGTGCTCTGTGTGATCTGGCTTCCCATGGGCCCAAAGGAGCACGGCATGCAAACTAGTTAACTCCTCAGAGCAAAGTTTGGTGGAAGAGAGCCTTTCTCTGTGCCCCTCCCTTTGACAAACTGTCCCGAGAGCTAGCAGCTCCAATGGCCTCTCTGAAGATGGTGTTGCACCACTGAGCTTTGTGTCCAGCGGGGGCCAACCAGTAACGCACCCTGTGTTTCATCTTCCTCCTTCGCTGCCTGGCTCCCCCTTTCTTCCTCACTCCCACTTCCTTGCGTTTCACTCTCCAATCATGTTTGCAGGCTTTGGCCTCAGGCTCTGCTTTCTAGGTTCCTAAGTGATGATGCCTTTCAGGGCAAAGCCAGGGTTTAATCCTTCCATCTCACTCAGCACCTTAGAACTGAATATTAATGCCTGGACAGACTAGGGAATGGAAAGAAAGCAGGCCTGGGTGTGGGACATTCCCACTTTGCAAGAAAGGTCAGCAGCAGTAGTGAAGGGATTCAGAGGGGAAATGATGCTAGAAAGCTGCGATGCTGCCCTGGCTTTGGTTTAATACCACCTTACAAATAAGTACCTAACATCCACCAGCCCTGAAACCACGTGTGCATTTGTTTTCCAAATATCATACTCGTGGCCATGGGTAATTTTTACCCAAACTGGGTGTAGTCACCTGGCAGGTATCTTGGTTTATCAGCGAATGATGATGACAAAACTCTCAAAGGGAAGATGTTTTCTCCTTCCTTTGAGTTTCCAGCACCAACTGAAGATGACCTTCAAGTAAACTGCTTCTTAGGTTCTATTTTAAAACGTGCAGGACCAGCACAGGCCCCTGGCTTTTGACTTCTTCATGCCAAGTCCTGATTCCTGAGGCCCTGGACTCCCAGCTGACCTGCTGCCTTCCATGCACCAGCCAGGGGAAGCAGGCCAGCTCAGTGGCAGCTGTGCTTACTGAAGCCCGTCTCCACCCCGGCCGGCAGGCACTAGGAGCAGGGCCAGCAAGTAGGAAACCCTTGGGAAAAGGCAGCCACTAGGACCCTAATACTTGTTAGGCTTCCCTTGACCAAAAGGCTTCTGCCTAAAACTCAGGTTCCAAAAGCATCTCCTACACCAGGGCTTCTGGGAAAAAGCAGGATTATGTAACTAAGACTCTTGTCCTGATGAGGAAATGGGGGGAAAACAACACAGTAAAATAGCGAACATGTATTGGGGCTTACTCTGTCCCATGCCCTGTATTTCATCTATTATTTCACTTAATCCGACTCTAAGAGGTAGATACCATTATTATCTCAAGTTTACAAATGAGGAAACTGTGGGTCAGAGAAGTTTGAAAACTTAGCTAACCTTAGAATGGGAGAAAATATTTCAAATCATATATATTACATGAACTCATCACAACTCAATGGTTAAAAAGACAGCTCCAATTACTTGCTGCCCTTGACAAATGGGCAAAGGGTCTGAATATACATTTTTCCCGGGAAGATACACAAATGGCCAATAAGCACATGAAAAGATGTTCAATATCATTAGTCATCAGGGAAATGCTAAGCAAAACCACAGTGAGACACCCCTTCAGACCCACTAGGATGGCTATCATAACAAAGACAATAACAAGTGTTGGCAAGGATGTGGGAAAGCAGCGCCTTCGGACATTGCTGGTGGAAATAGGAAACAGTGCAGCTGCTTTGGAAAACTGTCTGGCAGGTCCCTGGAAAGGCAAACATCAAGTTGGCATTGACCCAGCAATTCCACTCCTACATATACACCCAAGAGAAACAAAAACATACATCCACACAAAAGCTTCTGCACAGATGCTCATAGCAGCCTTATTTGTAAAAGCCAAAAAGTAAAAACCATCTAAATGTCCTCACCTGCTGAATGGATAGGTACTGGCTCCACGCCGCACAGCCTCTTCTGAGTAAATGGGAATTAGACAGGACCCTTGACTTTCTACCAAGACAAGTCTGATCGTAGAGAAATGAATAGTAGTGAGGAAGGAAGCTCCCGCCGGTGAGGCAGGGGATGAAAAGGTTCTGAAACATAAGGACATTTCCCCTGCATTTCTGCACAGCTCCCATGGGAATCCTCAGGGATCCTAGATGAGAATCTTGATGGCAATGTCTCCGAGTCGGCAGGTTGTGTAGGAGCAGGAACACTACACAGGAAAGCGTGTGTCTTAGTCTGACCAGCAGGAACATTGTGTGTTCCTTTCAGGGAGTGTCTGGGTTTCCTGTCACCCCAGAGCTTGATCTTCTGCGGATAGTCAACAAGGACTTGATGGATCTCATTGACTTCTGTCTGTGCTGGAGCTACACAGTCTCTTGGGAACCCCATGCCCAGCACAGCCCCAGCATCCATCACAGTGCTTGGTACATAATAAACACTCAACAACTATTTGAGAAACAGATGGATGGCTAAGTGAAGAAGTGCCTTCTATCCTGGGACACAGGCTACTGTATATTTGTGAGACATATCAGAGTGAGGAGAATGAAGTACCAAGTTTAATGCCTAAAAGAAAAGATAAAGTATTTGATCATGCTTTGGCCCCAAAAGGCTATCCTCCTCATCCACCATCACCACCACCAATGAAACACAACAGCTGGAATTTGGGACATGGTTTTAAAGAATCCCCTAAATTCTTGATTCGTGGTTGGGTAAATGGCAGCATAGATATTTCTAGCTAGAATCTTGGGAAATTACACAGCCACTCCTTAGCAATCCCTGACTTATTAGAGAAAAGTAAGCCAGGAGAAGAACTGTCATTTTGTGGGAGGTGAGGAGTGGCTGTGTAATTTCCCAAGGACACCCTGAGCCCAGGCAGGGAGCTCACACATCAACAGCAGTGCTGGTAATATCAAAGTTTAGGAAACTGACACCGTGTCTTTCACACGTTTTTGAACTGATTATTGGTTCTGGATAATTCACTCCCCCCAAAGGCGTGACTGTATGACCATGGTTTTGCTGGAAGCATTACAAAGAAAAAAAGAAACCTTCCCAAGAAGCCCTGGGGGGTGCAACTCAACACAGGTGAGTTGTGATGAAGAGCTGGCTGGAAACCACAGGCCCAGCCCCTCCCCCTGAACTGCCCCAGGAGACACATTCCTGGTCCAGAACCCAGAAACTATTCACCCACTGCAAGCAGCAAGATGATAAGGACAAAACTGCTCCCTGAGGAGAACTGTGTCCTTGGGCAGAGCAGTGGGGCGAACTAATTTCTATTAATGAGGCTGTAAGCTACAGTGTTTGTCTACAAAACAGGGTAATTCATGAAGAGTAAATATGTCAACTAATTCAAGAGACACGCTAAATCTCCATTGTTTTCTGAAGCTCAGGTTTCCTGCCTCCATAAAACGTGATGCGCGCCTTCAATGTGTGCAGCAGGATCCGTGAGATTGCAGAATGCCACATTAACTCGGAGCTCCTGGGCTAATGAGGGTGAGTCCATTTTGCAGTAATGAATTGTTGGTAATAGCCCATCATTGAACAGATGTCTCATCCGTCATTGCACCGAGACGCCCACACTCCAGAGCCCTCGGATAGCCTGGGGAGGTGGTACAGCCTGGGGAGGGACCCCCATTTCAGGACTCCTGAGTAGAGCCAGCCCCACGAAGAAAATCAGTGGGTGCCTACACAGTGTAATGGGTGCCCCCAAATCTTCCCTAACTCAAACTATGTCCCCACCCACCTGTCATAGGGCTTAAATTATCCTTCTTTGCATTGTATCCTATTAAAATGTAAATATGTCACCTGGAAGAAGTAATAGATTAAATTAGCATCCAGTATTACTTATTTTCACATTAGGGAGAGCTGGGCCCTGAGGGAGTGACAGGAGGGCAGGTAATCAGTGCTGAAAGGTGACAAAGAGCCCGAGAAGGTCTCGGGTCAAAGGGGCAGAGCCAGGCTGGGTCCACAGCAGGCATGCCAGCCCAGCAAACTCTTGACCATCCCATCATACTGCTACTGTTTCCCCAATTACCTGAGCAGCTCAAAGGAAGGGGTGTAACTTATTTATCTTAGCAAATTCCAAGAATCTGGCACACAAATATTTAGAAGATCCCAAGTATCTCTCCAATAAATGTTTGTTTAATGAAGTGGGGGAGGGGTTTTAATATGAGGTAACAGGAGACTTGACTTTGGGTGGTGGGCACAAAGTGCTATGTACAGATCTTGTAACTTAGAAATCCACACATTAAACCTATATGTTCATGTTGGCCAATGTCACCCCAATAAAATTCTTTAAAAAAATAAGTGAACTTTACCCTCACATCCCCCTGAGGAAATCAGAAGAGCTATTATTACTATTTTGTTGTTGAGGAAACTGAGTCTCATGGAGGCCCATTCACTTGCCCAAGCACAGCGGATCGAGGAGACACAAGCTCTGGACACACAAAGAGGCAGAAAAGCATGTGCACTTTGTCTAAGATGAAGAGTATACATGGGAAGTAAGAGTGGAAAAAAAGTAGGGCCAAATTCTGGGTGCTTTTGAACATCAACCTGAGTGTTTTAGATGTTACTCAGGAAGTTGTTTGTTTAGAGACTGGGAACGCAGGAAGCTGAAGAATGCACTGAAATGTGCGAAGTAATATTTTAGAAACATTATTGACATACACTGAGTGGCCAGATTATTATGACCACCTGACATTTGTAGGCAAATTAGCTATAATTTCACACTGAAGTTGCTAGAGGGCCAGACCATTATAAATAGGGAAGCAGGTTGTTTACCATGACAGTAGAAGTGATTTTTTTTCTGAAGATATGGGTAAACAATGCGATTTAACAGCCTTTGACCATGGAATATACACACACACACACACACACACACACACACACTGAGTGGCCAGATTATTATGACCACCCCATCAGTACTTCATTGGGCCACCTTTTGCCTTCAATACTGTGGCAATTCTTCTTGGCACTGACTCCACGAGATGTTGAAAGGTGATGAGAGGAATCTGACACCATGCCTGATGAATAGCGCTGTCCAGTTCTGTGAGATTTGATGGTTGTGGAACCAGCTGCCTGATTGCTCTTTTAACTTCGTCCCACAAATGCTAAATTGGATTGAGATCTGGTGATTGTGGGGGCCACCTGAGCAAGGTAAAGTCTCCCTCGTGTTCTTGAAACCACTCCTGCACAATACGAGCACCATGGCATGGCACATTGTCTTGTTGGAAGAAGCCATGTCTATTGAGATACGCCATCAACATGATAGGATGGACTTGATCAACAACGATATTTAGGTATGTTGTGCTATTCAGATGTTGTTCCACACGAATTAAAGGGCCCAAATCATGCCAGGAAAACATGCCCCAAACCATAACACTGTCCCCACCAGCTTGAAGGGTTGTACTCATGCATGTGGGGTGCATGCTTTCATGCTGTTTCAGCCAAATTCTCACTCTGCCATCTGCATGATGCAACTGGAAATGTGATTCATTGGACCACATGACTTTTTTCCAATGCTCGACTGTCTAATCCTTGTGTTCCTGTGTGAATTGGGGATATTTTATCTTGGTAACTGCAGACAGCAAAGGTGTTCAAACAGGCCTTCGGCTTCCATATCCCATACGATGCAGTGTACGGCTAATTTGCCTACAAACGTCAGGTGGTCATAATAGTCTGGCCCCTCACATTCAAATATATTCCACGTTCAAAGGCTGTTAAATCACGTTGTTTACCCATATCTTCAGAAAAAAAATCACTTCTACTGTCGTGGTAAACAACCTGCTTCCCTATTTATAATGGTCTGGCCCTCTAGCAACTTCAGCGCGAAATTATAGCTAATTTGCCTACAAACGTCAGTGGTCATAATAATCTGGCCACTCAGTGTAGAGGAAAATAGGATGAGCTGAAGAGTCAAGAAGTTAATGACGCCCTGGCCAGGGGACTCAGTTGGTTGGGGCATCCTACCATACATCAAAAGGTTGTGAGTTCAATTCCTGGTCAGGGCACATATGGACATGTTGAAGGCAACCAACCAATGTTTCTCTCTCTCATAGATGTATATTTCTCTCTCTCTCTCTCTCTCTCTCTCTCTTGCTCTCGATCTCGTTCTCTCTTTCTGTAAAAATCAATAAAAGCATATTTTCAGGTAGTATTTATCATCTGAGTCAGAACAGAATAGTAGCGGTGGAACTAGAGGGAGGCTGCACATTTGAGAGATTAACTAGAGGGAGGCTGATGGATGAGGAGTGGGGGAGGGACAGGAGGAATGAGGGAGAGTGACTAGATTTCAAACCCACTTAACTGATTGACAGCAGTGGGAGATCTGGATGGGAAGCTAGGACTTTTGGCTCTTGGTCCAACAGCAACTCTGCATGCTAGATTTCCTGGGATACTTCCAATCATGTATGACTTATTCTTTTCAATAATGGTGATTTCACTAAATATATAATAAAATATGATTTCATTTTGGTAACTTCAAAAGGCTTTTCATAGTAAAAAAATTTTTAAAGTGATAAATCAGGAAAAGCAAATCATTTGTCAGAAGATGTCTCCCAATTTTTGGTTATGCAAATAGAGTCCTTTCGATTGATTACATGCAGGGTGTTACTGGTGCGGCTCTGGAGTCTGCGAGTCCCAAATGCAAATCCAGATGGACCCATCACTTAGTACTTGTGTGACATTGAATGAGACGTTTGACTTCTGCTGGGAGGGGGCCCTTGAGCCTCCCGAGGTGGCAGAGAAGGGATTGCGGAAGCAGCTATCAGCCACGCTGCCACCATTGCCCTGAGCATGAGAAAAAGTGACTGGTGAAACCCAGAGAGAGAAGTAGGCAAAGCTTCAACTAACATTTTCCCTCTGGAACAATCCCTGTGTTTCAGCCAGAGACAATGTGGGGGTCTTTGTGGGGTTTTTTTTGAGAGGCGGACCTGAAGAGAAAATGTAATTACTTTTTCCTGCACTTGAATTTCAAGGCAGTGTCCTTTTAAAATAAAAAAAGGCACTTGAGGAGTATAAGGGAGGTGGCAGGGAGAGAAATGAAGGATGGAGAAGAACTGTTCATACTGAAGCCTGTGACATTTCACCAGTGACTCCTTTTGGGAGCAGCTAGTACAAATGTCATTCAGCTGAGACAGTAGGAATAAGAGAAAGAGGTGGGCTGTGCAGGAAATAGCTCGAGTCTCTCCTCCTCTCACAACCACTCCCCTCCCCCTAAATCCTGGCTCTCCAGAGAAGTCAGGACTGGGCACAGCTGAAGTCACTGGCCTTGCGGTGGCTGCAGACATCCTGTAGCTGTTGCTGCAGTCATAATGCAGCACATGCCCAACCCCAGGAGAGCTGCAGAGCCTTGGGGTCTCTGTCCAGAGACAGTGAAGCTCTGAACCCCACATGGGCCAGAGGACCGGAGGAGACAATGCCATGTAGCCGCTTTCACCAGAGCCTCTCAGCTGTCAACACTGGGCTCTTTGAGCTGATGATCCAAGGACATAATGAAGGAAGGAGAAGAAGACGGAGTGAAGCTAACCCCGGGTTGAACCCTGCCTTGCCACTTACTATGTGATCTTAGCAAGTTATTTAACCTCTGTGTCTCAGTTTCTTCATCTGAAAAAGGAGTAATATAGCTACAAGGGTGCTGGGAAGATGAGATGTAGGTGTTGCAAGTACCCAGCAGTGAGCAGGTGCTTGGCAATGTTACATATACTCACAGATCATGAAGGGAACATCAAGCTCACGTGCAGGCCCCTGGTGGAGGTCTCCACGTCATTCTGCAGGAGTATGGACATTCATAAAACTCCAAAGGGCGTGATGAGACTGTTCTTTCGGGCTCCCGATGCTCCCAGACAGCTGCTCCTATCTCCAGAGATTGATGAGACCTTCAGAACTAATGGAAGCTTCTGGGGCCTGAGATGCTTTACCCACTGGCAAAACCACTTCTTAAAAATATGTTTTTTATTTACTTGCAATGATTTATGCTTCCACATACTTTCCAAAAATATTTGCTGCTACTCACTGAGGTGAAATCCACTTTGGCAGCATAATGTCGGTGCATGATAAGTGTGCACTTCCTATTGGCTGGGTTCCTGAGGCTTTTGTCAGGGCCTGTCTGAGCGTGCTGTCCAAATGCTGATCTGGAAGGGGTCCCCGCCCTTCTAGAAATCGGTGGTGTCCAGTATAAACCAAGGCCTTAGAACTACCAACCACATAGGGCTGGTTCTTATGAGGACTCTAAGGAATAAATTCAAAGAAATCGCTTTGGAAAGGATTAAGCTTAAAACAAGTTGTCATTAAACATCAACAGAAATAATCACAAGCAAGAGAAAGTCACGTGGAGAGAACTTATTGAACAAGTTGGAACTGAGTTTCTTCATTGTGGCAAATGCAGGTGATTCATGTAGTTCTGTTTCAGGAGCAGAGAAGAAAAGTTGCTGGACAAAAGGCTGCCTCTTTTTCAGAAAGCAGACATGTTGACTCTCATCTGCCAGGCAGAGCAAGACCCTGACCCTAAGCCTCCCAGGACCAGAGGGTCCCTGTCTGTAAACGGAATAAGCTGGCACTGGACTGGTGACTTACAGGCCTGATCACAAGTTCAGTCTGAGAAGTGCCCCTCTCATCACTGAGGTCCCGGCAGGGGAATGCATTATTTCACTGCGAAGTCACTCTCCTGCACATCCTCAGGTGTCTTGGGGGACACTGTGGAGGAGGATTCGTGGATGGTGAGGAAGCTTGACTACAGGGTCTTCATGTGGGTCACTGTTCACCCACACCAGTGAGTAGCCAAAAAGCTGCCTGCTGCAGGAGAGAAGGGGGAAAGGGAGCCCAGCCTAATTATGTTTTCTTGCAAATTAAGTGCTGTGACAACTCCGGCACTGAAACATACACAGTGTCTGCTTCATTAACGAGCTGGAGAAAACAAGTGCTAATAATTGATTGAGGCATGAGAATCAGGCACTGGGAAGGTACCCAGCGGAGTTCCGCCTGCCAGTTCTCCCTTCGAGGCGGTGACTAGCATTCCAAGCTCCCCCAAAAAAACATCTGCAGAAATAGTCTCAACTCCTTGTAGATGCTGCCCTCGACCTGTGAGGAGGGAAGCAGATGAAGACGTAGTTCTCCATCCTTCCACTTACCCACAACATTATGGGGTGGGGCTGGGCTGGGGACGCAGCATATGTCACAAGGGGCAGGCTTCCCTGACCCATTTACCCAGGGAATGGAAAGACTGTGAGTTGTGAGTGCGTTCAGACCAAGGGACAACAGCCCTGCCATTGGAGCCTCTGACCCAGCAGACCAACCTTGCTCAGTGTAAATCAGGAGGCTGCACGGGCCTTCTGGAAGCCCCAGTAGGAGAATCATAGCACAGACCTCCAGGGTGCGGGAGCAGGCATGCCCTCCCACCCTCCCTGACATCTCTGCTCCTTCTGAGGAGCCGTTCCTGGCTTGTTTGGTACTAGACTTTGGCAGAGACTAAACACCTACACAGTGACCATGGGATCTGAGTTGCCCATCATGAACTGTGTGCTAATCCTTAAAATCAATAAATTTGAACATACACAAAAGCATTCTATCACCAAAGAGAAGAAGTGTATTTGAGAAGCTGGATTTACAGTGGCCCTGCTGGGAGGAGCTGCAACCACAGGCAAGAAGAGGAGGTCACCGTGACCCTTCAAGCCCGGTATCTCCAGGCAATACTTCCAGCTGGGAATTTAAATGAGGACCAGCACTCCTCATATAAAATAGTAGAGCAGTGGTTCTCATGTGGGGGGATCCTGCCCCCATGTCTGAAGACAATTTGAGTGCCACAACTAGGGAGTGCTATAGGCATCTACTGGGCAGAGGCCAAGGGTGCTGTTAAAAATCCCACAATGCACAGGGCAGTACCTCCTCCAAACTAACAAGAATTATCTGACCCAAAATGTCAAGAGTGGCATGGTTGAGAAACATTGTGGAAGAAGGGAAAAAGGACGGGAAAATGAAGGAAATCAGAGATTAACACATACCCAACAAAAAACATGCACAGATATGAATGTCCTCTTTTTGCAACCAGTTAAGGCAGTGGTTCTCAACCTTGGCTGCACATTAGAATCACCTAGGAATCTTTTTAAAATCCTGATTTCTGGGCCTCATCCTCCAGAAATTCTGTTTCTTTGTTACTCATGTTGTGGTCCCACCCCATAACAAAAAAAAACAGAATTTCCGGAGGATGAGGCCCAGAAATCAGGATTTTAAAGATTCCCAGGTGATTCTAATGTGCAGCCAAGGTTGAGAACCACTGAGTTAAGGTCACAGTTGATAGTCGTTCACTCATCCCATGCTTGTCCTGTGAGCATGTTAATTCTCCCAGACAAAGGGGCCATGCTTTCCCCCCTGATCCTTGGAGGAGTTTTATTGCCAGAAATAGATTGAGTCCCTGCTGTAAGTAATTACTTATATCTCCCTATACCTGCCCCAAACCCACTTTCAGGGACAAATGGCCTAGGACACTGATAGGACCCACCAATCTGATCTAGAGAACCCCGAGGGGGGTAGTTTTGGGCTCAGGATCACTTTCATTAGTGCAAAAAAATAAGGATATTTTACATTTTCCTTATAGTCTGACTCCATATCTGTGAATTCAGTATTAGAATAACTCTCTTCATTCATGTAATCAATAAATATTTATTGAGCACCTACTATGTGTCAGCTGCTATGCTAGTGGACACTGCAAAAGTAAAGAGAGTAATTTCTGCCCATCTTCACAGAGCTCAGGACTAAGGTGCTATGATCATCACTACCATTTTCATCACAGGCTAATTGAAATGGGAGACCAGAACTCAAATCTCATTTGGTTCTTTCCCCAAGAATCTATAATTAACTCAGGTTGTCTCCTGCCCTGAGCTTAACCTGCCCAGAACCTAGTGGTTTGGGGGAATATCACACAGCATCCCATTGTTCACTTCCTTCAGTGCGTCTGGGAATGTCTGGTGACTCAGATGGTCAACTTGCCAGAGCCCTTCTCCACGAGAATCTGAGAATCCACCTGAGAAAGGTACCAGGGGGCTTTGGAAGAGCTGTTCTGGAAGCTCAGCTTAAGGAGGAGGCATCTATAGAGTGTCTTACACTTGCTCATTGGTTCAACTTCCATCGCCTTGCCTTCTGATTCCTATGGCCATACCTTCTATGATGGTTATTATCTATTTTGTTTCTATCATCTCTATTTTTAACCTTGTGGTTATTGTCATGAAATGAAATCCTGACATTTACTTCATCTCAGGACTCTATACTATCCCTTTGTGGTTAAGAGTGTACACAGAATTTTGAGATTTTTCACTTTTCTTGTGTTTATTTATTTATTTATTTATCCAGTATATATTTATTGAGCATCTACTCTATGCTAGGCACTCTTTTAAGTACTTAGAGTTTATATTCACAGAGAAAGCAGCGACAGAAAATAAACAAATTGGCAGAGGTACAAAAAAATGAAAGCAAAGTGGGATGGAGAGTGATTAGGACAGGGAGCAGGGTTACACAGCGGCCAGGGAAGGCTCTCTGAAAAAAGAAGGGACAGAACCACCTAAATGAAGTGAAGAATCAGCCATGCAAAATCTGGGAAGAGAGCACTTCAAGCAGAGGGAAGAGCAAATATAAGGGTCTCCAGGCAGGAACACATTTTGCATGTGAAAGGGGGCTGGGATGGCTGGAGCAAAGTTAGCCCAGGGGCCTGCTATGAAACAAGGTCTGAGATGTACACAGAATGTAAATCACATCAAATCACATGAGCCATAGGAGAGTTTGGATCTCATTTTGAGTATGATGGGAAACATTAGAGGAATTTGAGCAAGAAAGAGGCATGACCTGATTTACATTTTAAAAAAGAATCGCTCTGGCCACTATGAGGAAAATCTTCCAGAGGGAACCCAGAGAGTGGACTGGGAGATCATTTAGGAGGCAATGGGTGATGTGTTAGAGAGAAGGTGACACTGGGCTGGTGGGGATGATACCTCATCAGACAAGGGATAAAGTTTAAAGACAGCACTGATATGCCTGGCCAGTGTGGCTCAATGGTTGAGCATCATCCCATGAACCAGGAAGTCACGGTTCAATTCTGGTCAGGGCACATGCCCAGGTTGTAGGCTCAATTCCCATTAGGAGGCATGCAGGAGGCAGCCAATCAATGATTCTCTCTCATCATTGATGTTTCTATCTCTCCATCTCCCTCTCTCTGAAACCAATAAAAATATATTCTTAAAAAATTAAAATGAAAGACATCACTGGTAGACAAAGAGTGAAAGATAAAGAGCAGCTTCAAGGATGAGTACTGGGATTTGGACAGGTGGCACATTACTACAACCAGGTGGCACATTACTACAACCAGGTGGCACATTACTACAACCAGATGGTACAGTACTAGATCCAGGTGACACATTATTACAATGAAGAAACCTGTGAGAGGAATAGTTTGGGGAAGATATGTTGGGATATAGAATCAAGCATTCGGTTTGGTAGACAGACATCTAGAACTATGGTGAGAGGTCAGATTTACAGAGGTAAATTTGGGAGTCATCAGAATATACACAACATTTAAAGCCATGGACTGAATGAGACTCTCTAATCAAGCATTCGGTTTGGTAGACAAACATCTAGAACTATGGTGAGAGGTCAGGTTTACAGAGGTAAATTTGGGAGTCATCAGAATATACACAACATTTAAAGCCATGGACTGAATGAGACTCTCTAGTGAGGGTCTTTAGAGAAAAAAGACTGTGAAGTAGAAGAAAACCTGGGTGTGGTGTCCTGGAAGCAAGATTTTTTTTAAGAGTGAGAGATGCAGAGGGCTTCAATTATATTAGTAATGTGTTCAGTTGTAAAAAAGATGACCTCATTCTGACCTTTTCACACGTTTTGTAGGAATGAAATACTTTATTATAAAATGTTTATATCAAAGAAGGGAGTGATCAACTATTTCACATGCTGGTGAGTGATCAAGTAAGACAAGAAAGAGAACTAACCCATTGTATTTGGCAAATGTCTCACTAGTGATCAGGATAAGAACAGTTCCAAAGAAGGACTGAAGAAAAGAGCCCCCTTGAAGTGGGTTGAAAGAGAATGGAAGCTGAGAAGTGGCAACAGTAACTATGGAAACATCTGTTGAGAAATTCTACTATAAAGTGGAGCAGAGACTGGCACAAAAGGCAGGGGAAGACTTACGGTCAAGGAAGTTTTGGGGTTTTATTTGTGTATGTGTTTTAGATTGTTGTGGAGTTGGGCAAGAATTACAGCATATCTGTGGCCAGTAGAAAATAACTAAGCAATCACCCAGGAGAAAAGGGATAAGTGGAAATGGGGCATCCTTGAGTAGACAAGAGAGAAGGAGATCTAGGCTACAGGTGGAGGCACTGGCCTTCGCTGAGCAGGGACTGCTCATTGTTGCAGGAGGGAGGCAGAGTACAGACTCTGTACAGGGTTTAGTACAGGGCTCTCAGAGGCATGTAGGCTAATAATAGATCTGGTGAAGGACAAATATAGTTCCATTCTGATGTGTTCTACTATTTTCTTGGAAAAATTAAAGGTAGTGGTCAGTGGACAAGATGCAGAGGCCTGTTGGAGGTTAAGGAGAGAGCAAGCAAAAGGTAGAAAGAATCTTACAGACTTGACGAGCAAATTAAATAACACATGTAGGAGTGCCAGAAAGAGCCGAGGGCCCACTTGAGCTTAGTGGTAACAATTCAATGTGTGCTGGCTTTTCCAGCCACTCTTCACTACTCTCAGGCAGGGGTGAAGGATCAGGCATGGGTTGAACCAGTATTGAGGTAAATGGAAGGGTGAGGTGTAAGGGAGTTCAACATGTAGGTAAGTCCTTGGGGGTTGAGCACAGATCCTCAAGTCCTCTGGCCTCATGGTGAATTCCCTTCAGGAATTTTTTTCTTTCCTAAGAGCCTCAATGAAGGACCATCCCAATCTGCCAGGGAAGTTCTTATAGTATAGAACATCAAAAGGAAAGGGGTTCAGGTCTAGGTCTCTTTTCCCGGGAAGCTCCTCAGTCCTATATGCACCCACTGCTTCCCCAGGGGCCAGCACTAGAGTGAAGATTGCTAAGTCCCAGAGGCTGTTTCTCCCCCAGCGCCCAAGCAAATCAGGGCACTTTGTGGATTTTCCTCCTGAAGAATCAAGAGCTGCTCTGTGTCAATGTTCTCTATCTACCTGACACTGGGTGAGACAGTGGGGTGGGCTGGGGCCCTACATTAGCAGGTGGAAGCACGAACTAGAAAAAACCAAGTGATCTAGTTGGGCCTCCACCTGCCAAAGCTCACAGAAGCTCAGGTTACACTCTTCATTCAACAGAATTTAACAAGACAAACAAAAATGACTTCAACCTTGGCTTAAAGATATTGCTATTTGTGTGCAGAAAAGAGTCAGAAGAACTGGTGCAAAGACAGGTGAGGCTTGGCTTTGGCAAAGGAGATGAAACTGATGTGAAGAGTAGGGACAACCAAGTAAAGCATGTGTGTGATTGATAGGCTGGTCCCTAAAAAACAACTGCATAGGTTGGCTACAGTGTCCCTGCTCTTTGCTGTGTCCCCCTAATCCCCAACCAGACAGCCAATGCCCTCAGGCTGGCCCCCCTGTGGGGGCCACACTTGCCCTGCCTTCCCAGCTGGCTCCCTCCACACCTCTTCCGATCCCTAATCAAAACCAATTTCCACTTCTTCTAAGCACTCGTAGGAGACTAGTGCTAACCTGATCAATTAATTCAAGCTAATGCAAATTATAGCTTAATATGGTACCCTTCCCAGACAACATTTACATTTTTAAAAGTGGAAAGCAGGAGTTCCTTTCTCAGCCCTTCTGAGGTCAGACCTGGAAGGTCCATCTCTTCCTTCTGATCATCAAATACTACATGGGCAAGAGGCACCAATGTCAAATCTTTCCATAAAACCAGGAGATTTCCATCTTAAGAAAATATGCTTATAATGCATTTGGTTACTGCCTGTATTACTTTAATATATGCAGATGAGATTCTCTGATTAATCAAAATGAAACCATGCTTAATTTCCTCTTCTGCTCCAGTCAGAGTTCCCTAAGACAAGAAGAGAGAAGAGGAGGTGCCTGCCCATCACCAGCACAGAGGACCTCTGCCCAGGACTGGCAGCCCTGCCCAGGCCACTCCAGGGCCTTCTGTGCTCATCTGGGTGCCAGGCAGGAGGGTATCAGGCAAGGCTTACTCTAGTAGCCTCTGTGCTTCTGAGAGAAGTAGAGGGGGGCCTAGGCTACAGAAAGGACCCAGCTTCAGAAAGAAGTCTGGCATGTGCCATGTGACTCTCACCTCAGCAGAAAACATGGTGGAGAGGTGTGAATCCACGCTTCAGGGAGCCGGACCTGTTGATGCTGAGGTTTGTCACAGGAGGCCCTAAGCCTGGTACAGATATGGTACTTAAGGCCCAAACAAGCTTCCCCAACTTCTCTCAGCTTTCCTTGGTCTGTGAAAAACTCAGCCTCAACTGCCTGCCCTCCCACCCGAATGGAGAGGGGCTGACCCCTGTGCTCCAAAGGAAGCAGACAGAAGGCAGAGGCCAGGTCACTGCCCAAGGAGCCCCTGGACAGCCTGGAGACCAGGCTGAGCAGCAGGCAGGGAGGTGCTGCCCATGCAATGACAGTGTCCACAAAGGCTCCCAGGGACTTCGGTGGCCTCTGTAAACACTCACCCATCCATCCATCCATGCATGCAATCATCTGTTATTTTTTTAGCTTGAGAAACCAGCAGGCAGCCCTGCTCCCGGACAGAACTGATGACCTCAGGAGGAGTGGGGCACATCCTTCCCCAGGTGGATGCATTCCCTGCTCACTACTGAGCCGGGGCATGGTGTTACTGTGAGGAAAGTGTCTGTCTTTGGGGGCGAAGGGAGAGTCCAGCATCATCCTGTGAGGACAAAGCAAAGAGCTGTGACCTAATTCCTCGCTCAGGAGCCAGAGCACCCACCACCGTCCCACCCCCAGGCCAGTTGCCTTGTTCCTTCTACAAACACAATGCTCTCCTGGAGTTAATCTTCCGCTAAATGTCTCCATGCTTCTGGAACTTCAATTACAGCCTCTCCGCCCTCAGGCAGATGCTGCCGAGGTGCAAATATAGTTTATATCATCAAGCACTCTTTTTTCATGTGCTTCCTCAGGCTGGTACTATCTCCCCACCTCAGCTTTTGTCAAGGTCCCCTTTCCGTTGGTCTTCCCTGCCTTCCTCTCCAAAGAGCATGGCACAAGGTTTCCCCTGCGCGCGGCCCTCTGAAGTTTCCTCTCCCTGCACACTCTTGCCTCAAGGATTCTCTCAGGTTTCAGCTGCTGGTTTCCACCTCCCAGTTACCTGACACTTGATTTGAATCTCCTTCTTGCTTTCTGCTGCTCCCCACGATTCAGTGCATCAGAACTTGCCTGCTCCCCAGGCGACCACCCTTTTTCTGAAATGGGGATGTGGGCCCGTACCCCAGAGCTGCCCCATCTTGGACAAAACCAGCTGGAGGTCTGGCTTCTAGAAGATGCAGGCCCTATTGCAGGCACATGCCTCTTTCCTGGGAAGAGAAGCTGGATCATGAGCACTATCTTAGGATGGAAAAACGACTCAAGAAGGTTGGTATCCCAGCTCCACGAAAGGCAGTTCTACCAGGTTGATTGCCAAGGCCCAGGGCTCCTACTATCTCCTTCACATTCCCAATGGATGTCCCTTCCCTCTGTGCCTTTGAGGCAATAAGATCTCCAGACTTTACAAAGAAGAAGTAACTCAAGGCTGAATTACCCCATCACTGCCAACACGTGTTTCTCCTTCCGGTCTGTGCGGAACCAGGCATAGGAGATGGCGCTTCCAATGCCAGTTCAAGTCTTCCCCAGCGCTGTGCTGCCTTCACATGGGAGATTTCCTTTTCTTTTACTTCAAGTGCAAAAAGGTCTGAGTAAATCATGTTCCTCTTTTTATGATAAATCATCCTCACTTTGTGTTAGATTTAAAGAACAAGTGAAAGGATATAAAGAAAGAAGCAAAGAGGGTTTCTCATTTAAAATATTGTCTGATAGGCTGTCCTAACTCAGATCTTCCCTCATTTGACCCTAAAATATAAATCACAGCGGGAACTCAAAGATCTGAAAATTGTAAAAACTAAGACTTACTATAACCTATTGCTTGACTTCAGGAGGAGCCTCTGCTACCTGCCAGGCCGGTGGAGCTGGAGTGTGAAATAGGTGGTGAGGCCAGGCCCCTGTCCAAAAGGAAATGGTCTGCCTGCTGCTTCAGTGCTGCAGAGTGTGCTCTGCAGAAAGCAGGCACTGGGGTGGGGATGAGGATCAGGATTACTGAGGGTGCGCGGTGCTCAGGGAGCAACGCCAGGGGTAAGGAGGGAAGCGGATTAGCAGGTAGAGAAGTTGCACTAGGATGTGGTCTCCTTGAAGGCCTATTTCTCCCTTATTACCATGGAGAAATAAAGGAGTATGTAAGAATTTAGAAAACACACTCCTGTATTTCCCTTTTCTAAAAAATAAAAAAATGTATACTTAAAGATATATGATATCCTAACTAATGCATAAGACAAGGAAATAAATAAAGGGTATACAAATTGGGAAGGAAGAAATAAAACTGTCTTAGTTCACAAATGGCATGATCATCTATATAGAGAATCCAAAAGAATCAACAAAATAAACTCCTGGAACTAATAAATGATTATAGCAAGGTTGGAGGATACAAGGTTAATGTACAAAAGTCAATTGCTTTCCTATGTGTCAGAAATGAAAAGTGGAATTTGAAATTAAAAACACAATACCATATAATTAACAGTTCCAAAAATGAAATATTTAGGTATAAACCTAAAAATATGCACAAGAGCTACATAAGGAAAATTAAAAAGCTGTGATGAACAACACCAAAGAGAAACTAAATAAATGGAGAGATGTTCGTGGATAGGAAAATTCAATATTGACAAGGTGTCAGTTCTTTCTAATTTGACCTGAAAATTCAAGGTTATACCACCAATCAAAATCCCAGCAAGTTACCTTTATTTTAAAGTTTACATGGAGCAGAAAAAGATCTAGAACAGCCAACACAATATTGAAGGAGGTGAGGGGGACAAAGTTGGAATGGCACTATCCAACTTCAAGGCTTATAAAGATATAGTAATCAAGACAGAGAAGTATTGGCAAAAGATAGACAAATGTATCCACAGAATAGAAAGAAGAGCCCAGAAATAGACCTACATAAGTATAGTCAACTAATCTTTAACAAAGGAACAAAGACAATACAATGGAACAAAGACAGTCTTGTCAACAAATGGTGCTGGAACAACTGGACATGCACATGCAAAAATATGTACATAGACACAGACCTTACGTCCTTCACAAAAACTAACTCAAAATGGACCACAGGCATAGTTGCACACTGTAACCCTCCTAGAAACTAACTAGGGGCCCGGCTGGTGTGGCTCAGTGGCTGAGCCTCGACCATGAACCAGTAGGTTACAGTTCAACTCCCGGTCAGGGCACAAGCCCTGGTTGGAAGCTCGATCCTCAGTAGGGGGCATGCAGGAGGCAGCCAATCAATGATTCTCTCTCATCATTGATGTTTCTATCCCTTTCTCCCTTTCTCTCTCCAAAATCAATTTTAAAAAATTGTAATTAAACCATATTTTTAAAAAGATAACATAGGACAGAACCTAGATGACCTTGGTTATGGTGATTACTTTTTAGATACACCACCAAAGACATGATCCATGAAAGAAAGAAATGGTAAACTGGAATTAATTTAAAACTTCTGCTCTGAAAATGCAACGTCAAGAAAATGAGAAAACAAGACACTAACTGGGAGAAAATATTTGCAAAAACTAAGTATATTCTTATCTCATGATCCAGCAATCACACTTCTTGGTATTTACTCAAAGAGTTAAAAACATGTCCTCACAAAAAGACTGCACACTGAGGCATGTTTATAACAGCTTTATTTATAATTGCCAAAACTTGAAAGCAACCAAGACGTCCTTCAGTAGATGAATGGAATAGTAAACTGTGATAAATCCAGGCAACAAAATATTATTCAGCACTAAAAATAAATGAGCTATCAAACCATGAAAAGCATAGAGGAAATTTAAAGTGTATTACTGCATAAAAGAAGCCAATCTGAAGGGCTATATACTGTATGATTCCAACAATATGACATTATGGAAAAAGCAGAACTATGGCAATAGTCAAAAGATCAGTGCTTGCCAGAGGTTAGGGACGAAGAAGGGATAAATTAGTGGAACAGAGAATCTTTTTAGGGCAGTCAAAATACTCTGCATGATACTGTGATGGTAGATACATATCATTATACATTTGTCCAAACCAATAGAATGCACAAACCAAGAGTACACCCTAACGTAAACTAGGGTATTTGGATGGTAGTGATGGGTCAATGTAGGTTCATTAATTGTAACAAATGCACCACTCTGGTGGGAGATGTCAGTAATGGCGGAGGTTATGTATGAGTGGGAAATCTCTGTGCCTTCCCCTCAACTTTTCTGTGAACCTAAACTGCTCTAAAAATAAAGTCTATTAAATATTTTTAAAGGATATAGAATTGAGTTAAGAAAGGGGAAAGTTATTTGCCCACTACTGCAGTCTACTAAATATAAATCTAAATTGCTGTAAATATGAATGCAAACTAAATACAAATTTCAGAAATAATTTTTGAAAGAGAAGAAGCCATATAATGTAAAAATAACTATTTTATAATGGGCTAATAATCGGGGCCGATACTCCTGCTGGAAACAACTAAAAATTCCAGGCCAATTGTAAGTGAGATTGGAAACCCAGTCAGGGAGACAGGACACTAAAGCAGCCTTTGTTCTGAGGGTGTCTGTCTATCTCTGCAAACATGAGCCTCACTTTTGGCATCAAACTTCAGGGTCTGCACTAGACAAAGGGGCAGAGGTCACACCAACATTTATCCAGTGACCCTCCCCACATAGAGATGAGATCCCAAAAGACTGTATCTTCAAGATAAGGGTGAACTAGGAGTAAAAACCCTAACCAGCACCCCAGGATACTAGTAGAGAAGTTGCTTTGGCACTGATCACAGAAACTTACCTGCGAGGTTACAAACACAAGCAGCTCTGAAGCAGATTTGTAGCTGAAATTCACATACTTTGGTTGGGGATAAAAACCACTTTATGGCATGCATTTAATTTAACATGGTTCTAGACTGGTAGTTCCCCTAAGCGTGCAGTAGAGGTAAAAGTAAATGCTCTCTGAAGAATTC
Organism: Myotis lucifugus; assembly: GCF_000147115.1. Lineage (NCBI taxonomy): Eukaryota > Metazoa > Chordata > Mammalia > Chiroptera > Vespertilionidae > Myotis > Myotis lucifugus. Next base: position 2,104,858 of record NW_005871165.1, read on the forward strand.
ACCTCCGTACTATGCCCCAAACAGTCTCTAAAAATAATATCTATGAGGGCAATGATAGTCATACAGTCAAAAATAATAAAAAGGTTAAAGTAAACGGAGAGAGAACCAGTCGATAACAAAAAGCAGAAACAGATCCACAAAGACTTCAGGTACTAGAATTATCAGACCAGATGAAATACAATCACGCTTACTGTATTTAAATAATGAAAGACCAATTTTAAATATGCAATAAATCTCTGCAAGGAAACTATAAGAATTATAGCATATTTTTAAATAAATAGAATGTTTAGAAATTTCTTAGAATACAAACAATGGATAGGTGGGTATAACAGCTGACAGACATAGATAAATAGAGAACTTGTGAACTACATACAACAGAAGAAATGATTCAGAACATGGAACAGAGTCTCGACAAGAAAAGGGAGAGGGAACAGGGGAGTGGCAATAATTGAAAGTATAATGGCTAAGAATTTTCCAGTATTAATGAAAGACACAGATTTAAGGAGCCAAACATATTCTACAGATGAATAAAAAGAAATCCACACTCAGTTTCAACATCAATAAACTGAAGAACATCAAATAAAAAATTTTTTAATCCTAAAAGATAGATTTCTTCAAAGGAGCAATAGGTACAGTGATAACTAACTTCTCAACAGCAACAATGATACTCAGAAGTCAATATGGTACCTTCAGTGAACTGAAAAGAATCTATTCCTGGTCCAAAAAAAAGTATCTATAAAAAATGAGGGAGAAAGAAAGAAGACGTGTTCAGACCAACAATAACTGAGAGTTCACCATGAGCAGATCTCAACCAAAGGAAATTCTAAAGGATGTACTTCAGTAGGAAGTAATCCCAAACAGAAGGACTGAAATTAAAGAAGAAATGAAGAACTCAGTACATAGTGAATGTGTGGGTAAACATAAATATTGACTATATAAAACAATAATAGTAAGTGCTTAAAGGAATTTTAAAAAATTAAAATATATGACAATAATATATACGCCAGCAGTGTGATGACAAAACCTAAAATAGTCTAAGGTTATTATATTATCAGAGGAGACTAAAGATATCAATTAACTTCAGACTTTGGTCAATTAAGCACCCACATAATAATTTCTCAGGTAACCACCAAATGAATACAAAAAGAGTGTTTCCAAGCTGGCTGAAAGAAAAATAAAATTAATTTTTAAACTCTTCTGTAAATCCAAACAAATTCAAGAAAGAAGAGTAAAAGAAACATAGAACAGGTCAAACAAATAAAGTGGTATATTTAAATGCAAACATATCAGTAATTACAGTAAATCTAAATGGACTTATTGCTCCAAATAAAATCAAAGCTAGTCATGCTGGATTAAAAATAAAAACCTCACTATATCAATCTTGCAAGAATGTGTCAAAACCATCAGGATACAGAAAAGTTGAAAGGAAAAGTAGTGTTTATAATAGGCATTTGCTTAATAATTATTTAATACCAAACATGTATTTTATATATTTTCTTTAATATCACAATAAAAACTTTCTAAAGTACTGTACATATTTAAATGTTTTTTTAATAGTTACCGGTAATCAGTAACATAATTTAAAATAGGACAAATTTTCCAAATCACTGAAGAATATAAAAGGATATAATACATATTCCTTTTAGCTGAAGATTGAAACGAAAAAGCAAAGAAGCATAAAAATGGGAGGCATAAAATAGGTGGCAAATATAAAAACAAATAAATAAATCATGAAATAAATATGAGCTTAAATGCCTTATTAAAAGAAAAATGTTCTCCAAATGTGTTACAAATTCAAATCTTACTCTATGCTCCAAGAAATAGACATAAAGGAAAATAGCACACAAAAAATGGTGTGAAATAAAAGAATGAGTAGATTTTTCAGGCACGTGCAGAACAATGCAGCACAGAATGGCAACATTAAATTCTGAAAAGGTTTTGTTCCAAGCAAAAAGCTTTCAACAAACATAAAATGTCACCTTATATTTATGAAAGTTATAATTCACAATAAAAATTTAATAGTCATGATTTTTTATATGTAAAATAAATCAGCATCATACTATAAAAAGCAAAAATTGTTAGAAACATAGAGGAATATAGATAAATACATAATTGTGGAATACTTAACCACCACTCTTTCTTGATAGATTAAAAAAATAAAAATAAGTAAAAACAGAGGATTTGAGTAATAAAATTAATAGGATTGAATTAATAGAAATACATCAAACGGTGTACTCTACAATCATCAAATACACTTTCTTTTCATGTGCCCATGAAACATTGAGAAAAGCTACAAAGAAAGAGCTTCAAAGATACTGAGCTACAAAGAAAGCTTCAATAAGTTCTGAAATGCGTATACTGTGTAGGCAACATTCTCTGACAACATAATAAAACTAGCAATTGATAACAAAAATGTTTAGGTGAAAAAAGCCTAGAAATTTGAAAACACTTTCCTAAATTAAATAGCTCAAAGAGAGAAATCTAAAAATAAATAGAGATATACAGATGTATGTATAAAGTGTTATTTATATTAGTGGAATATTTGAATTAACTAAAACTCAATAACAGATACTTCTGTTAGGCAGTTGATAGGAAGTTTTTCTAAAAATTTTAATGGCATGAAAAAACTCAAGATGTAATATTAATGGTTAAAGAATTGTCTTGAATTTTATATATACATTGCATACTGTAATAATTATTATAGATAACATCAAGTACATATACATACATGTATGTCCTATGTTATGGACTGAATGTTTGTGTCCTGCAAAAATAAAAATAAAAATTCCTAAACCCCAGTGCGTAACATTCATAATTAGAATAGAGGGTAGATATGGAATCAACAAAGGAAAGAAAAAAGGCTGTACTATTTACAGAGAAAAGAAGTCTGTCTACGTTATTACTTGTACATACCACTGGGAAAAACTGCTTTTAAATAGCTAACACGGGACACCTGGTCCATGAAAAATTATGCAGAAGCTACAGATTTGAAACTGGAATAAAAACTGGTAAAGATGATAGAGGAGAATCTTCTGTTCTCCTTTGCAGGAATTCTTTTTAAATGTATAACATGGAGAGAGGGAAGGGAGGGAGGAAAGGAGGGAGGGCTGGAGAGAGGGAGAGAGAGAGAGAGAGAGAGAGAGAGAGAGAGAGAGAGAGAGAGAGAGAGAGAATGAATGAATCTGCCAGGTGTTTTCATTCAATTTTCTCATTTAAACTTGAACATCTATGCTACAAGAAAGACCATTATAGCCATTTTATGGATTAGAAGACTTAGTTCAGAGAAGCCAGGGCAATGACAAGCTGGTACACAACTCTGGCCCTGTGATGTCAAACCCAGTGTTCTTCCTATAAAAGCTGCCTGAAGGTGTTTCTGGCTCGGAAGCAACTTTGGAATCTCCTACTCAATGCTGGATGAAATCTAAGATTTGACGTAGAGTTTCTAGACCCCGCTAAATATTTCATTGGGTCTCTGTCACAATATTGCCTAACGTGTGTTCTTGTGAAAAGGTTGTTTCTGACTGATATTTGAAGAATGTAGGTGAGCCTCTGACTCCAAATTGCAGAGAGAGCTTGTCGGGTAGAAACCAGGCCAAGAGGTGGTGTAGACTTACTCTTAACACACAACTCTTGGCACCAATGCCTACCTGCTATGTGACTTTGAACAAGTTCTAAATCTCCATGCACCTCAATTTCCTCACCTGAACAATGGAGTTGGTAAGTTTTCAAAATATTATAGTGAGGATTACATGCAAAGTTTCTAGCACAGAGTTGGCCCTTAGTAAGGAAGCTATAACTTTCCCTTAAATGGTATTTAGAGAGGTCATTTCCATTTATAAACAAACTAGTGGCCCGGTGCATGAAATTCGTGCATGGAGGGGGCAGGGATTCTCCCTCAGCCCGGCCTGCACCCTCTCCAATCTGGGACCCCTCGGGGGATGTCCGACTGCCAGTTTAGGCCCTATGAGATCGGGCCTAAACTGGCAGTCGGACATCCCTCTCGCAATCCGGGACCACTGGCTCCTAACTGCTTATCTGCCTGCCTGCCTGATCACCCCTAACCACTCTGCCTGCCAGCCTTCTCACCCCCAACTGCCCCCCGGTTGCCAGCCTCATGGCCCCCAACTGCCCTTCCCTGCCAGCCTCATGCCCCCACCCCAGCCGGTCTCTTGGAAGGTCTCTCGGTCTAATTAGCATATTACCTTTTATTAGTATAGATGGTTTATAAATTATCCCACATTTATTTATTCACATAAATTATCTCAACAATGCTTCAAAAATCCCAATTTACAAATGATAAAGTTAAGGCTTCAACAGTAATATCCCATTGTACATACACACCATATTCTTCATCCACTTATCCATCGATGAACATGGATTGTTTCCATGTGAACAGTGCTGCCATGAACATGAGAGTGCTGATAGCTCTTCAATACCCTGTTTTCACTTTTTTGGCTATGTATCCAGATGTGGAATTGCTGGATCTATCTTTAATTATTTGAGGACACTCCATGCTGTTTTCCACTGTGGCGGCACCAGTTGCCATTTTCAGCAACAGTAGTAGCGCTGTCCTGGCTCTTCTCCAGATTCTGAAGTTTCTCTACCAGCATGTCATCACTCCCCCAATAGCACAGGAGCACGTCAATCAGACGAGGCACATCAAGGTTTCTCTCTTCTAACTGCGGCCTCCTCTCAGCTGACAGCTTTGGCTCTGGTAGTTGTTAACTCATCCAAAACGAGCTTAGCAACTTATACACATTTCATCCTGAAGACAAGGTTGTTTCTGACTCCATTCCCTGTACCACTTCACAGAAGCTGGAGGCAGTGTGGTCTAGTGTGGTGGCTCCCAAACCTAGCTGGCTATTAGCTGGTTCTCATCCAAAAAATACAACACTCCAAGCCCCCTCCCCAAAGTTAGGATTTATTAGGCCTGAAATGGGACCCAGGAAACGGAATTATTTTAAAGTTCAAAATATAAATGTCTTACTACTGGAATCATTAAAAAAAAAAAAAAGACTAACCAATCCTGGCCAGTGTGGCTCAGTTGGTTGAGTATCATCCCAGGCACCAAAAGCTTGCTGGTTCCATTCCTGGTCAGAGCACATGCCCCTGCAGGGGGTGTGCAGGATGCAGCCAATCGATGTTTCACTCTCACATCAATGTTTCTCTCTCTCTCTCTCTCTCTCTCTCTCTCTCCCTCTCCCTCTCTTTTTAAAATGAATCAATTTTTTAAAATCTTTTAAAAATAAAATAAAAAAGACTGACCATAAAAAGTGTTGTAGGGATATGGAACTCATATTCACTGCTGATGAAAATGTAAAAGCTAAGCATACACCTACCATATGTAGCTATTTCATCACCAGCCATTTCACTCTGGAGGATTTACCCAAGAAAAATGAAAATGAAAGTGCAAAAGTTGTACATGAATGCTTTACTTATAACTATAAACAATTTAAATATCCAACAACAGGTGAGTGATTAAATGAATTGTGGTACAGCCATACAATAGAACAAAAAAGAATGAACTACGGATACATGCAACAACATGGGCGAATCTCAAAACAGTTATATTAATGAAAGAAGCCAGCCCTCTTCCCCCCAAATACTACATCCTGCAGTATTCCATTTACATAAAATTCTAGAAAATTCAAGCTAATGTGTAGTGACAAAAGCAGATTATTGGTTGCCTGAAGAGAGAACAAGGAGGTAAGGAGGGCAGTGGGGAGGGACTACAAGGGGCACAATGAAACAGGGAGAGGGTGATAAATATGTTCATTATCTTGACCATGATGATGGTTTCACAAGTATATACGTGTCAAAACTGATCAAATTGCACACTTCAAATATGTGCAGTTTATTGTACCTCATTTTTTTAAACATCGAAAGGCCTGCCTGGGAGGAATCAGCCTGATCCTAATGAGAAGCCCTTGGACGCCAGTCGCTAACCTCATACACCACCCCATGCACCACCCTATGCACCAACCCATACACCACCCTAGGTACCACTCTATGCACCACCCCATGCACCACCCCATGCACCACCCCATACACCATGGCATGTATCACCCACCACCCACCAGGTGGCATCAATCCCAATTGTGTGCTTTAAGCACCACCCTGACTGCCCTCAGGTCTGCATCAAATTAACTCTTTAGACAAAGATCTAAAATGAACATGGAGTTAAAAATAAATTTACACTAAATACTTTTATTTTGGGTATTTCTGTTAGCTCCTTTACCCAGTAACTGGAGAAAAGAATCTGCTGCTATTGTGTACCAGCATTTATTGGCCACTTGCGGGCACAGCATGGGTCTAAGCGCCCTTGGGTAGGGGTTACCAGGGAGGGGACTAGAAAAAAATGATTAAAGCGCCATCCTGCCCCAGAAGTAATGTGTCAGAGTGGCTAGGGAGCTTGGGCTCAGCATTCTGACAGCTAAATCAGTAGCTTGGTGGAAGTAAGAAAAACACCACATTAAATAACTGAATTTTTCACTTTTTAAATAGACTCTGTCACATGGACAGAGATTGACACCAAAACTTAAATCAGTGAGGAGTTCTCCATGAGCAGGCATACAGGCCTTCAGAGGAGGGCCCAGTGCCCAGGGCGGGGAATGTAAACAGGGAGACCTCGCAGGAGGGAGTGGCAGAAAATAGGCCGGAAAGGGACCTCAGGTCTTTAAATAGGAGAGAGGCATGGTCAGATATACATTTTAGAAAAATAAATCTAGAAGATGGATTGGAGTGGAGATGGGACTGAGGCCCAGCCGACAATTAGGAGATTTCCGCAATCATCCGAGACAAGGCTGATGAAACATTGACCCTCCTGGAGGAAGAATTAATCATGTGGAAGTAAAAAACAACTTAATTTGGTTAGCTTCTCTGGAGTCCTTTTAAGAAACAGATAAAAAAGTTGAAGTCATCTAATATTTTAGTTGAGAACAAGTAATAAATTGTATTCAATAAATAAAGAGATATTTTAAATGTACTTAATGTTGGGAAGGCAGTCTCATGCATACCCTCTTTTGACCCCCACTCAGCTGCATAAGAATGGGCCTTGGGCCTGGAACACTCCCCTACTGAGATGAAGAGCCCTCACAGTCTGTGCTGAACTGACCTCACGAAGGTTTATCTTTCCCTGTTTCAGACGCAATGGATATTCCTTTCCTCTGCTTAAGCATGGGTGTCATATGGCACTTGGCCAATCCCACTGCTATATCTGTCTCCTGTGAGGAGGGGACAGAGTCCTTCCGCTCCAGCACAAGATGGGTACCTGTGGCCAGCTGCCCTGCATTGGCTGCTGAGAGGGACCTGCTGGAGACTGGGGACCGACGCTGACTGCTGGAGTTGATCTTGTCCTGTTTCTTCTCTGTGTGAGTAGAGCACTGTTCCATCCAGGGCTGTGCTGTGTTTTCCTTGGCATCTCTGCTACCAAGATACAATGGGCAAAAGTGCTCAGGTGTCTATTCTTAGTGATAGGTAACAGAAGCCATTGTTCATCACTTAAAATCAATAATATAACCAATCAGGGAAGAAAAGGGAGGGGGAGGAGGAGAAAGAATAGTGTGAGCTGTTGCCTTAGGGCAAGTGAAAGAAGATGAATACTTGAACCAAGACACTTAAATGAAGAATGGAGAGATGGATACAGGCTTGAAAACTGTTACAGCGGTTCTCAACCTGTGGGTCGCGACCCCTTTGGCGGTCGAACAACCCTTTCACAGGGGTTGCCTAAGACCATCCTGCATATCAGATATTTACATTACGATTCATAAGAGTAGCAACATTACAGTTATGAAGTAGCAACGAAAATAATTTTATGGTTGGGTGACAACATGAGGAACTGTATTTAAAGGGCCAGAAGGTAGAGAACCCCTGGTTTAGAAGATAATTTTGATGGACTTGGTGATATACCAAACATGGAATATACTATGTTAATCACAGTGTCTTCTATGCCAGCTTCCCTTATGAAGGGTAACTGTCCAGTCTACATCATTCAGGGGGAAACATAAGTGGTCATATTGTTGTAATGTACCCCGCGAATCACAGAAGGACACCTCAAGAAGTTAAATTAAAGAGTCACATTTATTGCAATCTGGGACTATAAGGGGGCATCTTGCTCTCCCAAATCTCATAGTCATAAGATGGCCGTAACACCAGACTTATATAGGCAAAGTTCACAAAGTTATTGATTACATCCGAAGGTTTGGAATGAGGAACCTGGTTCAAAAAAAGCAGTTTACAGAAGCAGAATTAAGCATGTTAATTATAGTTTTGGGTCTCCGGATCACTGAGTTGACAGGAACACATTATCTAGAGAATTGTGCTGTCCTGTTTCCCAGGTACAGAAGAATGTGCTTCGATAACCAGTAAGATCACAATCAATGGGATAGTCACTTTACAATCAATAAGGCATTCAATCGAATGGTATGATTTATACAATTCAGAAAACCAAAGTAACTTTTCTATTGTTAAACAAAGCAAGTAAGTACAGGAGCCAAACAGCAGGGTTAAAGTTAAGCTATAGTTTCTACCTGAGATGATTGCTACTATACTTCAATATTTCATATCATATCAACCTGCTCCTCCTGTTACAGGTGATTGGAGTGGAATGACCAACTGATGTCAGGGAAGACTTTTAATGGGCCCATAAGTACTCTGCAGTATGGCCTAGTATGAGCTGGACCGATCTGATTCCTGATCCCAGAAATCCAAAACATTGAACATAGAGAAAACCAGCAGTGACCAGTAGCACCAGAGACCCAGTGGAGAGCAAGTTCAGATGATATGAAGGAGGAAGTAGGGTTGGGACATTGAGAGATCATAGCAAGCCAAGTTATGAGGATAACCTATGATATGGAGAAAAGATAAAGAATGGTAGAAGAGAATAAGGAAGTTAACTGTCAGAGGTGAATACAGGAGAAATAGTTGAGTCACATCAATAGCTAAGTTCTACAAACTGAAGATCCTGAGGTTTCTCGAACCACCTTGGGTACAGATACACTTCTTATCTAACTCACAGACATTACCTTTCCACCTCTGTTTCTGCCCAAATAAGTTTCCATTACTGAGGTACACTGACCATGTCTCTTTTCCTTAGCAACCTAAAGACATAACCAAAATAAGGAGGGTGGGAAGTAAGAGGATTCAAGGATGGCTGCCGGGTGTTCACTTGGGTGAACAAGTAAATGTTGGTGTTGTTCATTGATATAGAAAATCCAAGTACAGAAACAAGGTTAGGAAGGAGAATTGTATGTTCATCCTTGGGAATCTTGAATTTGAGATGACTGTGGTCCTTTCAGGTAAACACATCCAGCAGAGCATTTTCTAGCATTGAAATCTGGAGGGGAGATCTGGGCTAGAGATGGAGATTTCATCCTCATCAGCATATGGTTAATAACAACAATGGTGAGTGTGAATGAACTCAACCAGGACAAGTGTGTACAGTGAGAAGTGCAGAGGGCTGAGGTTGAGCACCAATGGCAGATGGAGAAAGGGGTTCCCCAACTGAGTCACAGGAAGACTGGTCAGAGATGCACGGAAAACAATGAATGGGAAAACATAGCACACATAGGCCAAAAGAATAGAGTTTCAAGGAGGATGCAATCTGAAATGTTAAATGCAAGAAGAAAGTTAGTAAGACAAGAACTAAATAGAGCCCACTGGGGTTGGAAACTAGAAAACTATAGCAAAAAATACTTTTAATTAAGATGTAAGGATGGAAAGATTATAATAAATTGCAACAAGTATGAGATTTTATGTCAGAATATCATAGGAAGGGCTTGTCATTAAGATAGTGGGTCCAGTATCTTGAGAGACCTCCTTATACTAAACTCTAAACTTAGGAGTGAAATATGTATGTGTATTTCAAATAAAATGATTAAAAATTAAAATCTTAAACTTTAAATTCTATTTTGAAAATTGAGTAGAAATTATAGTGGGCTATACTAGTCATGAGACCCACTCACTGGTCCTCAGGACAGCAGGGCCAGAAATGGGCAGTGAGGGCTGGGATTTAAATCCCATAGCGGGGAAAAAAGAATTTAGTATTCCTAAAAGATGACAAAGGACTGTAGCCTATCTTTCTGCATGAAACAAAGAACTGAGACTGTGTGTGCTCCCACCTAAAAATGGAAGCTTGAATTGTGATTAAAACATGCTGCTTTTTCATGTAGTATGGGTAATGAGAAAAAAAGAAGTTTGAAAATTAAAGGATAAAAAAAGATATCCAACTCTCAGTTGAATATGGTTATTTGAACCCATAAATTTATCTCTTCTTCCCAATATCCCAATAAAATGATAATAAATAATTAAAGATGCTATAAACCCACAAAGACAAAGAGAGTAGAAGATGAAATATGGCACTAAATGATGGAGGATAGAGAAGAGGAAAAGGCATTGACAGACCCGAGAAAGCTGAATACCAAGTGCATGCACAGGAAGATGTCAATCCTGGGAAGTCCTCAAGTTCTGTAGCACCAGGAGCGATGGAAGGTGGCACTGAGAAGGATGACTAAATGAAAGTGGAAGAGGTAGATCTCAAGTATTCTTCCCCGCCCCTCTTTCAGAGGCAAACAACAACCCCAGGATGAGATGCATGGTTCATTCTATGATAAAACCAAGCCAGAGGGACTCCATATCAAGGATATCAACAAAGCAGCAAAGGACAAGTGCCTAATTAAAATCAAGATTTAATGAAAGTGAGACTCCTACCCTCCTTTCATTGCCTTGTTCCAAAATATAATCCTAGGTAAATAGGTCCCGGATAGGAAGTTGGTGAATTATTCCCTGGGGAAACTGTCAGTCTCAAGAGAACAGACCTATACATACTGACACTTGTGAGTTTCAAAATAAAGCAGCAGGGTTCTTGCTTGACCACTCCACAGTGACACGCCCATTAACAAGCACCACCCCAACGGAGCTCTCCTCAGTGCCTCGCCCTCACATAGGAAGGGTCAACCAGGGGTATGAAGAGTTTTGAAGAAATCCTCCAGGATGAAAAAGGAGACCAAATCAATCCGAAAAATAAGAAAATAAAGACAATGAGGATAAAAATTTTAAACTGTAATATTCTCAGAGAAATAAGAGATTATATTCATGACACAGGAATAGACAGAAACAGGATGCTATAAAAAGAAACAGTCAGTCAATAACAAAAAAAAGTCTTAAAACTTTTAAAATATTTGGTAACTGAAATAAGAAAAATTCAATAGAAAGTTTGAAAGATAATGTTGAGGACTTATCAAAAAATCAAACAAAAAGACAGAGAAATAGGAGAGATAAGATCAGTGCAGGAGATTCAACATCAAAATGTCCAGAAAGAGTGCAAACAGCAGAGGGAATAAAGCTACTTTTAAATAATATTTTTAATTTCTCAAATAAAATATAGAAGTTTCCAGATTAAAGATTACAACCTATGGCCCTAGCCAATATGGCTCAGTTGGTTGGGTGTCTCGTCCTGTGCATTGAAAGGTTGTTGGTTTGATTGGCAGCCAATCAACGTTCCATTCTCACATTGATATTTCTCTCTCTCTCTCCCTTTCCCTTCTTCTCTCTCTAAAAGTCAATAAAATATTTTTTAAGTTACAACCTGTGTATTATAAAGTTTTAAATAATTACCAATTCTTACAAATTTTGAAATCTTAGAACATCAAAATTAAAAGAAAAGCTCTTAAAAGCCTAAAGGAAGGAAATAAAAATAGATCACATCCAGTCTATCTAGAATAAGTTTCATTGGAAACTAAAAATGCACCAAAACAATATCTTACAAGTCAGAGGGGAAATTATTTCAGCCTAAAACCTATACTTGGACAAATTATCAATCAAGTGTAGGACAAAGAGAAGAATTACAGAAAACATGTTTCAAAGTTTTATTTTCCATGCATGCTTCTTAGAATAATTAAAGAATGTATCCTTCAAATGAGGAAGCAAACCAAGAAAAAGAATACATAACATGTAGACAAGAAAGGATCTTACACAGGAGGGGGGCAAAGAACCAGAGGGCAGCTGGCTCAACAGAGCTAGAAAACAGCTAGTACAGAAGGGAGCAGGAGAGGAAGGACTTCAGGGAAGGGGAGAGAGAACAGGTTTAGGTTATCTGATGGGTTTCACTACCTGGAAAGAATTTTACAATATTTTTTGGAGTATTTAGGTAAAATCAGTGATACGTAGCATAGACAACTGAGTAAATAAAAATGCACTTATACATGTATCAACATGAATTATTTTCAAGAATAAAATGTTAAAAGGCAAGTCATAGAATTATATTAGGATATAATAACTTGTATTAATTTCATATAAGTTCTTAAAACACAAAAACATTACCTATTATTTGTTGAAATATGTAAATGAAGTTTAAAGCATTAAAAATTGATTGGACTGATATAAAACTTCATCATTTTATTTTCCTCTGATTAATAAATAAGAAAACTAGGACTGAGGAACAAGGACAGAGAATTTCTACTTAATCTTTATGCATTATGCATTTCATTTTTAGGAGAGGCAATGTAGAATAGTGGTTATTAGCTCAAATTATGTAGCCAGATTCTCTGGATTCATATTCCTGCTCTACTTACTAGTTGAATGACCTTCCACATATAACTTTACCACGGTACTACTCCTTAGCTTCATTTACACAACAGTGTCATTCATTGTACTGAAGTCATAGAATTGTTGTGAGGGTTAAATGAATCTACATATGTTACAAATTTTAGAATAATGCCTACTGCAAGGATAATATATTTACTATATATTTAATCACTTGGGAAAATATTCGAAGCAAATCAATGATATTCAGTTCTAATGTTGTATATATATAGATATTTGTAATGTGGGTCCATATATTTCTGAGCTGCTTTTCACTCAAATTTTTTAAAAAAACATGTAGAATTTAGCTAAAAGAAGAACATACAAATATTACCCACTAGAAAGCAATACAATGTTCTAAAAGTTTAAATGAAAACTTCCACTGTTAGCCAGGATATGATAACTGAGTCTAGATTTACCCTCTACTCTAATCAGCTAGAAAATTGAAATACATGTATGAAACACTGGTTTTTCAGACATTGGACAAGAAACAGAAGGCAGTAATCCTTGAGAAAAGAGAAACAAAGTGAGCCCTATGATTGTCCTACTCGTTGCCTAGAGACAGTTCCCAGGCCACAGAGCAGAGAAGGGAAATTCAAATAGAGCCGGACACTTTCTCTGAATTGAGGAGAGTGAGAATGGAGTTCAGAAAGACCAAGGTAGCTAGGATTTATATGGAAGAACACTGGAAAGAGAGTAACTGCACAGAGAAAGAGTGCCAGAGATCTACAGGTGGGGGTTCTCAAAGTTTTGTCTGGCTAGTAATCCACACATACATGACCTAAAACTCTACAAGGAAGTAAGCAGGCCAAACAATTTCAGAGCTCACATTGGTTACAAAGAGTCCATGTTATTACCAGTAATAATGGGAGATTTTACAATATATGGGGCATTGGATAGAGTATTCAGCAGGATAGCTCCTTTGTAGTAAGACTAACTAACCCTAGATTAAAGACATCTCTGAACCCACCCTCATAAAGCATAAAAGTAAACCTTAAAGGTTTTAAATAACTTTAAATAACTATTTGACAAAGGAAAGTCCAACACTTTCTAAAGAAATACAACAAAATCTAGCAGTCACCAGCATAAAATTCATGAGGTCTGCCATCCAATCCAAAATTGGCAAGCATATAAAAAAGCAGGAAAATATAATCCATAATCAAGAAAAAGTCAATTATTAGAAATATACCCAGAAATTATAAAAATTGACAGAATTATCAGATAAGAATATCAGAACATCTAGTATAAACATATTCCATATGCCCAAGGATGTAGATAAAAAATGAACATTGTAAAGCAACAAGTGGAAAACTTAAAAAAGACCCAAATGGGACTTCTAGAAACAAAAAACAAAATTTAATATCTAAAATTAAAAAAAAATTCACTAGATCAGATTAATAGTAGAGTAGGTACTACAGGGGGGAAAAAGGCAAAATGGATATAGAAGGCAAACGGCCAAAAAAAAAAAAAAAGTAAAGCAAGCAACCAATGAAAAATTACCAAGCAGTCTAAAATTTGTGTAATTTAAGTCTAAGAGAGAAGGGAGAGAGAAAGACAGAAAAACTATTTGAAGAAACAGTAGCCAAAATATTTTTACAGTTTATGAAAACGATAAATCCATAGGTCTAAGAATCTCAAAAAAATCCAAGATGAATAAATACACAAAGAAACACGCCAAGACACAGACTAGCCAAACTTCTGAGAGCTGGGGACAAGGAGAAAAATCTTAAAAGCAGACAGAGGGAAAAAAAAGACATTACATACAGAGAAAGAACAATAGGAAATGCATACACTTCTCATCAGAAGCTTTGTAAACCAGAAAATGAAGTAATATCTTTTAAAGTATGAAAAGAAAATACTGTCAATATATATTTTCATGCTCAGAGACTTTCACTACAAGAAATGTTAGAAGTAGTACTTCAGATAGAAGAAAAATGATACCTGATACAAATTTGAGTCACTCAAAGAAACAAAGAACACCAGAAACTGTACATCTGAATGACTAAAATTTATTTTCATTTTTAATCTCTTTTAAGGATAATTAAAGAAAAAAACATCATAATACATTACCATAGGTTTTCTTTAAGCATCCTTTAAAGATGTTGAAGAAAACTAGGGCAATGTATTATGATGCTTAAACACATGTAGAAGTAAAATAAATGACAATTATAAAAGGGACTGAATATAAAAGGTGTTCATTATCACTAGATTAGAGAAATGCAAATTAAAACCACAAAATACCACTATACACACATTAGGATAGCAATTATCAGAAAAATGAAATATGGAAAAGTTGGAACCCCTGTGCTCTATTGGATGGAATGTAAATGGTGCAGCCAATGTGAAAAACAGTTTGGCAGTTCCTCAAACACTTAGACAGAATTACCATATGATTCGGCAATTGCACTCCCAGGTCTATACCAAAAATAAAAGAAAAAAGAAAAAGAAAAAGCAGAAACTTAAACAGGTACTTGTTTAAAAATATAACAACATTGTTCACAATAACCAAAAATGGAAACAAGTCAATGTTTATCAAGAAATGAGTGAATAAAATTATATATATTCCATATATATTATGGAATAATATTATAGCCTTAAACAGGAATAAAGTTCTGTGTGCTACAACATAGATAAACCTTGAAAACATTATGCTATGTGAATAAGCCAAAAACGAAAGAACAAAATTGTAGAATTCCACTTATATGAGGTACCTAGAATAGGCAAATTCATAGAGATGGGAAATAAACTAGAGATGATCAAGTAGCTGGAAAGAGGGGGAAATACAGAGCTATTGTTTAATGGGTATAGAGTTCCTGTTTGCGATAATGAAAAGTTTGTAGAACTGAATGGTGGTGATGGTTGGTTAACATTGTAAATGTACTTGATGACAAACTGCGGCTCACGAGCCACATGCAGCTCTTTGGCCCCTTGAGTGTGGCTCTTCCTAAGCCTTAGGAGTATCCTAATTAAGTTAATAACAATGTACCTACCTATATAGTTTAAGTTTAAAAAATTTCAATCGTTGTACTGTTGATATTTGGCTCTGTTGACTAATGAGTTTGCCGACCACTGTCCTAGCCAGAATAATAAATGCAGGAAAAAATAAAAGGCTTCCAAATTGGAAAGAAAGCAGTAAAATTATCTCTGTTCACAGATGATATAGTCTTTTATGTAAAAACCTAAAGATTACACTCATACATACACAAACACACACACACACAAACACACACAAATGCCTGCATACATGCACAGAACTATTAAAACTAATACGCTAATACAAAAAAAAATTGTAGGATAAATAATCGACTTGTGCTTTCATACACTAACAATGAATAATCTGAAAAGAAAATAATTCCATTTATAATAGTATCAGAAAGTATAAAATACTTAGAAATAAATTTAATTAAGGAGCTGAAAAGCTTATACACTGAAAACTATAAAATCTTCCTGAAAGAAATGAAAGAAAACACCAATAAATGGAAAGACATCCCATGTTCATGAATTAGAAGAATTAATATTGTGAAAATGTCAATACTATCTAAAGTGATCTACACATTCAATGCAATCCCTATCAAAATCACAATGGTGCATTTTGAAGAAATTAAAAACAGTAAAATTATCTCTGTTCACAGATGATATAGTCTTTTATGTAAAAACCTAAAGATTACACTCATACACACACAAACACACACAAATGCCTGCATACATGCACAGAACTATTAAAACTAATACGCTAATACAAAAAAAATTTATAGGATAAATAATCAACTTGTGCTTTCATACACTAACAATGAATAATCTGAAAAGAAAATAATTCCATTTATAATAGTATTAGAAAGTATAAAAACAGGGGAAAGTTTCATGACATTGGATTTGGCAATGATTTCTTGAACATTATACAAAAAGCATAGGCAACAAAAGAAAATATAGATAAACTGGTCTACATTGAAAACTTCTGTGCATCAAAGAATGCAATCAACAGAATGAAAAGCAACTACAAAATGGGAGAAAATATTTGAAACTTACATATCTCATCAGGGGTTAGCATACAAATATATAAAGAACTCCTATAACTCAACCACACACACACACACACACACACACACACACAATCTTAGTTAAAAAATGGCAAAAGAATTGAATAGATATTTCTCCAAAGACGATATAGAAATGACCAATAAGCACATGAAAAGAAGCTCGATATGCATAACCCGGGGGGAGAAAATGGCGGAGGCTTAGACGGACGTGTTGGTGCTTTGTCCCGGACCAGATGGGGGCGAGCAGCTGAAACGGGTAACAATCAGCCCGATCAAGCTGGGGAGGTTCAGCTGAGAGACAGTCTGCAGCCAGGAAAGACAGAAAACTCCTAAAAAATGCGGATGGTTAGAGATTGAGGCTGAAACCTCCCTCTGGGCGCCAGCGCAGCGGCGGGACCGCGCCATCTCAGGCAGCGTTCACCGGCATCCAGAGATCGGCTACTAGCCCGGCGGCTACGGACCCGGAAGCAGCGATTCGCAAACAGCGCGACTGCAAGAGCCAAGGGGAGACCTGCACCCCTCCACGGAAAGATTGGACTTGCCTCGAAGATTCAAGCAACAGCGGCCTCCTGATCACCACACGCTCTGCCTGGGGAACAGTTGCTGCGTCTGAAGCCTCCCTCCACCAGCCAGAAGAGCCACCACAACTGTGAACAGCACCCATCAGAGGCCCTGCTATCAACAGAGGAGCCGCTGCTACCACAACCGCCCAAGGAGCAACCACAGACCGAGGAGCCACTGCCACCCAGGGAGCAGCCACTGCCACCCAGGGTCCAGCCACTGAATGATTCAACAACTAGTAATGTCAGTGAGATCAAACATGGGTAGACAAAGAAACCCCCAAAGGAAAGAAAAGGAGGACTCGCCAGAAAAGCAGCTAAGTGAGACAGAGATATGCAACATGACGGAAAAAGAATTCAGAATAAGGTTCCTAGAGTACATGCACCGGATGTTCAAGAAGCAAGAAGAAACAGATGAAAAACTCAACTACTTATGCAAGAAGCTAGAAGAAACAGATGAAAAAATCAACAACTTAAGTAAGTCCCAAGAAGAAATGAAGAGCGACATAGCTTCAATAAAAAACTCCATTGAAAGTATCAACAGTAGACTGGGAGAAGTGGAGGACCGAATTAGTGAATTAGAAGGCAAGGAAGCAAAACACACTCAAACTGTACTGCAAATGGAGAAAAAAATTAAAATACAGGAGGAGAGCCTAAGGGAGCTTTGGGACAACATGAAACGAAACAACATACGAATAATAGGGGTGCCAGAACAACAGAAAGATGAACATGGATTAGAAAACCTATTCGAAGAAATAATATCAGAAAACTTCCCTGAGGTGGGGAAGAAAAAAGTCACACAAGCCCAGAGAGTCCCAAACAAGGTGAACCCGAAAAGACCCACACCAAGACACATCATAATTACCATGGCAAATGTTCAGGATAAAGAGAGAATCTTACAGGCTGCAAGAGAGAGGCGGAAAGTAACATACAAGGGATCTCCCATTAGATTATCAAATGATTTCTCAACAGAAACACATCAGGCCAGAAAAGAATGGACGGAAATCTACAAAGTGATGCAAAGCAAAGGACTGAATCCAAGAATACTCTATCCAGCAAGGCTATCATTCAAAATTGAAGGGGAAATAAGAAGCTTCACAGACAAAAAAGGGCTAAGGGAGTTTATCACCACCAAGCCAGCCATGCAAGAAATGCTAAAGGGACTGTTGTAAAAGAAGAAATATCAAGCTCAGAAAGAAAACAGCCACACACACACACAAAAAAGAAATGGCTACAAACAAGTACCTTTCAATAATAACTTTAAATGTAAATGGACTAAATGCTCCAAATAAAAGACATCGAGTGGCTGAATGGATAAAAAAACATGACCCATACATCTGCTGTCTACAAGAGACCCACCTCATTAGAAGGGACTCACACAGACTGAAAGTGAAGGGATGGAAAAATATCTTTCAAGCAAATGGAAAGGAAAAGAAAGCTGGGGTAGCAATACTTATATCTGACAAAATACATCTCAAAGTGAAGGCCATAACCAGAGATAAGGAAGGCCACTTCATAATACTAAAGGGATCAATACAACAAGAAGATATAACCCTGGTAAACATATATGCACCCAATGCAGGAGCACCCACATACATAAGAAAACTTCTGGAAGATATCAGGGGAGAGATCGACAACAATACAATCATAGTAGGGGACTTTAATACACCACTGACATCACTGGATAAATCCGCTAGACAAAATCTCAGCAAAGAAACAGCAATCCTAAATGACTCACTAGATCAGATGGACTTAATTGACATCTTCAGAACACTTCACCCCACAGCTGCGGAATATACATTCCTCTCAGGTGCTCATGGGACATATTCAAAAGTAGACCACATATTGGGTCACATGCAAAGTCTCCACAAATTCAAGAAGATTGAAATCATAAAAAGCATCTTCGCAGACCACGATGGCATAATGTTAGAAATAAACTACAATAAAAACAACCCAAAATACTCAAACACTTGGAAGCTGAATAGCATGTTATTAAATATTGATTGGGTTACTGATGACATCAAAGAAGAAATTAAAAACATCCTGGACACTAATGACAATGAAAACACAACAATCCAAAACCTTATGACACAATGAAAGCAGTCCTGAGAGGGAAGTTTATAGCTCTACAGGCCTATCTCAAAAAACAAGAAAAAATGGTAGTCAATCATCTAACTCTACAACTCAAAGAATTAGAAAGAGAGCAACAAGAAAACACCAGAGTGAGCAGAAGGAAGGAGATAATAAAGATTAGAGCAGAAATCAATGACATAGAGACCAAAAAAACAATACAGAAAATCAATGAAACCAAGAGCTGGTTCTTTGAAAGGATAAACAAGATTGACAAACCACTCGCCAGGCTCACCAAGAAGCAAAGAGAAAGGTCCCAAATAAACCAAATCAGAAATGATAGAGGCGAAATAACAACAGACCCCACAGAAATACAAATGATTGTTAAACAATACTACGGACAACTCTACTCCAACAAACTAGACAACCTGGAGGAAATGGACAAATTCCTAGAAAAATACAACATTCCAAAACTCAATCAGGAAGAATCTAAAAACCTCAATAGGCCAATAACTATGGAAGAAATTGAAGCAGTCATCAGAAAGCTTCCAGCAAACAAAAGTCCAGGGCCAGACGGCTTCACAGGGGAGTTCTACCAAACATTCAAGGAAGAACTAAAACCTACCCTCCTCAGACTACTACAAAAAATTCAAGAGGAAGGAACACTTCCAAGCTCATTCTATGAAGCCAGCATCACCCTAATACCAAAACCAGGTAAAGACATCACAATGAAAGAGAATTACAGGCCAATATCCCTCATGAACATAGATGCCAAAATCCTCAACAAAATCTTAGCAAATCGGATCCAGCAGTACATCAGAAGGATCATACACCATGACCAAGTAGGATTTATCCCAGAGATGCAAGGATGGTACAACATCCGTAAATCAATAAATGTGATACATCACATAAACAAATTGAAAGAAAAAAACCACATGGTCATATCAATTGATGCAGAAAAAGCATTCGACAAAATCCAACACCCATTTTTGATAAAAACTCTCAGAAAGGTGGGAATAGAAGGATCATACCTCAACATAATAAAAGCCATATATGACAAGCCCACAGCCAACATCATACTCAATGGTCAAAAACTAACACCATTTCCCCTAAGAACAGGAACAAGACAGGGATGCCCACTCTCACCACTCCTGTTCAACATAGTACTGGAAGTATTAGCCATTGCAATTAGGCAAGAAGAAGAAATAAAAGGCATCCAAATTGGAAAAGAGGAAGTAAAACTGTCCTTATTTGCAGATGACATGATATTATACATACAAAACCCTAGAGACTCCATCAAAAAGCTACTAGACTTAATACATGAATTTGGCAATGTAGCAGGATACAAAATTAACCCCAAGAAATCTGAGGCATTTCTATACACCAATAGTGAACTTTCAGAAAGAGAGATTAGAAAAACAATCCCATTTACCATCGCACCAAAAAAATTAAGATACCTAGGAATAAACTTAACTAAAGAGGTTAAAGACCTCTACTCAGAAAACTACAGGACGCTGAAAAAAGAGATAGAGGAAGACATAAACAGATGGAAGAACATACCATGTTCTTGGATTGGTAGAATCAACATCATTAAAATGTCCATACTACCCAAAGCAATCTATAAATTCAACGTACTTCCCATTAAAATACCAATGGCCTTCTTCAAAGATCTAGAACGAACTCTCCAAAAATTCATCTGGAATAAAAAAAGACCCCGAATAGCTGCAGCGATCCTGAGAAAGAACAAAGTAGGTGGGATCTCAATGCCAGATATCAAACTGTATTACAAAGCCACTGTTCTCAAAACTGCCTGGTACTGGCACAAGAACAGACATATAGACCAGTGGAATAGAATAGAGAGTCCAGAAATTAGCCCGAACCAATATGCTCAATTAATTTTTGACAAAGGAGGCATGAACATACAATGGAGCCAAGATAGTCTCTTCAATAAATGGTGTTGGGAAAATTGGACAGATATATGCAAGAAAATGAAACTAGACCACCAACTTACACCATACACAAGAATAAACTCAAAATGGATAAAGGACTTAAATGTACGACAGGAAACCATAAAAATTCTAGAAGAATACAAAGGCAACAAAATCTCAGACTTATGCCAAAACAATTTCTTCACTGATACAGCTCCTAGGGCAGTTGAAACTAAAGAGAAACTGAACAAATGGGACTACATCAAAATAAAAAGCTTCTGCACAGCAAAAGAAACCATCAACAAAACAACAAGAAAACCCACCTCTTGGGAAAACATATTTGCCAACGTCATATCTGATAAGGGCTTAATCTCCAAAATTTATAGGGAACTCATACAACTTAACAAAAAGAAGATAAACAATCCAATCAAAAAATGGGCAAAGGATCTAAATAGACACCTTTCAAAAGAGGACATTCAGAAAGCCAAGAGACATATGAAAACATGCTCAAAGTCACTAATCATCCGAGAGATGCAAATCAAAACAACAATGAGGTACCATCTCACACCTGTCAGAATGGCCATCATCAACAAATCAACAAACAACAAGTGCTGGAGAGGATGTGGAGAAAAGGGAACACTTGTGCACTGCTGGTGGGAATGCAGACTGGTGCAACCACTAGGGAAGACAGTATGGAGTTTCCTCAAAAAATTGGAAATGGAACTCCCATTTGACCCTGTGATCCCACTTCTAGGAATATATCCCAAGAAACCAGAAACACCAATCAGAAAGGATATATGCACCCCTATGTTCATAGCAGCCCAATTCACCATAGCTAAGATCTGGAAACAGCCTAAGTGCCCATCAGTAGATGAATGGATTAGAAAACTGTGGTACATCTACACGATGGAATACTATGCTGCTGTAAAAAAGAAGGAACTCTTACCATTTGCAACAACATGGATGGAACTGGAGAGCATTATGCTAAGTGAAACAAGCCAGTCAATGAAGGAAAAATACCACATGATCTCACTCATTCATGGATAATAAAGACCATTACAAACTTTTGAACAAATTATTTTCTTTTTAAATTACTTCTAGGGACAGAAAGAGAGGGGGGGGGGTGGGGGAGAAACATTGAACCTATTGAGCTTGAACCAGAAACCAGGGCATGTGCCCAAACAGGGAACCGAACATGCGACCCTCTGTGACCCCTGGCATCCAGGCCCGCTCTGGTATTCCTGAGCCACACCCCCCAAGGCCGGGTCTGTGTGTCTGGGTCCTTCAAACCCTTCAGACACGTGCTAAGCAGCTCATCCGCCAACACCTCCCATGCGGCCCCAGGCGTTTCTCTCCCAGAAACCACGTGTGAGCGGATTATGAAAAATGGATCAACCCTGGTCTCTAACCAATCACAGGGTGGGGCGGAAACAGGAAGTGATTCCTGGAGCGGGTATATAAACAGGCGGATGTCAGCGCCTGGCACAGAGTTTGCCAGTCCGCGCTGCAGGAGCTTCGGGTGCCGGGTCTGCAGAGGCGTTGAGTGGGGCGAGGGCGTCCGACACCCGGGGTTTGGAAGGGAGAGAGGACCGATGCATGGAAGGATGGATGGATAGGTGGGTGGGCGGATGGATGGTTGGACGGACGGATGGATGCATGGAGGTTGGTCTTTAAACACCCGGGTGTGTGCGCTTTGCCTCATTTCTGAGATCCTGTGAAAACCAGGGGTCCCCCTGCCCCCGCTTCACGCGCAGGGCGAGGTTTCTATTTTAAACGAGCGCTTTTTAGTCTAGGCTACTTTTCACATTTTGAGCGGATTCTATTTTATTTTGGGGGGTTCGATGGGGGTGCATCTTAGGGAGCCTTGCAGTGCCTCCCTCCCCCACCCTCAGACCCGGTTGTGACGACCATCAGTCCGTTCCCCGTGCCTAGGAGTGTGTTTGTCATTCACTTTGTTCTGTAGATTCCACATCGAAGGGGAATCTTGGGGTAACTTGTCTGTCTCTAAGAGAGAGAGAGAGAGAGAGAGAGAGAGAGAGAGAGAGAGAGAGAGAAGAAGAGAAGAGAGAGAGTATGACGAAAGAACTCTTGAAGAAGAGGAGAGATGGAGAGGTAAAAACTTGAGTCTGAATAAAGATTAAAAAAGGAAGAAGATGCTCTGGAGACCTGTGGCCTTCTACGGTCTGAGCTA
>NW_005871165.1:2129259-2130354 GCF_000147115.1 Myotis lucifugus
ATTTGTCCCATTTGAGCATCACTGAAGACTTGTGGTCTCTCATAAACTTAACTTGTTATAATTACCACAGTCTTTATTTATTTTTTAAAGCTCACATGATTACAGTTCAGTTCATTTCAAGTTAGCATGCCCCAGACACAGAATCAGCTATTCTCCAAGGAAACTTGGCTCCAATTAGTGGAAATTATAGTAGAGACCCAAATGTGCTTACAGAGATGTAAATTGTTTCAAATGAGCATACGAGGTGGTTTGGTGACATCAGAAAAAAATTACCTTAAGAAATTATCTTTTTTTTAAAAAAAAAAAAGTATTGTTATTTTCAATTTGCCTCTACTTCTACTAAATTTTTTTTATCTTGCTCTAAATGTAATGCACCATGCTATATAGTGCTATACCAAATCATTTTGAGACAGGCCTATAAGCCAGAATAAGTGGAATAGGGAAACTGAGACAGATAGTAAAACAGCAGTTTACAGCCCTCTATCAAATCCTATCTTCCCTAAACCAGGGACACTTAAGAGTAAATGGTTTGCACTTCTCCTCCCAGCCAAAGGGTAAATAGCTTAAATCACCCTACTTGGGGAGACAGCAGAAATCCAATTAGTGCCATTTGCCAACCACACCCAAGGACAGATCAAGTTAAAGGAATAAATCTCATTTTGGTCCACCAGCATAAGGCTGATGAGTATTCTATTGAGATCCTCCCCTAAATGCTCAGCCTTTAAAACCCCTCAAAACGAAGGTCTACTAACATGTGCTCTCCTTCCCAGGGGCATGCTCACACCTCCTCCCCCTCCCTCCGCCCTTCTTCTCCCACAGGCGTGCATCTCCTAAACTCTAAGGGATCCCATGAGGCTTGCAACCAGAGCAGCAGTGGGAAGTGGCAGGCCATCCCGGGCAAACCCCCTGAGCCTGTCCCCAAGGTCCCCCTTTCCTCTGACTTCTTAGTGAGCCAAAGCAGCCCAGCCGAGGCTGACTTCCCAGCCCTTTCTTGTCTCACTGTCCCCAGCTTTAATAAACGTCCTCTAAAACTCACCTGGACTCATATTGTGAAACTTTTCCTGCACGAAGTCAAGAACCCACACACTACCGGCT
>NW_005871165.1:2130611-2134267 GCF_000147115.1 Myotis lucifugus
CCAGTTTCTTTTCCTCTTTGACCTCTGGCTTCTGTACTGGAATTAGCTCCAAAATGCCCAGGTCTGTATGCTGTCCTTATCAGTACCTCTCAAGCATCAATTACCTAAAAGGAAAAGACAGTCCCAAACTTCCTTCAGAGAACCACCAAAAAGCACACAGGCTTAAGACACCTGGCATCTCTGAGTGAATCCCAAACTCATTGTCAGTGAGGACAGTTCAGTGTGGGGTGAGAGATGAGGCTGTGCCTAAGAGTCCCTCAACACTATCTCTGCAACAAGTAACAATAGCAACAAAGGTGAGAATAGACAAAATACCAGCTTCACAGGTTTTATATAAAAAAAATCACCTCTAACTCTTCATTTTCATGACCATTAGCGCTTTTATTTAATTCATATCACAGGTAGCTTTAGTTTTGAACTACCATTTCCTCTGGATAAATTGATATGCATTATTTTTGCCCTGGCCAGTCCAACTTTTCAAAATCCAATTAATATGAGAAAATGCAGCTAAAATAAAATCAAGAATTATTCGTGATTTTTCATACTCTTCCCCAAAGTTCAAGTAGAACAATTTCTATATGGCCTTTAAAATGTATGCAATATTGGCTGGGCTCCTCAAGAATAAGAGACATTTTCAAACTCAAACAATAAGAGGCATTTAAGGTGAACACATTTCAATCTCAGCGTTATGTCCTCATTACATTCTCATACCTAATGTCCACTTCAGAAACAATCAGAACAAATGTTAGCATTTTATCTTTGCAGCAAGAAACCCAGATCCTTACATTGACCAAAGATTTCCATGACTATAGTTTGAATTTTGTGATAACTACTCAACCACAAGAAAGAGAAAATGTAGTCACTTTCTTCAGGTAACTTCGTGGGTAGGACCCAGTTAGAGCTACAAGGATAAATTGTTTTGCCAAATCCAAACCAAATTGATCAGATACTAAAACTATCTTAGACCTGGGTGGGACTAAGTTCATTATTTTTTAAGGAAATCTTTACCTATTTGACCCCTAGAAACTTTATTACTTAGGGTAAACTACCTCCTTTGAGGCTAGTAAGTAGAGTTATCCACTTTGCACATCCAAGTAGCTCTAAATATAAAGATTTTCTTGGTTATCTGTTCTGTGCATTTAAGCAAGGGGACACTATCATGTGTCACTTCCCCTGGGAGCCACCAGCCTCTCAGAGGGTTGGAGGCCAGCTGACCTGAGCTGACTTTCCACCCACATTTGGGCAGACTCACTCAGCCTCCCCTTGTGAAGCTCAACTTTCCGAGCAGTCCCTGACCTAAGCCAACAGTGTCCCTTGTCTCACTTCTCTTTCAGAAGTTGGAAAACATGGCTTCTCCACCATGTCCCATCTGATTCCTCTGTCATCTGTCTCTGCCTCTTTAGCTCAGCTAAGCCCAGCTAGGGTGTGGCTGGATAGAAACTGCCTGGGAAACTGACTAAACTAACTAAATGCAGACACTGCAGAAGTCATGGCCTCAGGCCAAGGTTCTAAAGTGACCCAAATAAAGTAGAAGAGAGTGTGACCTTCCCAAACCACCAATCCTGGAGATAAACTTTTTAATTATAATTACCCAGGCTTGTGGCCATCTCTTCCTGCTTTTCTTAGCTCCAGTCCAGAGAGGGCATATTTTTCTAAACCAAATTATGGCCACAGTTAGTCACTGAATGCTTTAGTTGAACTATCTAGAGGCCATTGTAAATTGGTAATTTTAATATCCTACTTAAAAGTCACCTTTCTGAAGTATGAAATTATTTCTGAGACTCTACCCTCTGAAAGCCATTTTTTAAAAACTCATTTGGCTTGCACAAAATGGTGAAAGCCAAGGTCATAGCTCTGAAAAGACTTTTCTATAAAAACAAAGATTAACTCACCCATGTTAAAGTCATAACATAACACCAGCTCTTCCATTTTTTTTAAGTCAGACTCCCTATCTTAAGCTCTTCCTATGGCTCTCATGCAACGGCCTTGACTAAAGCATTCTCAGGGCCCCATTTTCTCCTTTGCTTTCCTGACAGTCCTTCCAAAATCTAACCAGGTGGTGGGGGATTGGTGCCAGTTATACTTCAGACACCAACTACAACTTTTTGAGAATTCCAGATCTGCAAGAAGAAGCATACTGTATCAGTGTATTTAGCCAATGATGCAGAATCTTATTAGAAGAGAAACCACACAGACACTCCATTAGCAGATGCAGCAAATCTCCATATGGTTTTCTTTGTCATCCAGAGCCCTTAATGGACAGTGACATTAAGCACAAAATTAGGGTCTGACCAGATCTGAGAAGCTCATTTCTTGCATGCTCTCAGCCACTATACTATCTGCTTCTTTTTAAGCTACTGTGTCTCAGTTTCACATCCACTCTTTTATACTTTAATTCAGCGGTTCTCAACCTGTGGGTCGCGTCCCCTTTGGCGGTCGAACGACCCTTTCACAGAGGTCGCCTGCATATCAGATATTTACATTATGATTTATAACAGTAGCAACATTACAGTTATGAAGTAGCAATGAAAATAATTTTATGGTTGGGTCATAACATGAGGAACTGTATTTAAAGGGCCAGAAGGTTGAGAACCACTGTCTAATTTATAATGGGGCTATGACCCCACAAACCACAACTCTGCTTTGCCAACAGGTGCCCATTAGGCTCTGAATAGGTGGAGCTAGAAGTGATAACCAGAACGGCAAGCTGAGGGTTTTTTTCCCCGGGATCATGTCTCGTGAAACCAAAGAATGAAATCATGGACCAGAAAATTTAAGGAAAAGCATGGAAAATTTATTGCAAGCAGATTCAGACTCCCCACATGGGGCGGGGGCCCAATAATGGGTTGCTGCTGAAGCCTTGTAGTCTAGTGGCATATATTTGCTACAAGCCTGTTCTGTTGCCACCTGGTTGATTCCCTCAATTGTTCTTGCCCAGCAACGGACCTGGACCTTCCCAGTTCCCATGCGTCAGTTCACCATATTGTTGCAGACCCTCCCTATTTTCATATGCCTCCCGCTCTGAGTCTAAAAACATTCTATTATTTCTGCATGGTTGTTTCTGTGGTTAGGCTGCTCAAACTGCTGTGTCTGCCCCTGACGATGTTCTACCTGTCTTGTATTCCACTGGACCCCTGCCCTGTCTGCCTGCGTGTCAAGATAACTTCTCGGAGGTTAGAGGATGGAAAATGGTCACTTGCACTTCCCACCAGTGTCACCCCCATGGTGGTAGCTCACCCAGGTGCCTGCAGCTGGTTACAGTAGAAGTTGGTTGTGTTTTCCAGCTTCTTCCCACACTCACAGAAGCAGCCTCATTGACCCACTCAGGGGCACTAGCCATCCAGGTGGAGATCTCCTACTCCAATGGGTTCTGATAACCCAGCCTCTTCTCTCTGTTTCCCAGTTGTAGAAGCTGCTTCGTGCAGTTTCTGCCTCTGTGTTACCTCTGCATTGCCTTGCTGCCTCTTCAGTCCTTCAACACCTATTTAATCAAGCCCTTATATCCAATTTTCCCTGAAGAAATAACTAGTGTTGTTTTCTACTCTACCAGCTAGACTCTGATTGACATAATAGTACATCCTTTTGGTTGATTCTAAAACGTAACAACTTTTCAAACACTGTGCCATTCACATTTTCATAGGCTTCAACGGGAATCA
>NW_005871165.1:2134633-2143699 GCF_000147115.1 Myotis lucifugus
CCGCAGTAGGGCACACGTGGCTCCTTCATAGCTCAGTGTGTGAGGAGACAGGCTGCCGGTGCAACAGAGCCAGTCTCCTGCCCTGCACTTCTGCACACGTGGACCTGCCACCCACGTGCCCATGAGCCATGAAGCCTTCTCACCTGCACCTGAACACGTGGCAGACAGCACTATGCAGCCAGTGCCATTCCTGTGAAAGGACATCGGCTGCCCAGGCACCGCCCAGGCAGGCAGACCGTGAGGGCGGCCCCCATGAAGCCCAGTGGGAAAACCTGGGTTTTGAATCAGACCAACCAGCATTGGAATATCGGCTCTCACTTACTCACTACAAGACCTGGGACACGTTACTTAACCTCTCTGAGCCTCAGTTCCCTTCCCTGAAATACGGAGCTGATAATGCCTATTATCCGGTCTTTGTAATGATTAAATAATATAATGTATGGAGAGCTCTTATATAGTACCCAGTACTATAAGAATTTGAGAAAGTATAGGCATTATTGGGTGTGTTTTTTTAAATAATTACTAACAATCTAGTAAATTTGCTGACAGACTGTGCTTTCAATGCATCTCTTCATCACTTCTGCTGTAAGTATAATGACAAACAAAAGGCAAGAAATAAATTTCCTGAGTTCTTTAAAATGATCTCTTGCTGTGCTCCTTCTGGAAGATGCACACCACATACCCCTCCCTCCCATCGCTCCCTGCACAACTCCCAGAAAGCAGGTGAAATGAGTCTCCTGACCCCTCCTTAGCACACGCTCCACTCCTCACAAGCTTTCTCATTTCCTGCTCTCTACTGGATGGATCCTAATAGCTCTGCTCCCAGTGATCAGCCAAGAGAAGAGCCTCCACTTTTCCAAGCTCCAGCAGGGAAACCCAGGCCTCCAGCCGAGGGCACGGTACTCTCAGCTCAGCCCCTGAACCCGTACACAGGTGTGGCATTAGCAATGCGGCAGAAAAGTTGCATAATTACTTAGAAAAAGTGTCTTCTGATTGTCCTTTCTCTACAAGTGCAATCTCTCCTAATAACATCATCCAACTGAATGCTCCTAATTCTGTCGCAATGCACTTTAATTTTAACTGCTTCTTACGTTGGTGAGCTGTCACTGGAGTCTTTGATTTGTGATGGAAAATAGGGAAGCCATAAAGCATTTTGGTGACAGCTCCCTGATTAGGCAGCAATGCAGCAAAACAAGTTGTCACAATAAAACTGATTAATAAAGTTGCTAGAGTAAAACAAATTAATGCCACAAGATCTTTGCTGGAAATTACCTCCATATCTTGTGGTATGTGACTGATGTATTCCCTCAATTAGCAGAAGCTTACATCTCATGATCACTTCCAAGTCTGCACTTTGGATCTGAGGTGGGCCAGCGGCCCCGTAGCAGAGTTGTAGCTGAAAACCCAGAGACAAATATGTCTCCAAATGTGGAGAAGAGAGTCATTGACTTGATTTTCAGAGATGCTTCATTCCTACCTAACTACTTGGGAGGCTATTAGTACCTGAAATATAATCTACAGCCAGAAAGTTTCAATGTAAAATAAATACAAAGACCATTGCATACAATGCTACCCGTGGGTCTGGAGTGAATTTATTAAGATGTTTAATCACAGCTGTCTGGCTGGAAGGACACTGTGCAGTTCTGTTTACTCCTCTGTCTCAAGGAAAGACTTTGCCCACACTAGAGATGTCAATCACAGCACCTGTCCACCACAGTTCGTTGTAACATCAATGGTGATGCTTTGCCATGCAGAGCCCATTCCCTCATAGCCAGAGGTGATTGGACTGGGGGTGGACATGACCACTGATCCTGGTATAAAATGATGAGCTGGGCCAATGACATTCCATCCTTCTAGATTTTAACCAGGAAATACTGATGTATACTGATGACAGAATGGGCCAGTTGATTGTGGGAGCTGAAGGTGAGAAAAGTACCATCAGGTAATGCAGAACCATAGAGTGTGTTGGCAAGCTGAAGTTATAAGGAAGCAAAACCTCTGAGGTAGAGAAAGGTACAGAGTAAGACATGAAGAAGTCAGTGGGGCACCAAGAAGAGAAAGAGACAAGAGAGTTGGAGACCAACACCAATTGAAGAGCAGCTTCCATTCCAAGAGGATCTTCATGTTCAATTCCAGTTTGTAGTCTTAGAACAAAATCCCCTTTACTTGAGAAATCTGGACTGGGTCTCCTTCTTGTATACAGGACAACTGGTACAGGGGGAATTGAGATGAGAAGGGAATCTGTATGAAAGTGAGGAGTGTTCAAACTACTCAACAGAACAGGTACCACCTCAGGTATTCCATACTAGAGCATATCATCTGCAGATCACACCCTAAGTACATAGCAACGGGTGCTAGTCTGTGGGAGCCCCCACAACCCATGGTAGGCTTCAGGAATCATCTCAGCGTTGGATAAAAAGACTCAAACACAAAGCATCTCTTCTCGGGCATCCCCCACTAGAAGCTGATCATTGTAAATGGAATGGGTTGTTGATGCAGCAAAACCAGAGTCCAGCAGCAGGCTCAGGTTTTGAAGGCAATGAGCACATCACTTCTTCTTCTGACAAAATGCCACCCTCAGGAGACTTTAGCCATGCCACCTTTGAGGGCAGAGATTCACATATTGGAGGGAGAAGTGATACAGAGTAGAGGGAGATAAAGGTATTCTCACCAGGTCTAGACCCAAATAATATCCTAGGATCATAAGAACTGTGCTCTTTCAGAGTCCTTAGGAATAAAGAAAAGGTCAACACCTACACTAATGTGTTCTCTCTCTCTCTCTCTCTCTCTCTCTCCTTCTCCCTCTCTCTCTCTCTCACACACACACACACACACACACACACACACACACACACACTTATGGCACAAATTATTTTTAAACGAAACTTTACATAAGAATATACTTGAGTTCACAAAGCTGAATTATCTAATATCAAATACTCCACTCATTCTGAGCAATGTCCTCTTTAAAAATATAAAACAATAAAGTTTTAAATGCTCCAGAGAATGAGTGCTTCATCTGTCTTAGTACTGCTGTGCAATTCAGTACAAAGACCACAGATTTCTGAAAGTAAACTTGGCAACTGGAAGGAACAAGTTCAACTCAAACTTAATTTACTAGAGTAAATATGCCACCTCCTTCAGAGAATTGGGGACATGGAACGAAGGACCAGAGTTAAGGGAAATTTAAGATAATTCGAATCTACAAAGTTCTTTACAGCTCATAATGCTATCTTACCCACATCAGCTCATTTTGATCCTCCTTGGTACAGCCCCAAGAATTACATACCATTATCATTATCATCATCTCCATTTTATAGTGAAAGAAACAGGTTCAGAAGATCAAAGATTTTCCATTAGAAAAGGGCATCCTTTGTGCCAGCCAGACCCTTCCAAGCAACATGGGCAAAGTTTGCAGCTAGCCACAGGACCACATCCTGGCAGTTCCAGCAGAGCCTCTAACCCCACCCCAGGTGACTGCTCTGCCTGCCTGGAAAGTCAGCACCATTGCAGCCCACCCACCAACCTTAAACCAACCATATTCAGCTTCTGGCCAAAATGCATGCTGGGGCCATATCCTCTATCCCACCTTGTTTCATCTTCTCCCACCCTTAACCCTTCTTTCCCCTGCCCTCTTTCCAAATCCAATCCTCTGAGCCCCTTGGTAAAAATATATACCACTAGATTATCCAGTCTTTCTTAAAACATTCCCTCTACCTCCTGGCCTTAATAGCGCTTGAATTTCTCTCTCCTGGGATGATGACCCTCTGCAGCTAAGAAACGGAGGCCCACTTTTTTCACTTAGTTATTCTGAACATGACCTGTTGCTCATACCCCTTCTTTTGTTCATGCTGTTCCCTCAACCTGAAATGCTCCTCCTGCCACTCTATGCCACCCTCACTCCTACTCCTATATTCCTGCCACTTCTACTACTCACTCGTCTGTCAAGAGGAATCCATGTCTTTTATGACCACCTCCTCTATCATAGCTCCTCTTTCATAGACACACTAAACATTTCACTCTAGTCACTTGTTTATATACCTCTCTCCCCTACTATATTTCCAGAGGGCAAAGATCATTTCTTACTTGTTTCTATATCCTCTGGCAGTGCCTGACACACAGTATATGCCTGATTAATAAGATAGTATATTTGTCAAATAAATAAAAGCAAGAAAATTAATGGAAATGGCTAAGCCATGACTCCAATCTAAATCTTCTGATGCAAAACAAAATAATTCCTTCAAAATAATTAGCCACATCCAATGACAAAAGCCTCACCAACAGCCTTTGAAAAGGCACCCAGTCCCAGCAGGGGGAGCCACAAGTTGTGGATTACTGATAACTCTAAACAGAGTATTCAGGGCCAATCAGAAACAGCATCTGACACTGTCCTAAACTAGAGAATGGAAGGCGTGGCAGATCTACTTAGTACACAGACACGAAACCAAACAAGCAGCCAAAATGGGGAGATAAAAAACCAGGCCCAAACAAAAGAACAAGAGAATTATCCAAAAGAGGAGTTAAATGAAATGGAGATAAGAAATTTATCAGACATAGAGTTCAGAATAATGATGGCAAAGATGCTCAACAGCGTGAGACAGATAGTAACTATGAAGAATGACCATGATAAAGGACTGATAAAGAACACACTGGAAGGACTACATGAAAGCTGAGGATCAGATCAGTGAATTAGAAGACAGGGTAGAAAAAAATCACTCAATCAGAGAACTAAAAAGAAAAAACAATTAAAAAAAGAGGAGGACAGCTTAAGGGAGCTGTGAGACAACTTGGAATATAACAATATTTGCATCAAAAGAGTTCCAGAAGGGGAGGAAAGTGAGCAAGGGATGAGAATGTGTTTGAAGAAATAATGGCAGAAAACTTCCCTAACCTGGCGAAGGAAAAAGTCACACAAGTTCAGGAGGCACAGAGAGTCAGAAGCAAGAAGAACCCAAACAGGCCCATGCCCAGACACATCATTATTAAAATGCAAAAAAAAATTAAAAACAAAGAGAGAATCTTAAAGGAAGCAAGAAAAAAGTCATTTGTTACCCATGAGGCTGTCAGCTCATTTTTCATCAGAAACTCTACAGGCCAGAAAGGAATGTCATGGAGTACTCAAGATAATGAAAAACAAGGATCTGAAACCAAGATTACTACATCCAGCAAGGATATTATTCAAAATTGATGGTGAAATAAAGAGCTTCCAAACAAACAAACAAAAACAAAAACAAAAGGCTAAAAGAGTTTGTCACCACCAAACCAGCACTGCAAGAAATGCTAAAGAAACTACTGTAATAATAATAATAATAATAAGAAGAAGAAGAAGAAGAAGAAGAAGAAGAAGAAGAAGAAGAAGAAAAAGAGAGAGAGAGAGAGAGAGAGAGAGAGAGAGAGAGACATAGACATAAAGAATTAAAATGGCAATAAATAAGTACCTATCAATAATAACCTTAAGTGTAAATGGATTAAATGCTCCAATAAAAAAGACAAAGGGTAGCTGAATAGATAGGAAAACATGACCCAAATATATGCTGTCTACAAGAGACCCATCTCAGAACAAATGACTCACACAGGATGAGAGAAGGGATAGAAAAAATTTTCCATGCAAATGGAAACAAACAAACAAACAAAAAAGGTGGGGTAGCAATATTCATATGTGACAAAATAGACTTCAAAGTGAAGGCCATCACAAGAGACAACAAAGGTCACTACATAATACTAATGGGATTGATCCAACAAGAGGATATAACCCTGGAAAAACATATGTGCACCCAATATAGAAGCACCTAACTATATAAAAAAAAACTTCTGGAGGACTTTAAGGGAGAGATTGACAGCAATACAGTCATAGTAGCAGAATTTAACACCCCACTGACTTCACTGGATTAGACCTTCTAGACAAAAAAAAACTTAACAAGGAAACAGTGACTCTAAAGGACACACTGGATCAGATGGATTTAATTGATATATACAGAACATTTCACCCCAAAGCTGCAGAATATACATTCTTCTCAAGTGCACCTGATAGACCACATATTAGATCACAAAACAAGTCTCTACAAATTCAAGAAGATGGAAATCATATCAAGCATCTTCTCAGATCATAATGGAATGAAATTAGAAATCAATTACAGTAAAAACACTCAAGAACATTCAAACACATGGAGGCTAAATAGCATGTTCGTAAACAATGATTGGGTTACCAAGGAGATCAAGAAAGAAATCAAAAACTTTCTGGAGCCCTGGCCAGTTTTGCTTAGTGGATAGAGCTTCATCCCACTAACTTAATGGTCCCAGGTTCAATTCCAGTCAAGGGCATGTACCTCAGTTACAGGCTCAATTCCAGGCCCTGGTCAGGACACATGTAGAAGGCAACCAATGGATGTGTCTCTCTCACATTGATGCTTCTCTCTCTGTCTCTCTCCCTTCCTTCCACTCTCTCTAAAAATCAATAGAAAAACATCTTCTGTGAGAATTAACTACAAAAAAAACTTCCTGGAAAAAAAAATGAAAATTAATGCAAAACAACCCAAAATCTCTGGGACGCAGCAAAAGCAGTCCTGAGAAGGAAGTTCATAGCACTACAAGCCTATCTCAAAAAAAAGAAAGGAAAAA
Organism: Myotis lucifugus; assembly: GCF_000147115.1. Classification (NCBI taxonomy): domain Eukaryota; kingdom Metazoa; phylum Chordata; class Mammalia; order Chiroptera; family Vespertilionidae; genus Myotis; species Myotis lucifugus. Next base: position 2,141,252 of record NW_005871165.1, read on the forward strand.
ATTAATAATAAACTATTTAACACTACAACTTAAAGAATTATAAAGAGAATGACAAGAAAAGTCCAGAGTAAGTAGAAAGAAGGAAATAATAAAAATTAGAGCAGAAATGACATAGAGACTAAAAAATCAATACAAAAGATCAATGAAACCAAGAGCTGGTTCTTTGAAAATATAAACAAGATTGATGAATCCTAAGCCAGATTCATCAAGAAACGAAGAGAGGGGACCAAATAAACAAAATCAGAAAAGAAAGCAGTAAAGTAACAACTGACATAACAGAAATACAAAGGATTGTAAGAAAATACTATGAACAACTATATGCTAACAAGCTGGATACCTGGATGAAATGGACAAATTCCTAGGAAAATACAATCTTTTAAAACTCAATCAGGAAGACTCCAAAAATCTGAATAGGCCAATAAAAATTAAGGAAATTGAAACAGTAATCAAAAAAACTCCCAACAAACAAAAGCCCTGGTTTGAACTGCTTCACAGGGGAGTTTTACCAAACATTCAAAGAACAACTAATATCTATCCTCCTCAAACTATTCCAAAAATGTCAAGAAGAAGGGACATTTCCAAGCTCTTTTGATGAGGCCAGCATTATCCTAATTCTAAAACCAGATAAAGACACTACAAAGAAACAGAATTACAGGCAAATATCCCTGATGAATATGGATGCTAAAATCCTCAACAAAATATTAGCAAATCAGATCCAGCAATATATTAAACGATCACACATCATGACCAAGTGGGATTTATTCCAGGGCTGCAAGGCTGGTACAATATTCACAAATCAATAAACATGACATATCACATAAACAAATTGAAAGACAAAATTCACATGATCATGTCAATAGATGCAGAAAAAGTATTCAACAAAATCCAACACTCATCTATACTAATAAAAGAGAAACATGAAGTTGGTGTCTGTCCGCTACGCCCACCAGTCAATCAGGATGAGTATGCAAATTAACCCAACAAATATGGTGGTTAATTTGCATATGCAGGCATGGAGCAAAGACTGAAAACAACTGAAGATGGTGGCAGCCATGGAGCTGAAGCAAGCAGGAGGCTTGGGTTGCTCCCAGCAACGGAGGAAGCCAAGCTTTCTGCCTGCCCTGGCCTCCGCTCAAGGAGTGGCTGGGGGCCTGGGTCACCAGGGAGACCCAGGCTTCCAGCCCACTCTGGTCTCTGCTCAAGGAGTGGCTGGGAGCCTGGGTCGCCAGGGCAACCCAAGCTTCCAGCCGGCCCTGGCCACTGCTCAAGGAGGAGCTGGAAAAAAAAAAAAAGGAGGGGCTGGGAGCCTGGTCGCCAGGAGGCATGGCCAGCCTGAAAACGGCCTCAGCCCTCAACAGGCTGGCCCAGGCATCCAGCAGGACCCCCACTTTGAAAGGGGTGTGGCCAGACTGAAAACAGCCCTCAGCCCCTCACCCAGGCTGGCCACACCCTCATGGGGTGAGGGTCCCCAATGGGAGGCTTGGCCAGCCTGCAAACAGCCATCATCCCCTCACCCAGGCTGACCAGGCACCCCAGTGGGGACCCCCACCATGAAGGGGCTGTGGACAGCCTGAAAACGGCCCTTAGCCCCTGACCCAGGCTGGCCACACCCCCATGGAGTAAGAGTCCCCGCTGGGGGGTGTGGCCAGCCTGCAAACAGCCATCAGCCCCTCACCCAGGCTGGCCAGGCACCCCAGCGGGAATCCCCACCCTGAAGGGGGTGTGACTAGCTTGAAAACAGCTCTCAGCCCCTTACACCACTGGCCATGCCCCTCCAGCAGGGACCCTCCCCCCATGGGGGCATGGCCAGCCTGCAAACCACCACAGGCCCCTCACCCAGGCCACCCCTTGGACTCAGATAGACCCCAGCTTTAACCCTGATGGTACCACCGACCAGGCTAGTGAAGTGGCACAACTGAGTTAGCCTCTCTGAGCCTCAAACTCTTCACTTCTTTACTAAAGATTTTATATCCTTCTCTTGGGTTAGATATGAAAATAGGTAACATGGTCTATGTTGAAGCTCTTAGCAAGATTTTGGTTTCCATTAGGTGCTTAATAAATAACATCTTAAATTGGTTTCGAATCATGAGAATAGTCATTTGCAAAGGAAGTTTAGGGTCCTCCTTAAAAGCCTTCTGCCAATAGGCACACACACCCTTATCTACACAGTCTTTTGTTCTAGAGAGTGTTCCATATTTTGCCTAAGTAAAAACATGCTGCTTCTTTAACATAACAGATATTTCACTTTCATAGGCCATTTTATAAACTCACTATCATGCAAAATAATTTTCTCAGTTGAGGCAGTAAAATTCTATTTCATTTGGAATAGAAGAAAAGCATTTGGTTACTTTTATAGTTTTTTAGTATTTTCATTTTCTGCCCTAAATCAATGTTCTGCTCTTTATATATTGGTCATGTTCTTTTGCTACCACCTAGTTAGTTTCTTTC
>NW_005871165.1:2143799-2298915 GCF_000147115.1 Myotis lucifugus
TCTATCTATACTAATAAAAGGGTAATATGCTAATTAGACTGGGAGACCTTCCAGGAGACTTCTGGAAATTCTTCTGGACAAAGCCATGGTGGCAGGGCCGAGGTAGAGGCGGTTAGAGCCAAGAGGGGAGGGCAGTTGTGGGTGATCAGGCCGGTTGGGGGGCCATTGGGGGTGATCAGGCTGGCAGGGGTGGGGGGAAGTTGGGGGTAAGCAGACCAGCAGGAGGGCCAGTTGGAGGAGAGCAGGCCATTGGTGCGGGTCAGTTGTGGGTGATCAGGACTGCAGGGGAGGGGAGCAGTTTAGAGTGAGCAGGCCAGCAGGGGGGCAGTTGGGGGCAAGCAGGCCAGTGGGGAGGGAAGGTGGGGGCAAGCAGGCAAGCAGTTGGGGGCAAACAGGCCAGCAGGGAAGGCAGTTGGGAACGAGCACACTGGCACAGGGGGCAGTTGGGGTTGATCAGGGTGGGGGGGGGCATTTGGGGGCGAGCAGGCTGGTGGCAGGGGTAGTTGGGGGTGAGCAGGCCAGCAGGCAGAGTGGTTAGGGACAATCAGGCAGGCAGGTGAGCAGTTAGGAGCCAGCAGTCCTGGATTGCGAGAGGGATGTCTGACTGCCGGTTTAGGCCCGATCCCTGTAAACCAGCAGTAGGACATCCTTCGAGGAGTCCCAGATTGGAGAGGGTGCAGGCTGGGCTGAGGGACACCCCCCCATGCACAAATTTCGTGCACCGGGCCACTAGTTTTTTTATAAAAACTCTCAGCAAAGTGGAAATAGAAGGATCATACCTCAATAAAATAAAGGCCATATATGACAAACCTACAGCCAACATAATACTCAATGGGCAAAAAATAAAACCACTTCCCCTAAGAACAGGAACCTAAACAGATACTTCTCCAAAAGTGGACATGTAGATGGCAGGAGAAATATGAAAAAATGCTCAGTCATTGATCATCAGAGAGATGCAAATTAAAATGACAATGAGGTGTCACCTTATAACTGTCAGAATGGCTACCATCAGCAAATGACAAGAGTTGGCAAAGATGTAGAGAAAAGGGAACCCTAGTGCACTGCTGGTGGGAATGCAGACTGGTGCAACCATTATGGAAAACAGTATAGAGTTTCCTCAAAAATTTAAATATGGAACTGCCATTTGACCCAGTGATCCCATTTATAGGAATATATCCTAAGAAACCCGAAACACCTATCAGAGAGAATGTATGCACCCCTATATTCATAGCAGCACAATTTACAATAGCTGAGATCTGGAAACAGCCCAAGTACCCATCAGGAGATTAGCGGATAAAAAAAGCTGTGGTACATGTATGCCATGGAATACTATGCAGCAGTAAAAAGAAGGATCTCTTATCCTTTGAGACAGCATGGAGGGACCTGGGAAGTATTATGCTGAAGAAAATAAGCCAATTAGAGAACAACAAGTATCACATGATCTCATATGTGGAATCTAACGAACAAAATAAACTGTTGAAGAAAATAGATCCAGAGATGTGGAAGCATGGAACAGACTCGAATCTCACAGGGAAGGTGGGGGTGGGTGGGAAGAGATAAACCAAAGAACTTGTGTGCACATATGCATAACACATGCACACAGACAATAGGGTGGTGAAGGCCTGGAGTGGGGGTAGGGAGCAGACTATAAGACAGTGATGGTGAACCTATGACACGCGTGTCAGAGGTGACACGCGAACTCATTTTTTTTTTTGGTTGATTTTTCTTTGTTAAATAGCATTTAAATATATAAAATAAATATCAAAAATATAAATCTTTGTTTTACTATGGTTTCAAATATCAAAAAATTTCTATATGTGACACGGCACCAGAGTTAAGTTAGGGTTTTTCAAAATGCTGACACGCCAAGTTCAAAAGGTTCGCCATCACTGCTATAAGAGGTCAAAGGGCAAAAAAGGGGACATATGTAATACTTTCAACAACAAAAATTTTTTTTAAAAAAGCCTAACCAATAAATGGAATGATGAAGAGAGTAACAAAGCAGGAAATCACTGTTGCTGGTCTTCCCTAACCCTCACCCGCCTCTGCTGAGAGCTGCCACAGTCATTGAGCCCCAGGCAGCACTGAAGCAGGTACTAAAGCCAGTGCCCACTGCCCTTGACCTCCTTAGGTCACTGTCACATTTCTTGTGCATCGGGGATCAGTTAGGCAATTACCTAATATTCAAAAAGGGAGGAAACCAAGAGATCCTTTGGTTCTTCCTCTTCCTTTTAAATATGAATAACTAAAAGCACAGAAAAATTAAAGAAGTTGTCCTGGGTCACCCAGAAACTTAGGGTCGGAGCCTGACTCTGGATCCCCATATCCTCCCTCCTGGTCCTCTGCTCCTTCTTTCTCAGCATCTCATGATGATCAAAGCAGGAGGTCATTGCCCTGGACTTCATTAAATCCACAGGAGCAGGACCAGGCACGTACACCCAGATATCACAGAAAGGAAACTGCCTGTTTCCCCAGCCCTGACCTTGGACTCAGATAGACCCCAGCTTTAACCCTGATGGTACCACCGACTAGGCTAGTGAAGTGGCACAACTGAGTTAGCCTCTCTGAGCCTCAAACTCTTCACTTCTTTACTAAAGATTTTATATCCTTCTCTTGGGTTAGATATGAAAATAGGTAACATGGTCTATGTTGAAGCTCTTAGCAAGATTTTGGTTTCCATTAGGTGCTTAATAAATAACATCTTAAATTGGTTTCGAATCATGAGAATAGTCATTTGCAAAGGAAGTTTAGGGTCCTCCTTAAAAGCCTTCTGCCAATAGGCACACACACCCTTATCTACACAGTCTTTTGTTCTAGAGAGTGTTCCATATTTTGCCTAAGTAAAAACATGCTGCTTCTTTAACATAACAGATATTTCACTTTCATAGGCCATTTTATAAACTCACTATCATGCAAAATAATTTTCTCAGTTGAGGCAGTAAAATTCTATTTCATTTGGAATAGAAGAAAAGCATTTGGTTACTTTTATAGTTTTTTAGTATTTTCATTTTCTGCCCTAAATCAATGTTCTGCTCTTTATATATTGGTCATGTTCTTTTGCTACCACCTAGTTAGTTTCTTTCTTTCTTTTTTATTAATTTAGTTTATCCTTTATCAAAGATTTACATGTACATAGTTTAGAGAGTAAATAGTTCTATGAGACTTATTATTACAAACCAGCATGTGCCCCCACCACAGTCTCCTTTCCATTTCCCACTCCCTAGAGACAATCACTTTCGGCTCTCTCACCTGATTTTCTTCTGAATTTATTTCTATGACACTAAATCACACGCTTGTAATGCTAGTTTTTAAAACCTTTAGACTCTGTTGACTCATCTGGAAGATGAAGATGTAGCTCTCCTTCCTTCTCCAGGTCCCACCACATGCATGCACACGGTGCCATCTCCCAGTGCCCATTCTCACGGAGCCAGAAGGTAAGTTTGGTTAGGTTGATATTTTGTTTCTACACTATTGTTATTATATAAATGCTCTTCATAGCCCAACCATTTATATACCATTATTGTTTTTCCATTCCTACATTTAACAATGGTCTTGTAGGCATTGTATGAGCTTATCACTAATCTACCCCAAAATCTTCACAATCGTGTAAATCTCTCAATACATTCAAACACATTGGTGCTACCAATTTTGTGTTTTTGAAGAAGCCTCTCTTGGAGCCTTCAGGCCTGCTACACGGCTGTCCTCTTGGACCCTTCTTTCACAAACGTGTTGGATGTTTCCTCCACTCTGTCTCCTGTTGGAGCCCATTTCTTAGATCCTATGTCTTTGCTTTTCTTGGATTCCTTCGCCTTAGGAAGTGTACACTTTGGTAGCTTCATAGGAAAGGGTATGCATAGGAAACAAATTTTTTGAAGTCCTGAACCTCAGAAAATATCTTTATCCTACCTTCATATTTAATTAAGTATAGAATTCTTGGTTGAAAATTATTTTCCCCTCAGATTTTGAAAATATTGCTTCATTATCTTCTAGCTTCCCATGTAGCTGTCCTCGATAGTCTGAAATTTTACAGTGATCTGCCTTGATCTAACTCTATTTTCATCCACAGTGCTACTTCTGGAAATTTATTTTGAGGATTTTTTTTTAATCCTCACCTGAGGATATTTTTCCATTGATTTTTAGAGAGAGAGGAAGAGAGAGGGAAAGACAGAGAGAAATATCAATGTGAGAGAAATGCATTGATTGGTTGCCTCCTGCACGAGCCCTGACCAGGGCCCAGGCTGGGGAGGAGCCTGCAACCAGGTACATGCCCTTGGACAGAATGGAACTCAGGACTCTTCGGTCCCCAGGCAGATACTCTATCCACTGAGCCAAACTGGCTAGGGCCATTTTGAGGAATTTTTACTGAATAACATTTTTTGTTAATTTTTTTTTCCCATCTGACTCATTCCTTCTGGATTCCCATTATTCAGATGTTGTAGCTCCTGAGGTATTTGCTTTGCTTTCCTATTTTTCATCTGTCTTTTTGCTCTACTCCAGGGAGGTTTACCCAACTTTATCATTTACTCATTTATTCTCTCAACAAGTTTTTGTTGAGTCTTACTATATACAAAGTGATGCTCAAGGTGCTAGAAATACTTCTTTGAAAATAAGAAATCTCTGCCATTATTGATCATACAGTCTTTGGACCCTACTATTGAGTTTTAGTTTCTGCTACTAAATTTTAAGTTTTCAAGAGTTGTTTGTGATCTTTGAGTGTTCCTTCTTCAAAACATTATATTTTGATATTTGGCTGTACTGTTTTCTCTTATCTTTGAGCATTTTGATAGATTTTTTTGAAGTGTTTTTCTTTCTACACAGCTTCCATCTCCTCAAAGTTGCCTTTGTTTTGGTTTACATCTTTCATAATAGATTCTTTCTTCAAATATTGTGCCTGCTCATATTTAAAAGTGCATGCTTCAACATCACTAATCATCAAGAAAGTGCAAATCAAAACCAAAATGAGATAACACCTCACACCTTTTAGGATGGCTACTATCAAAATGTCAAGAAATAATAAGTGTGGGCAAGGAGGTAGGGAAAAGGAAACCTTTGTACACTGTTGGTGGGGATGTAAATTAGTTCAGCCACTATGGAAAACAGTATGAATATTCTCGAAAAATGAAAAATAGAACCCATTTCTGGGTATTTATCTAAAAAACATAAAAACACTAACTCAAAAAGTTATATGCACCCATATGTTTATTGTAGCACTATTTACAACAACCAAAAATAGAAGAAACCTAAGGGTCCTCTGATGGATAAATAGATAAAGAAGATATATATGAATATTATTCAGCCATAAAAAGAAGATTTTTTTTCATTTGCAAAAACATGGATGGATGTAGAGGGCATTATGCTAAGTGAAAAAGAAAGAAAGAAAGAAAGAAAGAAAGAAAGAAAGAAAGAAAGAAAGAAAGAAAGAAAGAAAGAAAGAAAGAAAGAAAGAAAGAAAGAAAGAAACTGTATGATCTCACATATGTGTGGAATGTTAAAGGAGAGGGAGAGGGAGAGGGAGAGGGAGAGGGAGAGGGAGAGGGAGAGGGAGAGGGAGAGGGAGAGGGAAAGGGAGAGGGAGAGGGAGAGGGAGAGGGAGAGAATAGATAGATACAAGAGAATGAGTGGTTGCCAGAGGCTGGAGCTGAGGGTATAACAGATGGGAAAAATGGGGGATGGGGATCAAAAGGTACAAACTTTCGGGTATAAAATAAGTAATGGGGATGTAATATATAGCATGGTGACTATAATTAATAATACTGTGTTACATATTTGAAAGTTGCTAAGCGAGTAGATGTTAAAAAATCTTATCACAAGAAAAATATCTACCAATGTATGGTGATGGATATTAACTAGACTTATTGTGGTGATCATTTTGCAATACATCCAAATATTGAATCATTATGTTGTACTCCTGAGACTAATATAATGTTATATGTCAATGATATCTCGGTTTTTTAAGTGGCATACTACTGATTGGAGTTCTATGTGGATGGCTGGGGCATGTCAATCTTGGTTTTCACAGTGGGTAAAAGTAGATCTGGCTATAGTATCATTGAAGAACCCCTTACATTAGTCTCTTTTCTTTGGGACTGGTCCTATTTTCCAGGAAAATCTTAGGCCCACAAAATTCAGTTAATATACTTTTACCTAATCCCTCTATTTCAGAAATCTCACCTTCAACTACCCTGTGTTCCTGGTACAGAGACACTCTGTTTGCCTTGCCATGGTGACAGATGGCCATTCTTCTAGCTACACATGTTATATAATAATGATAATAACAATAACGATAATAATTGTATTAATTTCTATTGCTGCATAACAAGTTGCCCCTAAATTTAGCAACTTACACCAACAAACATTATCTCATAGTCTCTGTGAGTCAGGAATCTGGATACAACCCAGCTTCATGCTTCTGTCTCAAGGTTTCTCATAACCTGTAACAAGAGGTCATGGGTGGGGGAGGCTGTAATCTTATCTGAAGCACAACTGGGGAAGATCCTGGCAGTGCCCTGGGTGTGATCTTTGCTCAGAAATCATTTCTTAATTTTAGCATTGCTTGCTATTTGGAGAGACTGAGAATTTTCAAATTCACCAAATCCTGGTTCTTGTTTATCAATACTTCCCTCATCTTACATAAGCAATGAGAAGGAACCAGGCAACACCTTCAACACTTTGCTTAGATATCTCCTGAGCTAGATCACTCAGTTCATTGGGTACATTTTCTACTTTCCACATCACTGCAGGCAATAGTGTTAAGTTATGCCACTACGTCACAAAGATCTCCCTCCTTCCAGCTCCCATATACATTTCTCACTTTTCCTTTGAGACCTCACTAGCAGCAGCATCAAAGTTCAACTTTCTATTGCCTGTGCAACTTAACTTAGAGGGTTTTTTTCTCTTACAGACATCAAAAATATTCCCAGGCTGCATCCACTGGCCAAGTAGAAAGCTACTTCATATTTTTAGGTATGTTATAGCATCACCCCACTCATGGCACCAAAACCTATAGCAGGTGTTTATTGCTGTATAACAAATTGTCCCAAAACATAGCAGCTTAAAACATATATTATTTCATCATTCCTGTAGGTCTAGAATGAGACTTAGCTGGGTGCCTCTGCCTCAACGTCTCTCACAAGGCTACAGTCAAAGAGCCAACTGAGACTATGTCTCAACTGAAAACCTGACCAAGGAAGATCCATTTCTGAGCTCTTACACATGCTGTTGGCAGGATTCAGCTCCTCATGGACTGTTGGACTGAAGGCCTCAGTTCTTCACCTGCTGTTGGTTGGGGGCTTCCCTTGGTTCTTGGCCATGTGGGCTGCTCCATAAGGCAGCTCGCAACATGGCAATTGGCTTCCCCCAGAGAAATGAGTAAGAGAGCAAGAGAAGGAAGCCTAAGGCAGAATCATAGTCTTTTTTATAACCTAATACGGGAAGTGATATGCTATCACTTTTTCCATATTCTGTGGGTTAGTTGTGAGACACTAAATCACACTCAAGGGGAGAGGATTACACAAGAGCATGAATACTAAAGGATAGGGATGATTGGGGTCATCTTGGAGGCTGTTCTACCACAATAGTAGACTATACTATACTACACTACACCATACCATACCATACCATACCATACCATACTATACTATACTATACTATACTATACACTATATGCTATATACAATATATGAAATATACATATATACTATACTACAATGCAAGATAACAATCACAAATAAAAGTAAGACAATATGAGGTAAAGCATTAAGTCACACACTAACAAAACACAGAACAGACAGAAAGGGCCTTCTCTTCAGCATAGTCACTGCCAGTTTTATATTCTGGCTTTGCAATATTCATTGACAAATTTGACTGCTTTGTTGGTTGGTAATGCAAACTTTCTCAGGTCCCTAAAACCTAATTGTGGTTGTTATTGAACCATTTTCATGATACTAAACTTGTATAAGTTGAGTACTGTATAACGTGGGGAACTATCATTGTTTGAAAGAGAGAAATGTATGCTAACAAATGTAATCATAACATTTATGAAACTCATGGCATAAAAGGAATCTCTATTTCCTAGGGGGACACTGACAACTCTTTCTATGACTCGTCCAGCTTTCAGGCTTGTCTCTCTCTACTTCATATTGACTTCCCGTCCTAAGATTCATCACTGATTAGCATCTCAGCCATTCATCCATTCATTGCTCAACCACAAAGCACCAATTGAGTACCTACTGTAGGCACCTGAGAGAATTAGTCATGGTCCCTACACTTCACAGCACACAGTCAGATGGGGGAGGTGAACAAGTGAACACATACAAAGTCTTTTTTTTTTGGTTAATCCTCACCCAAAGATATTTTTGCCACTGATGTTTAGAGAGAGGTGAAGGGGTGTGGGGAAAGAGAGAGAGAGGAAAGAGAGAAAGAGAGAGGAGAAACATTGATCTGCTGCCTCCCACAATTGGGACTGGGGATTGAACCTGCAACCCAGGTACATGCCCTTGACCATGAATCAATCCCATGACCCTTCAGTGTGTGGGCCAACACTCCAATCACTGAGCCACACTGGCCAGTTCAAAAGTCTTTGAGCTGAGTGGATATGGTAAGGGACAGCACTCCGGGTGGTGGGCACAGCAAGGGGTATGGCAGAGCCCAAACTTGTTTCATGTTTAAAAGGTCTGCCCAAATACAGGTGCTCCTTGACTTACTCCAGCATAAATTGAAAATGACATAAGTCAAATATGCATTTATATACACATCTAACCTAATGAACATCATAGCTTAGCCTAGCCTACCAGAAACTTGCTCAGAACGCTTACTTAACTTACAGTTGTCTTGCATTTCATCTCACCAGAAGAAGGAGGCAAAGATGGGTGTTTTGTAGACATGATGGAATGTTAAAACACAAAACACAGTATCCAAAAATGCTGACAATGCAGTACACTGCATCAGTGTTTGCCCTCATAGTTACATGACTGACTGGCAGCAGCAGCTCACGGTTGCTGCCCAGCATCATGACAGCGTATCATACCACATATCGCTAGCCCAAGAAAAGGTGGAAATTCAAAGTATAATTTTTACAGAATGCATATCACTTTCACATTATCATAAAGTTTGCAAACCTTAAGTTGAACCATTATAAGTCGGGGACTGGCGATAAAGGAAAGAGGAGAGGATGCTCATGGCTGGTGTGTTTGTCTTAATAAATCCCATGGAGATTTTTATCTATGCGGGAGCATCAGAGGCCATAAGTGGAAAGATTAAAGATCAAGGAGAATTTTGTGGGTCAAGCCATCAAAAATTAAAGTGGGTTGATGTGGAAACCACTCTTCTATTCATTCTCTTTTTCTGCTTTGGTCATTCTAATATTCTCTTACTTTCTCCAGTAAGCTTTGCTCCTTCTCTTTCATTCTTGGATCCTTGAATGTGCCATTTCCTTTACCTACAATACTCCCTCAACCTAACCTTCCTTCGTCTTGCTAGTTCCTACTCCACCTTCAGCTCAGCTTGGATGCTACTTTCTCTGGGAATTCTTCCATGACCACTGCCACCCACAAACCAAAGTAGTTCCCACTAGCCCCAGAGAGCTGCCTGCTCTAACTCTCTTTCTACTTATTCAATGACTGCAACTCTAGATTGCTAGATTGTAAGCTCCTTGAAGACAAGGGTGTCATTTGTCTTCTCCATTATCAAATTCCCAGAATCTAGCAGAGTGCATGTGACATGGGAGGGTGCAATGAATGGATGAATGAATGAGTGAGCAGAGCATTCTCTGTCTCTGGAAGTGGCCTTATGGTTCTTTGATGGAAGTGTTACAGAGCAGATTCTGGATGAGGCAAAAGGGGTTTGGATCTCAGGGTGAACTATATGAACTTTTAGCTCTGTTCCAAGTCTACAATTTTAGGAGATAGCAAAGAATAAAGCAATCATAACTCCATCCTTCCCCAGAATGAAAATATTCTGTTCCTTTAAGCACATAATAATCCAACAATTTAGTAATTTTGTTGTGAATCAAGACCAAATACAAAGACATTTTTTTAAGAAGGATTGAAAGGTCAGATGTGACCATTGGTATATTTCTTCACTGATGTCCTGCAAAGATAAAGAAGGTTGCTGGTTGAGTGAGAGAACACTAAGAAGCTGAATTCTGACTTTCTTCTAAGTGACTGGGCTACCCACCTGGGGCCTCATTGGTAGGATAGTTGTTCTTTTTTTAATACATTTTTAGTGATGTCAGAGAGGAAGAGAGAGGGAAAGATAGAAACATCAATGATGAGAGAGAGAATCATTGATCGGCTGCCTCCTGCATGCCCATTACTGGGTATCGAACTCTGGCATGTGCCCTGACCAGGAATCAAACCAAGACCTCCTGGTTCATGGGTTGATGCTCAACCACTGAGCCACACCAGCTGGGTAGTTGTTCTTGATGGTTTTTGGCTTATTGTCAACCTTGAGAATACAACGAAAGTTATAAAATTACCCTGAAAAAAATGTACATACAACGAAAGTTATAAAATTACCCTGAAAAAAATGTACATATATTCAGAAATCTGCTTACCACAGTACTTCTCCCTTATCTGGAGGAAATATGCTCCAAGACCCTCAGTTTTTCCCTATACAAACATATTTCTGATAAAGTTTAATTTATAAATAACTAACAATAAAATAGAACAGTTACAACAATAGACTGTAATAAAAGTTATGTGAATGTGGCATTAAGTAGAGTAAAGAGGACTTGAAGACAAGCACTGAGATACCAGGACAGTTGATCTGATAACTGGGTGTGGAACATATACAGCATGAATATACTAGAAAAAGGGATGATTCTCACCCCAGATGGGATGGAACAGGATGGCACTACTAAGACTGACGCCTAATTTAAAACTTATGGATTGTTCTTTTCTAGAATTTTTCCTTTAATATTCTCAAACCATAATTCACCTCAGGTAACTAAAACCACAGAAAGCAAAGTGGCAGATATGGTGTGACCACTGTATTTCAGAGGCTCCCCCAGCTCCCTGAGCTCATGCACGGGTCTCAGGTGGGAAAGCCCTGGCCCTGCATCAGTAGTGAGCAAGCTGCACAAGCAGCTAAGTGAGCGATGTGTTTCTGAGCACTTCGGTCATGAAAAGCACGTTTCCTCTCCCTTTTCAAATCCTTGGGGTGACGGCACAAAGGCAGGCCTGGCAGCCACCAGCTGCACCCAGCCCCCGACAGATCCTGAACAATATGGAAAGACCAGATTGTACACTCCTTGAGGTCTCGGTCTGTGCCTGCTCTACTTATTGTAGATTCTCAAAGGAAAAGGTGGCGGCATCAGTAAACAAATACTCGCCTCCTCCCACACCACATCAAAATTACAACTAAATTACAGAACAACCATTGTCAGAACCACCTGAAATTTGGCTGAATGGAAGTCTCACAACTAGGGAATTAAAGAAGAAGCCACATTGAAACTAAAAGCAGGGCAAAGACACAAGACAGGCTGGCCCCACACCCACATGTGGCAGTTTGAAATTGGGAGGGATACCTTGATTGTGGAGGTTTCTCCTGAGGAGTGAGTGGTCCCAGCCCCACCCCAAACCCCCCGGCCCAGGGTTCCAGTGCCAGGATGGGATGGGTGTTGGGGGGATGGGTAAAAAACGGTGAAAGGATTAAGAAGGTGGCTCAGTTGGTTAGAGTGTTGTCCCAATATGCCAAAGTTGTGGGTTCAATCCCCGGTCAGGGCACATACAAGAATCAACTAATGAGTGCACAAAGCAGTGGAAAACAAACTGTTGTTTTCTCTCTCTCTCTCTCTCTCTCTCTCTCTCTCTCTCTCAAATCAATAAATAACAAATTTTTAAGAAAGAAGTCACCAAACAGTCATGGGGATGTAAATTACAGCATATAGTCAATAACATTCTAGTAACTGTGTGTAGTGTCTGATGGGTACAGATTTAGCAGGAGAAGCACTTAGTAAGTTATGTAATGTCTAATCACTGGGGTGCACACCTGAAACTAATATAATAATGTATGTCAACTGTAATCGAAAAATTAAAAAAAATGATTTTTAAAAGCAAGCAAGAAAGAAAACTGAGCAAAGGGAAAGACCATGAGATTTAAGAGATAGAGTGAGGAAGAGAGAGGAGATTGGAGGAGGCAGTAGGGAGGAGACATACATGAAGAAAATTAAAGACAGGATTACAAAAAGAAGCAGGAAGAAAAAGTAACAATATACGAAGAAACAAAACCAGAGGGAGAGTGGGAGCCATGGGGAACTAGGACCCAGGGCAGAAGTTTGCTCTCCTCAGGCACGGCCTCCCCACAATTAGCTGCAGAGCAGCCCTGAGAAGATAAGCTGTAAAACTGTTTAACGATGGGGACTTTAATCAATAAGAAGCAGTGTAACGTTTGTGCTTCCTGTTCCTCTTATTTACACAGAAGACAAACTGAAAACTCTATTTCTCCAGCCTTAAACATTTCCTCCAGGAAGCCACGCTCCTTCAAAATCAACACCGAAATAGTGAGAACACAAAATTAAGCACTTGGGCAATGCTATATTTAGATCCAACTCCAAGGCAGTCTCTGGCTTTCTCCTTCCCTCCAGCTGGGTCGAATCTCAGCAAAACTCCTCAATTAAATTGCCACCAATTTGCAGTCTCCTGCTGAGGCTTCTGGCCGGGTTTTAAGCAGGAGCCAGGAAGAGTGGCTGATAAGAGGACAGCAGCTCTGGGAGCAAAAGTCAGGTCCAACCTCACTCTGGGGAAATGTCCCTGGGACCGTCCTGCCCTGATCAACCCTGGGTGGACTGCCCTGCTCACGGCTCACCTCAGCGCTCCTGAAGCCTCTGCACCTGCACAGACCAGGGAGGTGGAAACGCAGCAGGTGGTTAAGAGCACAGGGCTGGGCTCAGACAGTCCTGGCTTTGAATCCCAGCTCTGCCTCTCCCTGCCTCTGTGGTTTACCAGTTATGTGGCCTCTCTAAGCTTTAGCTTTGTTTTCTGTGAAATGGGCAGAAGAAGAGCTGCCATGGAGCACTGTTGTATTACATGTGACTCTTCAGGGAATGCATTCAGCGTCTCTGTCACCTGGTCGGAATTTAGCACACATCCCCTCACATGATTAAATCTCACTCCGCCTCCCACAAAACGTGGAGATATGCCTACATCTGAGCACTTAGCATACTGGATTGGAATTATCCAACGCGGGTCTATTTCACCCTGAACAACGACAACAAAAAGCCTGCTCTCCACCTTCAGCACTTACCAACCATGGGTGCTCCACAACGTGTTCAGCAGAAGAACAAAGCTAGGAGCGATAATGGAAAAACTGTTTCCTTCTTTACTTTCATACTCTACTCAGCACTGTGGCCACCTGAAGTGTGGGTTTATCCCCACACCAGGCAATTCTCAGACACCAGCCGGCGTCCTACAACCTAACTCAATTCTGACACTGTCTGCATGGGTTTAGCTTCAGATTCCAGGGATGAAGGGCTCAGTCCAACAAAAACCCCGCCCTCTGCCCCTCTTTAGGTACCAATTGACATCACCTGTACTGCTGATGGCCCAGCTATGAATCAGAGGTTTCCACACCCACTCCTCTCGTTCCATTAATTTGCTGGAGTGACTTATAGAACTCAGGAAAAACCGTTTACTTACTAGATGACCCGTTTATTATAAAAAGAATATAACTCAGGAGTGGCCAGATGGGAGAGAGGCAAAGAGCAAGGTGTGAGGGAAGGGGCTCTGAGCTCCCACGCCCTTTCTGAGTGCTCCACTCTCCCAGCACCTGCATGTGTCCATGACCTGGAAACTCCGAAACCTGTCCTTTTGGGTTTTAGGGAGGCCTCATTACATAGGCATGATTGATAGGATTGTTGGCCACTGGCGACTGATTCCATCTCAGCCTCTCTCCTCTTCCCTCTGTAGAGGTGGGAGGAGGGGCAGAGCTGAACGTTCCAAGACTCGAATCCTGTGGTTGGTTCCCCTGGCAACCAGCTCCCACCTGAGCTTATCCAGGGGCGCTCCAAAATAAACTCAGGTGACGGAAAGGGGCTTGTTATGAATAACAAAACTCTATTCTATCTTTAAGGCTCTTACCACTTAGGAAATTCCAGGGGTTTTAGGAACTCTAGGCCAGGAACAGGATGGAAAACAAACATATATTTATTACAAATCACAATGTTACAGGTGCATACTACACAGATGGCCAGCTCACATTTCCCCTGTCAATATGGACTCAGAAGAGATCCACAGAACCTACTCTTCCAGAAATTTCTCTGTAATATGATCTCCTTCCTGGTTTGTTCTCTCCCAGACTTGCCTGTTCAACCCCTTGCTCTTTAAACGCAATCGGTCACTTAGGGGAAGAGGCCCATCCCACTAGGGCAGGTGAACTTGGTGAAACCTTCCCAGTCTGCAGAGGCGGCATTGACTTTCACAGTGACAAGGAGTCTCAGCCCGGGAGGTCTGGGGTCCTCATCTGCATGGACCATAGTGCCCTGCATTGACTCAACCACTCAGCAGCAGGAAATGGCTAAATGGCAGGTCAAATTGCCCATAATTTTGACGAGGAGAATGTCTGGAAGATTCCAGCACCTCTCTAGGGAGACATGAAATTCAGAATTTAAGCATCAAGAAAAGGAATCATAAAAAAAAAAACTATGCAGAATTTACAGCCTGTCATAAAACGGGAAGGACTTGGGATGCAAAGGGATCCCTGCCTCAGCAGATTGCCTTTGTCAGGAAATCACCTCCCAGCCGGCCCAGGCTGTTTCCCTTCAGTCGATTCCTGTCGGGGCCAGAACCATCCAGACGTTTGCAGTGATAGAATATCAATTGCTTTTTCAAGTCTAAGGCTGCCAGGAAGAGTCAACTCTTGCTGGAAATATGCTCTGAGGTACTCCGGCAGCTACAGAGTCATGCCATGACACCACCAGTCTGTCCAGACACAGAGGATTTGTGCTCCTGCATGTGCAGCTCGAGCAGAGCTGCCCCTCCCCCTCCAGCAGCCTTGAGTCTGCCAATGTCTAGCAGGGCCTTCGTCCCTCACATGCACCCCCTGCTTGAGGCGTACTCCTCGAGGAACCTGACTCTTAGCCAAGTGACCTTTCAGTGGCTGGGGAGGCATTTCTCTTCCCCTGTTGTGTGAGTTTGCCACCCAGGAAGAGATGGATGGGGGAGGGTATCCAAGGAGTCACCCCCTCCCTTACCCCCCAGAGCTCTCCTTGTGTAATTCACTCTTCCTCCTCATCCACACCGGAAGGACACTGTCTTGTCAGGTGACACAGATGGGCATTGCCCCTCACCTGGAAGACTAATCGCAGCCTTCATTCCAGTGGGGAGCTAAGCACTCCTTAAACAAAGGGCTCAGAAAGTATCCCCGTACCAAGTCCGAGGAAAGGTGAGGAGACTTTGCCCTTTGTATGGTGGAGGTGAAGACAAGGCCTCCCCCTTCAAGGTGTACTTAGCTGGAGCCTCACTCCCCCAGCCCTTTCTCATGGGTGGCCGCACCATCCAGGTTCCTCCTCTCCTCTCTGGGACATTCCAGCCCTTCTACATGTAAGAGATGCCCAAGTCCTGAATCCTTTCTGTGGAAGCCTCTGATATCAGCTGGATGTCAGCAAAGTCATTCCCCATCTGGACTTCTGCTCTGTGTGTGGGGGGAGGGGGATGCGCGGAAGTAGCTATTGTCTCCTGGGTGTAGGGAGAGATGTGGGTGTTTCAAATGCACTTAGATCTCCCAGAAGCTGGCTCCAACCAGCTCCCTCCTAATTGTATGAAGTATAAACATGACTCACTATGGCAAGAACTCATTCCTTTTGAAACTCATATATTCATTTTAGTTATATGACTTGGACTCTACTCTTTATGAAGCAATAATCCTGACCTTTTTATGATAGTCATTTCTCTCCTTCCTGGACCAGTTCCTTACAAAGGGCCACCAAATGCCTCTGCCTGAGCAATCTAGGACAATGCAGCCATGTTCCTAGCTGTCTCTTATCATCATGGTTAGGGTAGGATGGGGGCCTTTTCAACTCACTCTGCAGCACATACAAAGACACTTCCAACATTCTATGTCAAGCCATGAGCACAGACACCATCCACCTTCCAGAGTCCTGCTGCTCCATTGCCACCCACAGCAGCAATCTCCAGGGGCGGGCCCAGCGAAACAGCTTCCCAAGGAGGAGGGGATGGTGAGCAGACCTCAGGAGCACCTCCCATGCAGGGCACATGGATTTCCAGACTAGAAACCCCTGCTGAGCATCAGGCAGGGCCCAGTGTAAACGTGGGAACTTCAGGGGTCTTGAGTGGCTATCATTCCTTCCTAACCAGCCTCAGTACCTTCATCTTGGGTTTAAGTCATGAGATATTGAGGCCTCCACGATATATTCCAGACTAGTCTCCTGCTCTGGGCAACGTCGATGGTAAAACACCTTTTTCTCTCTACTGGAGCCTCTTCTTTATCAGTTATACGTATTCTAGTGTCTAGCATTTAGAGAAGGATTCTCCCACTACTACACACACTCTGAAAACTATTTTCTCCCTTAATTTCTTGGTCAAGCTTCTAGAAAAACACTCTACCCTTACCTCACTTGTCACTCACCTCACCCACTGAAACCTGGTTTACACACCACAACTCAGCCACTTGCTGCTAAAGTCTTCAGTGACCTTCTGGTCATGGCATCCAGTGTCCATCATAATATTGGCACCTCCTGGCTTTCCTTTGCTGCTCTGGCTGCTTTTTAACGTAGGGTGACCATGGAATTTTTATCTAACCCAGGACACTTCTAAGAGTAGAAAAGGGCGGAATAAACTATCATGTAAGAACAATCAGGCATAAACCAGAACAAATTGCAGACAAGCCAGGGTCACATTTGCTATCATTCTCCTTTACCAGCTTCTTTCTCGACTTATCCTTAAAGGCCAGCATCTCTCGGGGCTCTGTCCTTAAGCCCTCCTCTTTTCATTCTAAATACTTCTCTTAGGCGATCTCCCCCTTTACCAAGTCTTCAAATATCATCTAAATGCTAATGATTTTCAAATCTATATCTCCAAGTGAGGTAGCCAGCCTCTAAGATGGCACCAATGATCCTTGAAATCTGGTATTCATACCCTGTGTATCGCCTCTATCAATGTATCAAGGTCAGTCTGTGTGACCAATAGAATATGGTGGAAATTATGGTGTGTGACTTCTGAGGGTTAGATCAATAAAAGGCATTGCCATTTCTGTCCTACTTTCTTGTATCACTTATTCTGGGGGAAGGCACAACTATATCATGAAGACACTTAAACAAACCCTACACATAGGTCCAAATGGTAAGAATTTACAGCACCAACCTGACAGCACGTGCACCATCTTGGAAGCAGATCCTACAGCCCCTCTTGGACATTTGGGTGACCAGCATTTTGAGTGCAACCTCATGAGAAACCCCTAAGCTCAGGCTCTCCTCCATTCATCATTCACAGAAACTGAAGAAATAAATATTTATTGTTTACACTGAGCTTTGAGGGCAACTATTATAAAAAAATAGATAAACAAACAACTTTGTTCTTTCTCTTAAGTTTTATATCCACATATCTAAATATCTCAACTCTGTACTTGAATAGCCCCAAAACAAATAAAATTCAGCACTTCTGAAATTCAACATCGTTTCCCCTTCACCACTCTCTTCCCTAATTCGCTTCTTCACTGGTTTCCCATCTCATTAAATGGTGGCCGCATCCTCTCAGAAAGCCAATCATCACCCTTGACTCTCCCTTCTTCCTCCATATCCTATCCATCATTAATTTCTGACAACGGATTCTTCCTCCTAAATAAATGTCTAACTCCCTTCACCTCTGTCCCTCTATTTCAGTTCAGGCCATCGTCATCTCTCTTCTGAGTTACTATGACAGCCTCCTTAACTGATCTCCTTGCTTCTGTTTTTACCTCCTTCCTATCAAGATCATTTTATAAGAAAATAAATCAACCACATCACTGCCCTCCATAATAAAACCCTTCAGTGACATCATAATGCCCTTAGAATAAAAGCCAAACACCCATTAGAGCTCACACACACACACACACACACACACACACACACACGCACACACACACACAAAAAAAACATGAAATGTCCTCAACCTAACCCCAGCCTCCTGCTTTGCCATTCCCCACCTGGGCCTGGTCTGCTCCTTTTTGCCTATCAGATTGTGCACATTCTCTTCCTCTGCCTGGGACCACTACCCTTCCCCAGAGCTGTCGCCAGACTGACTCGTACTCATCCTTCAGAGTTCAGTCTAAAAGTCACTTCCTCTAGGAAGCCTTCCCTGCATAATGCTGACCATGTCAGTCCTGTTGCAGGTTGGGTTCCCGCAGGAAGCAAAGCCTGAGACCGAGATAAATGTGCAGGAGGTTTATTAGGGAGCGTTCTTGAAATCAACACTGTGGAAGGGGAGGGAGCAGGATTGGGAAGAAAGAAAGGTTGAGCTGTGATTCAGCCCCAGAAAGGCCTCAGGTGATTTCATGAGGGTTCTGAGACTCAAATGACCCTTCTGAATTGTCCCAAACTGGGGCAAGGAAGTTTGAATTTCATAGACATCCATCCATCAGTCTACGGATGTGGCTGCCCTGGGAGGGGGACATAATCTTCGGCCAGATGGCTCTCTTCAGAGAAGGATATCGCCTCCAGCCAACAGCTGAAGGCCCTCCCTCTACTGCAGTATTCCCAGCCACTGGGGGGCTAAGTCCTCCGTCATGACGGAGGCTCTCTGAGGTACATCACAGGAAACTCTGTTATTTACTCCCACACACCCTATACTCTAGTCTCTGCATTTCTTGAACACAAGTTCACACCTTTTTCATCTCTCTGGCCACCACCTAACACTACCTTGCATATAGTAGGTTCTCAATAAATACATGAATCTATTGGATGAATTTGCGGGACCACAGGTGAACTCCAGGGCCTTCCAGGGAATGACACTTGTGCAGGGCTCCCTGGAAATCCCCTTCCCTGAGCTGCAACAGCTCCCACCTGAGCCACAGCCATGTGACATTTCCAAGGCTGGATCTGGTCCCAGAACAGAGGGTTGAGCCCTGGAGGAACAGGGCAGACATGCTCCACACCTGCTGGGTCAGCTAACTGCTGCAGAAATGCCGAGCTGGAATTAAGTCTGATGCAGCCACATGCCCCAGGGGAATTTTTCTCATTTTATTCTCACATATTAAATTTTAAACAGCCCTTAAAGACTCTAGCCTAACACAGAAATCAGACACAACAAAACAATGTATTTGTTTCCTATTAATATGATAGAGCAGACAGCCCTGCTGCAGCAAAGCTATGA
This sequence comes from Myotis lucifugus, assembly GCF_000147115.1. Lineage (NCBI taxonomy): Eukaryota > Metazoa > Chordata > Mammalia > Chiroptera > Vespertilionidae > Myotis > Myotis lucifugus. The sequence goes on from NW_005871165.1 coordinate 2,163,101, forward strand.
GTTACCGGAGAAAAATCAACCCTTTTCTTCTCTGGGTGGACCAGTTGTCCTAGCTGGGCCTGTGTTCCACACAGAGGTCACGACCCCAGCTCCTCAGAGCCCCGGCTGACTGCACATGAACTCACCATTAGGCTGCTCCCACAGACAAGCCTGGGAGCCCTTGTATAGCTTCTAGCTGCCTGAGGAAGCTCAGGGGGACAGAGACTGTGCCCCAATATGGCTCTCTACCAGCCCAGGTTCTCTGACACCAGCTGCGTGCCTTAGCCTCGACAGCTGGGAGGGTTCTTGCAGAATCTCCTGTGAAGGTGGACAGAGGGCACATAGAGGAGAGGTCATCTGTATGCCCATCTCCATTTTCCCCACTGAGCTGGGCCTTGCCACTGGACATGAGATGTTCAAAAGCAGCCTTTTAGAACAGGGGCATCTTGACCTAGCATGAAAACAAGTTATGCAAATCAACCGCAAGTAAAGCGGTCTTTAAATTGGATGATCATATAACTTATCCAAATTAGGACACTTTTGAGAATAAAAGGGAGTGCTTTCAATCATTAAGCCACAATATATACAGATATGAATCATTATATATTTTACACCTGAAGTTAATGTTATATGTCAATTGTAGCTCAATTAAAAACTTCATTAAGCCGAGATAACATGAGTGCATAGTGACTAGCTTTAGAGTCTTCCATCCACTCCTGAGCTTTCAACCCGCCTGCCCCGCTCTCAAGCCTCACTGTGCCCAGAGCTCCCCCCAAGGGCAGGGCCGAAGATGGAGGAGGCATCTGGATGAAGTGCAGGTCCAGGAAGGCATGTGGCCCAGAAAAGGAAGGAGGGTCAAACACAGATGTGGTGCATGTTTCCTGGGAATTTTAAAGAGCATTTTTCTCTGAAATCTGGTGTGACAAAATGACGAGGCACCAGTTTCTGTTCTGTATGTTCCCTCCTGTGACCCCTTAGTGCCCAGCACAAAACAGTTTTGTGGAAAGGAAGGTTCTAAAAGGGGAGGTGGGTGGGAAACCCTGATCTAACCCCCTTCCACTTCAAGTTTGCCCTGATCAGCCCATCCTCTGCATTCAGGGTTGGGACAGCAGCTCTTCCCTCCAAGCTTCTGTTTGCTCATCACTCTGGGCCAAAGGAGAGTTGGATCTTCTCAAAAGTAAAGAAACCGGAGGCCACTATCCATTACCCACTGGAGGCCTGAGCAGCCACAGGTTATCTGGGGGAGAGTGGGTGCTGAGCCCTGGACACTGAGGTACTGTGTGTCTCTGTGCTGGCGTCTGTGCTGGTGTATGTATGCACTGGTGTGTGTGCTGGGGGGTGTATGCACTGGTGTGCATGCTGTGTGTATACTAGTGTGTGTGCTGGTGTGTGTGATAGTGTGTGTATGCCCTGGTCTGTGTGCTGGTTTGTATGTTAGTGTGTGTGATGGTGTGTGTGCTGATATGTGTGCTGGTGTTTGTGTGTGCTAGTGTGTGTATGCACTGGTGTGTGCGCTGGTATGCATGCTGGTGTGTATGCTAGTGTGTGTGCTGGTGTGTGTGCTGTTGTGTGTTGGTGTGTATGCTGGTGTGTGTGCTGCCTTCTGTCTAGGCTGAAAGCACCATGTACTCTCACTCAGCCTGGTGGGAGCAGAATTTTCTGTGTCTTTATGTGCTTGCAGAGTCAGGGAGTAGCAAAATCACTGAACGGACAACTCCCTCTCTTTTCTGCCTCAGAAGGGATCTTCCTGAAACTCTACCTACCATCGCCTCCTGGAAAGATGATTGTGCAAAGGGCCTGAGGCTGGGAAGATGACCCAGATTGCTCCACAAGCAACATCTGGGCACAACGGCTGCTCAGGAAATTGCCCCAGTGGCACTGGACAGAATAGATATTTGAAGGGTGGGCAGAGAGATTTAAGAAGTCCACACCAGGCCCCACTTCCTACAGACATCTCTTTGGGTGCAGCCTCTCCCACACCTTTCAAACAAAGCTGCTGAGGTCGACCACCTGACGTACCCGTCAGAGGCCTGGGTTCCAGAACTGGCAGCTTCATGAGCCATTAATCCATTAAGCATTAGGTGATACACGCAGAGGCACTAGTCAGCCATCTTTTTAAGGAAATTGAACTGATAATACCACTCACTGTTGACAGGAAACATTGAGGAGCTGGCCAGACCAGGGTGGTCACAGAACTACAACCCAGCCAGCAAATGTCAGCCCCGCAAAGCCCTGCCAGCTCATTTTTCCCAATATTAAGCCCAAAGGATGGGTTGTCTGTGTCAGAAAGTGGAACTCTCCATGCAGAAGAGCAAAGAACAATAAGAGTAAGTGCTCCAGGGGCAGGAGCCACCTCAAGCCATGAATCCAGGTGTAGATGGGCCCTGGAGACCTAGTTAAGGAAATGGCCATCACACTTCAGCTCGTCACTAAGAACCCAAGTGGTCTCTGCCACCAAGCCACAGTGGTGGCAAAGACTGGGGAGGCCAAGTGGCCGCATGCACTCTGTATGAGTGTGGGTGAGCAATCCAGAGGATTTGCAGAGGTGCGGAGGGCGGCCGAGGACCTGCGTGTGAAGGGGAGCAGGGAGGCTATACAAGGTGTAACACCAGGGCAGCAAGACTGCCCACTTCCACGGTTCATAACCCAGCCAGGTCCTGAGGGCTGTTCCCATGCAGAAGCTCTAAATACCCTTCTGAGCAAGGCAGCCCTTGGGATCGGTGCATGGCCTTGGACTAGGAGAAGGGATTGGGTGCATGATGCTGGAAAAATTGTTCACAGTACTTTCCAACCTCGTCTCCTCCTGTAGCTCTGCTTACCTTTAAAATTCTGCTACTTCCCTTTCAGAATCTCTGTGGTGCCTACTCACTGAGTCCATACAATTCTAGAGGGGAGGGAGGGAGGGTATTCTGGATCCAAGCCTCCCATGCCCACCTCTGCTGGCTTCTCCCATGACTCTCTCACCTCTTATCCTGCCTAGACAGCCAAACCTGAGAAACCTGGACCTCCCACCCTCTCCCGAGTCAGACCACCTTCTGACACAAAGGCTCACCAGCTCGAGTGAAACAGCAGGCGACATTCTCAGGAGCTGCAAAGGCGAGAGTCCCAAAGCCCCCACATCAGGAAATTCATTCACTGCACAAGGTGCCTGATGGAGCTGTCCCCTGCTTTCCCAGGCATGCCTGACACAGCCCAGCACCTATGCATGTCTCCAAAACACATGCTTGCAACATAGGATAATTGTCCCAAACACCCTGCTTTTCCTCCTGTGGTTTTCCCCGGGTTGGTTCAGTATTTACTAAGTGCCCACCTGGCGAGGAGCACTGCGCTGGGTACAAAGGGAATGAAAGGATGACAAGACTCACCAGCCTGCCCTCTAGGTCCTTGAGGAGATGGCCAGGGAAGAATGCAAATGATAACACAGGGAAGGGGCCCCAGAGCCCAGGGGTCAGAGGAGGGACAGACAGGTGGTTGGATCCAGAAAGCTTCGAGAAGAGGGGCATGTGGATGGGCCCCAAAAGACAGAGCAGGTTTACCCACCCTCAGTCGTGGGGGAAGGAGACCCTGACAGAGTGACGGAACTGTCCCTTGACATCAGCATAATCGGAGACCCAGCCCTGGTCATACCACTCAACTGCTGAGCGACTTTGATCAAGTTACTTAACCTCTTTGTGCCTTTGCCTCATCGCTACGGTGAGAATAATTCTAGTGTCATAGATGTTTACAAGGCTCAAATCAGCTAACATTTGTAAAGAGCCCTGTTGAGCACACAAAAGCGCTCCAGGAATATTAATTTGTTAATTCCGAACATGGAACATCGCACTAAGTCATCTTGGCACTAACCCCACATGGTCCCGCCTCCGACCTGTTCCCAGGCTGAGAAGATGGGGAGGAGATAGGGGTGCAGAGTTAACAGTCAACATTCTAGGCCAGGCACTGTTCCCAAATGGAAAGCAATAAACAGCTTTCACTTGTTGTTAACCCAAAATCCTTCTCCCTGGAGCAGATATTACAGAGTTTAAAAGCAAACTGAAGTCAACATCCAGAATAGAACACACACACACACACACACACACACACACACACACACGGACATGCACTCCTTCCTCTTTATAAGAAAGGTTGCCATGGAGATGAAACAGAAACAGCAAAGACACAGAGGAGCCACTGAAATGGCTATAATTAATTTAAAGCATTAGAAACAATTAAAATTGTATTAAAGCAAGTTCATTTGAAGAAGCCATAAATCGAGTGAGCAGATCACATCAAGCATGAACAAAATAAAGCATGGCGGTGGGGTGTGGGAGCAGCATCTTCAAAGGAGGGAAATGAATTATTGCACAGTATTTGCAAACAATAAAACATGTAACCTAATTTATCTAATTTATCCTGTTGCTTTAAACAAGACAGTTCTCCAATAATTCCGTTTCCTCTAGTCCCTATATGCCAGGTTAAAAAAATAAATGAGGACCGAAAATTACGCCTTACCAAGTAAATGGATCCATGTTTCCTTGTCAGCCACAGTGACCACAGATCACTCCCCAGCAGCAATGTGGAACGCCCACAGGACACCAGCCACGCTCTGGGCAACTTGTGTCCTTTGTCTCTTTTGCTGCTCGTACAGACTCTATAATGAAGGCGTGAGTGGCCTGTCATACCAGCACGGGACTCAGAAAGGTTTGTGCTTCCTCGAGGTCTCACAGCTCTTGGGTAGCCAAATAAGCCCTTGAACTCAGACCTGCCCAGATTCCGAAGCCCATGCTCTTACCACCATGTCACACTGCTCCTCGTGGAAGAAACCAAAATGGGGCATGGGACAGTGGGCAACCAGGTACCATTTCAGGGCGCTTGTTATATGCCAAGGTCTGTGGTACACATTTTACAAACATCGTCTGATTTGATCCTCACCAGGACCCTGCATTGCTCAGAGAAGGAGTCTACAGCACTCCCAAAGCTCACCTTGCCCAAGGTGTCACAAGCAATCATGGGCAACACCAAGATTCACCCCAGCTCTGTCTAACTCTTTAACACCCCTGCCCTCTGCGTTTGCTCCCTCTGCCTCATCTCCTATAGCACTGAATGCTACCTCGTGTCACAACCTACCTTGGTGGAATCGCTTTTGGTGTGGGGAGGGGCTGGGTATTTTATTTTTCCATTAGACAATTGGGGATGAAAGGGAAAACTTTGCAGAGGAGGCAAATTTCAAGGTGGAGCTGGACTTGGACAACAAGTGAGTTTTGAACAGGCAGAGCCCCTACTTGTTCCTGAGACCAGAGAGTCTGTGGTCTTAAACTTAGAGCTGGGGATGGAGGGCCCGGGACAAGGACTGGCACAGGGATGTTTGCATGAGGTGGCCTGAACCCCAGAGGCTGTTTGGAGAAGCAGACCCACTTGTCCAGGGGAGATAGGCCTGTGGTCATGAGAATGATGAGGTGAGGACAGAGTGGAAGAGAAAGCCAGAAGGTTGCTAGCAGGCAAGTCAAACGTAGAACAGAACCAGGGACAAGAAGGAGAAGTGAAGAGAGCCAATGAAGCAGCGGGAGTGTACGTGCTGGGGCCTGTCTGTTCTTCAGTGTCTGATGTGTGGGTTCCAGGGGCAGGTAGACGACACCAAGGAGCTCATCAGAAGGAGCCAGGTGACCACTAGCCATACTGTGCAGGACAGTCATACCTGTTGCTACATCACTGAAATGCATCATGCTGGTTACACACAGCCAATTCCTGAGCCTCCCCACACAGGCTCCCATTGTCTTGGTCACCCCACTGCTCCTCTGAGACCCTCAGAGCTCCCCACACTCCAGCAACTACAGAGATAAACCTGCTCTCATACCCCGTCCTTAGTATGACTGGCCAGCCTGGGCCACTTTGGTGGGTAAATATTTTCGCATGTCACCCCTTGCACTATGACATGGACTTACACACACACACACACACACACACACACACACACACACACACTGAATCCTGACTGCAAACATGAGATAGGTGGTATTGGTTTTCCTAATGCAGGTTTTGAAAGGTTAAGCAACAGCTCAAAAGAAGTAGCCAGGGGAGGGAAGGGCTAAGAAGCTGGCATGAGCCAGAGGGCACCCAGGACAATGAATGGCTGGCATCTGCTCTCACTGCTCAAGGAACTGGGCTTGGATTCACTTCCTGTGAGGAGAAACTCCATGGGTCATAGGGAAAATGCTAGGCTAAAGCTGCCTATGAAGAGACCATCTAACTAAGTGCTTAGTTAGCCCACCTTCTGGTTATATTAAATACAGATGGCCATGTTCAAGGGATGGATTTATTGATGAAATGAAAGATCAGATGAGTAACAGAGGTTTCAGTGGCACCTACAGCAGCCTCCTGCCTGTGATCCAGAAGGGACGTGAGGGGGTAATGAAAGGCCTCCACCCCTCCTGACAGAAGACAAAAGGCCTGGCTAGGCAACTTGGGTCTCCAGAAATATTTATTCCTCCACATAATTTATTAGTGACACCAACATGTGCACAAAAGCAATGTGTATTTCAACTTATGGCTTCCCAGAGAACAATTTTCTTTCCCTGGATAAAATATAGCTAGATGCCCAGACCACCCACCACAGGACAGTCTGAGCTGAGAGAAGACAAAGCAGGAGAAAAGCAAGCTAGAGCTCACCAGGTGGAAGGCAGGGGCAAGCAGGAGGAAGAGGGTGGGTTCATTCATTCATTCATTCAATCAGCTAATATTTAATGAGCACCTACTATGTGCCAAGCACTATTCTAGGCACCGGGAATATGGAAGGGAATAAGGTACATATATAATCCCTTCCCTCATGAAGTTTCCCATCTCATAGAAGAGGCTGACAACTTAAATATATAATCTGATGTCAGGCCATAAATAGGTAGAGCTAGTGCAAAGATTCCGAGGCCAGAATAGTCTTGGTATGTTTGAGAAATAGCAAGAAAGCCAATGTGGCCAAAACAGAGTGTGTAATGGGAAGAATGGGTGATAGGGTGTGTAAGGGCTAGAACTGCAGGGCCATAGAGGCCACAGAAAAGAGTTTGGATTTCATCCTGGGTATAATGGGGAGTTCGAAAATGTTAGAGGTTTTTAAGCAGGACAGTGACATAACCTGATTTATAATTTAAAATGTTTTTATTTGGAAACAGCTTAAGTGCCATCAGCAGATGAGCAGATAAAAAAAATATGTGGTACATTTACACGGTGGAACACTACTCAGCAGTAAAAAAGAAGTAACTCTTACCATTTGCAACAGTGTGGATGGACCTGGAGAGTATTATGCTAAGCGAAGTAAGCCAGTCAGAGAAAGGTAAGTATCACATGATCTCACTCATACGTGGAATCTAATGAACAAAACAAACTGATGAACAAAATAGATCCAGAGACATAGAACCATGGAACAGACTGGTGAATTTCAGAGGGAAGGTGGGGGTGGAGATACACCGGGAACTTATATGCATAGCCCATGGGCACAGACATAGTGTGGTGAAGGCTTGGGAGGGGTGGATGTGGAGAGGAGGGGGTCAATGGAAAAAAAAGGGACATCTGTAATATTTTCAACAATAATTTTTAAAAAAAGTTTCTAGCTACTGAGTGGAAAATGAATCATAATAGGCTAGAAATGCAGAGACATCAGTAAGAGTCCCTTGCAGTATAAATCCTATTTAGTGAGGCTTATTATACCATGTATTAACCTCTGTATTCCTTACAGCAACAAAAGACATGTTTATTATCTCCTCTTCAGAGTTGCAGAAGCGAGGCACGGAAAGGTCACGCCAGTTTCAGAGCCGGGCCCTGGACCCAGTGCCTCCGCTCTCCCTGCTGTCTCGCGGCCTCTCTACAGCCGTCCAGGGGCGCGTTCGTGGGCCTCGGACACTGGTGGTGGCCAACAGAGGCGGGAGAAATGCCTGGATCTCGGGGACATTTTGAAATGAGTGCTGACACGATTAGCATCTTAATTTGATGGGAGATTTATAAAAAAAATACAGGTGGAGACCACTGCTTTGAGAAAGTGCTGATTTCAAAGTTCTAGTAAGAGCCAACCTCTAGCTCAGGGGTTGGTAAACTGGGAGACTCGACAGAAGTTCTCACAAGTACAGATGTTAGAAACTCACCCCACAGCCACTGAGGGGCATTCCAGAGGTGGGCCCAGGAACGTGCATTTTTAAACTACTTCCCAGGTGACATTGTTACCGGAAACCTAGGTTGGTCTCGGACTGCCCGTCGCTGTGTCCAATAACAGAGGTAGGGTTGAATCATATTGGCGTTTATTGAGAAGGCTAGCCAACCAAGAAGACTGGGCACTTACAAGCATTCAAATCCTGTCTTACAGCAAGATGATGTTGATGAGATGATGTTTTAATTTCTGGTGGGTCGGCCTGGCCATGCTTATCAGTTCTGCTTGCTGGATTCACTGCTGAGTCACCTCCTCAATCGCTTCATACAGGCCTTGAAAAGGAAACAAGAAAAAGCTAACCCCCTCTTCACATACAAGAAACTTAGCCCCCTATTCACATATGTATATGTGTTATAAGATTTAAAATAATATGATTGCTTTTCAGATTAATTCAGGTGCTCTCTCTATAGTCTATCAGATTCTAAGTCCCCCCCATCAATATTGAGGCAGTTGGCCCCCAGCCTGGCATTGGAAGCTCCTGCACTTGGCCTTAAATCTTAACTCCTAGAACGTAATTGCGAAGAGCACCTGAGAGGTGACAGTGCCACACCCCACCTGCAGATGGTGACCTGAGAAGGAAGTGGTTTGACCCAGTTAATCAGGGGCAGCCCTGGGGACAGAATCCAGACTTTTTGATTCCTGGGCCAGAGCTGTGTCCACTACCCAGGTTGACTCCCCCGGACAGCACCACCTTGCTTACTGCGTCACTCTTTGTGCAAGGATAGACAAAGGACCCTGAATGACCTCTACACTATACTTGGGGTTAGAAGATGTGGGTTCAGGCCCAGCTGGTTGATCCTGGGAAAGTCACTTTACTCCAATGTCCTCACTTTTAAAAGCAGGACTCTAGGTCCTCATGCTTTTGCTATTTGATTAAATTATCTAATCCATGTGAAATCCTTAGCAAGACCTAAAGTTACTTACTCTTTGTGGTTTTATTACCATTCTTCCAGATTTCCTGGCTTCAAATGCAATTCATTCTCCTACTGCGTTTTCATTAGGATTTTGACATCTTTGTGTCTCCAAGATCAAATGTGGGAGCTCCCGGAGGAAGGAGCGGCTCCGTATGTTACAGCCGATGCCCTCTAGGACCTGGGGCCCAGGGACACCCACACAGCCCTGCCACAGTACAGGGAGGAGTGATGAGGGGGAGGGCACTGAGGAGCCGCCTGCATTCGCAGGTGTGGCTGAACCACAATAACCATTTACTTCTGTGTAGCAACTTGCACCTCACAAAATGCTTTCACTAGATTGTTTTAGTAGAACTTGAGCCTCAAAACAACTCTATCAATTAGCCAATTTTTTACTGCTCCCCCCATTTTAGAAATTAAAAAAAAATTGAGCCCTGGCTGGTTTTGCTCAGTGAATAGAGCGTCAGCCTGCAGATTTCAGGGCCCTGGGTTTGATTCCAGTCAAGGGCACATGCCTGGGTTGCAGGCTCAGTCCCCAGTAGGGGGCGTGCAGGAAGCAGGGAATCAATGATTCCCTCTCATCATTGATATTTCTAACTCTTCCTTTCCCTTCCTCTCTGAAATCAATAAAAATATATTTTAAAAAAATTGAGGCTCAGTTAAGTCATTTGCCCAGATAACACGCTAATAAGCAATAGATCTGATTTTAGATGCACAGTCTGACTCCTGTCTAGATCAGTGCTATACAATAGAAATATAATGAGCCACTTATGTGATTTTCAATTTTCTCATAGCCACATTTTAAATAAGAAACATATAATTCATTTTAATCATATATTATATTTATGATATTCCAATATACCCAAAATATCATTTTAACATGCAATCAACATAAAAATATTTATAGTGTTTTTTATGTATTAATTGATTTTAGAGAAAGAAAGGAAAGGAGAAAGATGGAGAAACATCGATTTGTTGTTCCACTTATTTATGCATTCATGGCTGATTCTTTCCTGTGCCCTGACCGGGGAACGAACCTGTATCCTTGGCATTTCGGGACAACACTGAGCTATCCAACTGATCTACCCGGCCAGGGCTCAACACAAAAATCTAAATGGGATGTTTCTCAGTCTTTTTTCATATAGTCTTTGAATGAAAGTATAAAAATGGGTTTCAAGTATGAAAATGTCTCTTTTACAGCTTACAGCACATCTTGACTGACTAGCCATGTTTCACGTGCTCAGTCGCCACATGTGACTGGTGACTGTCCCTGAACAGCTCCAGACTCAGGTCAACAGAAACCCTTCTTTGAATAATCAGGGAAACACCTTGGGCTGTACAAGCCACATCCGTATTCTGTTGCATATTCAGTTTTTCTTTTCTCTTCCTCTCTTTTTTAACAACTGTTTAAAAATCTAAAATCCATCCTAAACTGACAGGCTGTCCAAACACAGGCTGCAGACCAGATTTGGCCTGAGGGCCAGTTTCTCAGCTCCTGCTCTCTTACCCCTTAAGCTCACTGAGGGCAGGAACCAGGTCTAACTGTGTACTCTAGCACCTGGAATATAGCAGGGCTTAATAAGTAGTTGGGGATTGAATGTAACTGAGGTAGGTCAGGCAGAATTTATTATTCCCACTTGACAGGTGATAAAAATGAAATCATAGAGTCAAAGTAACTCGTCTGAAGTCACGTAGTGAGATACCAACCCAAAGCTGCATGACTTCCAGCCGTCTGCTCTTTCCTCCCGGTCACGCTTCGAACACATGATGGTACCTGTCTCTTAGCTGCACTGGCGGTCTCTGGCTCCCAGTTCTGCCACCTCTCCTTGCCTCTGGATCTGATCCCAAGCTCCCAGAAACCGGCCACGTGTTAGGAAGGCTGGCAGCGCTCCCAGCAGACCACGCTGTTCATGATGAAGAGCCTGTGTCCATTCCAGGACCACTCTGGAAATGAGTGTTCTTGTAAGGTTAGAGACGATGCATTTCTCTTCTCCTTTTCAGGCTAAACGCATCTGCCTCCTTAACAAAGAAGGTAGTGAGCCAGTTATAATTACACACCATACACTGGGGAGCATGAAAGTGACATTAGCAATACTTAAGCCTCGGGTATGTGGTGGCTGCAGTAAACATTGCATAATTGCTGCAGCATCGATCCCAACAATTAACGCCAAGAAGCTGAGACGGAATGGAAGTTCTCCAAGAAACTGCCAGGACCTGGGAGTAAAATGAAACCCAAAATCTTTCTTACAAACAGCTCCTCCTCCTCCAAATGTTAAGACTGTTTTTTGGTAGTTCCCTCTCCAAACAATTTGTCTGCAGTTTTCCCACGGTCCAGGGAGCAGACAGGCAAGTGGAGACAGACACCAGGAAGTTCTCCGATGGGGTGCTCTCTGCTTCCTGGTCCCCTCTAGTCTGGCCCATGAAATGGGCGAATTTGGGGAGCTGCAAGGTCAGGGTGGCTGGACCACAGAAGGCAAGGAGCAGCCTGAAGAGGTTAAGGGTCAGTCTTGCCTGTAGGCAATGCTGAGTCACTAGAGCAGCAATTTATAACATTCTTCATCTCATGGCACACATGAATAATTCCTAAAATCCTACAACACACCAAAAAAATAGATTATTGCAGATTTCATATAGTGTAAACAATAACAAATTTAAATTTTAAAAATATATTACATTTTGCTGATCTGACAATAAATAATAGGTATAATTTTGATTCATTTGCACTGGACAGTCATTGTCGTGTCGGCTGATGTCATTTTTTTATTTGATAATCGAAGGGAAAAGAGGTCAGTGTCGCTGATGAAACAATCAGGTATTGCATGTTTTAAAAATTCTTGCGGCACACCAGTTGAAAATCACTACACCAGAGAGATGTATGATGAGAAGTTAAAGGGCCATTTTCATTTTGGAAGAAGCAGAGACTGGGAGAGAATGACAATGGCTGACTTGGCAGTTGGGATGGGGGGAGTGGACAGATCTAAGAGATATTTAAGAGGTGAAATTGACAGGACCTGATGAGTGGTAGGATGTAGGAGTTAAGGATGATTTCTAGGCAGCTGGCTTTGGTGACCGGAGGGTGGTTGTACTAAACCCTGGAAGAAAGGAAGGCAGGTTTAAAGGAAAAAGACAATTGTGTCTGAGTGTCCGGTATATTAATTATGAAAAGGATTCAGATAAAAGGAGGAAAGGGAAATATGGCTCAGAAGGAAGGTTGGGTGAAAATATAGAAAATGAGGGCACCTACACCTAGAAAGTGATTGACCACAGAGGTGTGTGAGCTGCCTGGGAGAAAACAGGTAGGAGAAAAGAAGTTCATTGTCAAGGAGTAGAGAAAGAATGAGGCTCCAACAAAGAGGACTGAGAAGGAACAAGAAGGCAGAGGAGAAACAAAGAAAGAAGGGGGCTTAGGAACCAAGGAAGAGGAGTTTGGGAATAAAAGAGGTACAGAGCCATGTCCGATGCTGAAAGAACAAGTGAGATTCGTTCACTCATTCAATAAAGATTTATTGAACACCTGCTACGTGCCTGCACATGCCAGGTACTAAAGATAGAGCAGTGAAGTGGACATAACAGACAAAACTCTCTATCCTCGTGGAAATTTCATACTAGTTGGAGCGAGGTCTAATTTAAGCAAGTAAGTAAACGTATTTGGTATATGTAGTGATTTGAATGGTGGTCCCAAAAAAGATATGCTTAAGTCCTAACCCCTGGTAATGTGCTCTTATTTGGAAATAGGGTGTTCATAGATGCAATTAAGTTAAGGATCTCAAGATAAAATCATCTTGAATTCAAGTTGAGCCATAATTCTGACCGGTACTTGAGACAGACACATAGCAGGAAGACCATGTGAAGATGGGGGCAGAGATTGGAGCGATGCATGTACAAGCCAGGAATCGAGAAGACAGTCTTGGAATAGATATTCCTCTGTGTCTTCAAATCTCTCTCCCCTTCCAAGGGCACCATTCATTGGATTCAGGTCCACCCTAATCCAGTATGACCTCCTTTTAACTTGTTTACCCCTACAATGACCTTATTTCCCGGAAAGGTCACATTCGCAGAAACAGGGAGGTGGGACTTCAACATATATTTAGGGGGAACACAATATGACCCACAACAAATACCATATAATAATCTTAATAAAATCAGAAAAAGCATTTGGAAAGTTCAACACTCACTCATGATAAAAACTCTCAGTCAATAGAAATAGAAGCAATTTTTGCCACCTCACAAAGGACCACTGCAGAAAACCTCCAGCTAATATCCTACTGAATGGTGAAAGACTGGATGCGTTTCCCCCAAAATGGGAAACAAAGCAAGAATGTCCACTCTCACTATTTCTATTCATCATCACACTGGAAATCCTAACCAGCACAATGAATGAATGAATGAATGCAGATTGGAAAGAAGAATAAACTAACTCTATTTTTGGACATGATTGTTAATGGAGAAAATCCAAAAGAATCTGCAAAAAAAAAAAATTACTACAATCCATATAAGTGAGTTTAGTAAAGTCACAGAATATAAAGTCAATATACAAAAGGCAACTGTATTTGTACTTACTAGCAATGAACAATTAGAAATTTAAACTTATAAAAACACCATCGATCACACCACCCAAAAACCATGTGACACAAGAATAAGACTAACAAAATATGTGTGGGATCAATGTACTGGAAGCTCAAAAACACTGATGGGAGTAATTTTATATGATGTAAATAAGTAGAGAGTTATATTGTTCATAGATTTGAAGACTTAAGATACCAGTTTTCCCTAGAATGAACTACAAATCAATCCAATCCAATCAAAATCTCTGCAGAAATTTTTGTGGAAATCAATACTCTGATTCTAAAGTTTTTATGGAAAAACAAAGGAACTGGAATAGATAAAATAATCTGAAAAAGAACAAAGTTAGAGAAACCACACTACCTGATTTTGAGCCTCACAATAAAGCCACCTTGATGGAGACAATGTGGTGCTGGACAGAGGACAGCCATGCTGGAGCCTGCTCACACACTCATAGGAGCCAAGTGTCAAATTTTCAGCAGTTTTACAAGTTGGTTGATGTCAAATTGGTTGCTTGAAATTGTGTACTGTGAAAGTACTTAAAAAACAAACACTGAAAATCAGGACTCCATCCCCACCCCCACCCCTACCAGTTCCCCCACAGACTGGGAGGCAATGTTTACAAATCACAGATCCGATAAAGGCCTTGACACAGAATATATAAAGGATTCCTAAAACTCAATCATTAGAAAGCAAACAAATAGTTAAAAGAATTGACTAGATAGTTTGCATGGCAGTACGTGAAAAGATGTTTGTCATTAGCCATGAGGGAAGTACAAATTAAAACCACAATGATCTTTGTAATACTTTAAGCATTAAAACAAAATTTAAAAATATATATATATTGGAAAAAAATAAAGACGGAAGGCCAGAAAAAAAGAAATAAAACAGATATTTTGAACTATTAAAAAAAAAACCACAATGAGATGCCACTTACACATCTAGTAGAATGACTAAATAATTGTTTTAAATTGATAATACCAAGTGTTGGTGAGGATGCAGAACAACTGAAACTCTCATTCACTGCTGGCAGGAATGCAAAATAAATAGTACAGCCACTTTGGAAAGCAGTGTAGCACTTTCTTATAAAGTGAAACCTATTCCTCTTACACCCTATCAATCCCAATCCCAGGTATTTATCCAAGTGAAATGGAAACTTACACTTAACAAAAACCCTGTGTGATGATTTTTAGAGCAACTTTATTCATAGTTCCCCCAAATTGGGAAGTACCAAAGTCCCTCAAATGGGAATGGATAAACAACTGTGGAAACTCCATAGGATGGAATCCTACTCAGTCAAAAAAAAGAAAGGAAGGAACTACTCACATATAGCAATGTGAATGAATCTCAAATGCATTGTGCTAAGTGAAAGAAGCCACTCAGAGGCTGCACACTATATGACACAACTTATACGGCATTCTGAAAAGACAAAAGTGTAGAGACAAACCAAATCAGAGGTTAACAGGGTGGGATAAGGGAAGGGGTGGGTACCAGGGGATTATTCGGGACGATAGAACTGTTCTCTATCTTGATTGCAGTGACGGCTAAACCACTGGATCCGATTGTCAAAACCTCATAATTGTACACTAATGCAAGTTAATTTTACTTAATGAAAAATAATGGGAAAAGGTCACTTTGGCGATTGGGTTGAGAAAAGATTGCTAGGGCAGGGCTAGAAGCAGGGAGACCATTAGGAGTCCAGGTGAGAGATATAGTTGCTGGGACTGAAAGTGGCCTTAGAATCTGATGGTACACAGGTCATCAGTGACCTTCTAGACACATTTTTCAATGAAGGAGGGACAGGCTGCAAGTGTGAGGAGTGGAGGTGAACATGTACAAACAGGTCTGGACCCTGGATCACTGATTACTCATTCAAGAAACCTATTTGGACCTACCCCACTACATGAGTCCCAGCACAGAGATGGCCTGGGCCTATGGTGACCGATCCTCCTGGTTTGCCTGGGACTTTCCCAATGTTAACACTGAAAGTCCTGCATCCAGAAAAAGCCCTCAGTCCCTGGCATACCAGGTAAGTTGGTCACCTAAGCCTAGTCCCTGACCTGCCCATCCAGCCCGTCTGGTCACCCTTCAGTTCTGCCTTCCCTATGGGTTTGGTGATCCTGCCTTCCATTCCTTACAGGCCTCTGAGCTCCTTGCTGACACGGCTCACACACAGGCATTGCAGGAATGCTAAAGAACAGGGACACTCTGCTGCGCTTTACGTCACCTCCCTTCAGCCTCTGGTCTGAAGGCTGTTAGATGCCTCTTGATATCAGAAAGAAATACAAGCGGAGTTTTTTCACTCTGCCGCCAGGAAGTCAGGAGCACTAAGCTCAAACACACTTTTCCCTCCTATCTCACTTTTGACATCCTCTCTTGAAACAGACTCAGCCTTTTGCCTTGGTCTTGTCCATCTTGGTATCTCCAGAGCTGCAGACATGAAAAAGCACTCCTTCCTTCTTAGCATTCCTCTCTCTTCTGGATCTCCTCCTACCTTCGGCTATAAGTTTCTCAACCTCCTTATTGTCTAATGAGCATGTGCTTTCCTCATACATGCTAGAGGAGCATCTAGAGCAATATTTAAGTGTCTGGATTTGGGCAACGAACAGGATCTGGGTTCGAATCCTAGCTTTGTCACTTTCTAGCAGCATGACCTTTGATGTATTACTCCTTGGACCTTCAGGTTTTCCCTCTGTAAAATGGGTATGATGAATTCCACTTCATTGAATTGCTGTAAGAACTAAATTAAATGAGATTATGTGTGAAGGGGGGAAAACTCAGCACAATGCTTGGAACAGAGCAAGCAACAAATAAATGTAGCTCCTGGTATATAAAATGTCTCCAATGGGAATGCTCAACAATAGGAAAGTGGTTAATAAGTTAGACCACACCATGACTTATTTATAGCATCCTGTATGGCAAAGCCATTAAAAATAATGCTTTGAAGAATATTTAATGGCACAGAAAACTGTTCACAATATAATTTTAAGAGAACAAAATCAGACTATAAAAACTCAGGTCCCAAGTCTGTTCTTTTTTTTTTTTTTTTTTGGACATTTTTTTATTTTTTTATTTTTTATTTTATTGTATTTTATTTTACCAGATATTATGACTGCATTTATGTGAAATGTCCCCCCCACACACACACCATAGGCATATCCCTGGAGGCATATCCATACAGAATGCAGATTAGTAACTGCCTGAGTCTAGGGCGGGAGGACAGGGAGGGGGCACTGGGAAAGGGAGGCGACTGTTAATGGGTATGGGTTTCTTTCAAAGTGTTGCTAAAGTCCTACAATTGGCTCCTCTCTGAGGGGGCGTGGCTAGGCCCTAGGGGGCGTGGCTGGACTCTGGGGCGGGACCAAGCCAGCTTAAAGCCCGGCTGAAGCATAGCGCCCACACTGTGGTGGCTGTTACTCTCGTGGAGGCATGGAGGAGTGCGCTGGCCTCTGCAGCGTGGGCTCTTCGTGGGGATGTCGGTGTGGTCAGCAGTACCAGGGCCCAGCTGAGACGGCAGCAGCCGAGGCCAAGAGATGTCCTCAGAAGCGCCATCGCCCGGCTGAGACAGCAGCGGCCGAAGGCAAGCAGTGTCGTCAGAAGTGCCAGGGCCCAGCTGAGATGGCAGCGGCCAAGCGCAAGCCGGCCCCGGCAGAAAAGCATGTGGAGGCGGACCCGACAGCGCGGTGCTGTGCGGGGAGTGGAGGAATCGCGAGCCCCATGTCACCCCCGCACTGCTCACTGCAGGACCTGCCTGTGGAGATGCTGGTGGAGATCTTCGCCTCGCTCCCCGGCACCGACCTGCCCAGCCTGGCCCTGGCCTGCACCAAATTCCACCACATCCTGTACACTGACAGCATCTGGAGACGGCGCTGCCGAGAGGAGTTCGGCATTCGTGAAAACTTGGAGAACCTGGAGATGATCGGTATGTCTTATCGAGAAGTCTATGCGCAGCTGTTCCCATACAGACACATTTTGGGATTGTGGCAGCTAGATACTGAGGGCTATAGAACACTGCTGAATGTCGTGGTGGACGGCTTATGCATTACTGGTTGGACGTACGGGCTTTCCCTTAACACCCATGTGGATGGCCCACTGCAATTCAAGCCCGGGTTCAGAATTCGCCTGACGGAGAGGAAACCAGCCACGGTGGAGTGCTTGGAAGGCCTCCACAGCAGGCCCCACCACCGCCACATGCAGATTCAGAAGGACAGGCTCACCCTCTGGTGCAACAATAGAGACCACCGAAAGGTTTTAACAATGAGACTTAGGGGAGAACGGGGGCGGGTGCTGGTGCGGGAGGACAGATATCAGTATGACTGCCTGACCTACCGCCGCCTCTACCTCCCGCCGAGTCACCTGGGCAACCTCATCCGGCCAGGCCTCTTTCAAGGCAACTACGATGTCTTCGGCCTAATGATTGCCATGCTCAGCTTCCATGGGAAGTATGCCAGGGTCACGAAGATCACGGGAAACTCCAACGGGACGTTAGAGATCCACCTCATGCGCCGCATCCCGCTGCCAGGTGGCGAGATCTTCCGCAACTTCAACGAGCTCTCCCACGTGGTCCAGGAGATTGACGAGCAGGTGATCCGGGAGCAGCAGCAGCAGCAGCAGCAAGAAAACGGGACTGAGGAAAGCGAGGGCCATGGCTGGCAGAACCGTGCCCAGCCCAGCGTCGGGGAGTCCGGGGCTGCAGCTTCGGAGGAGCAGCCTGTCCCGTTTGTTCTGCCTGAGGGCGTGCGCTCAAGAAACCAGAACTACCCCGGAACCTGCAGGATGTGTTTCTATGCCGTGGACACTGTTACCTCATATGGCTCAGTGTCCATACGCTTCCCTGGAGTCTTCATCCTGTTCGATGAGAACCACTTCGGGTTCATCTGTCTGGAGGTGAAATACTTCATCCTATTCAGCAGAGTCCAGAACACCTTCCAGAATGTGGAGGCACCATCCCCGCAGGCCTTCCTGGAGATGCTCAAGGACATTCATTCCCGAACCCCTGGGAGGAGCAGCTTGCAGATTTGACCTTCTGACCAGGTTACCCACCTTTGTTTGTTTTTTTAATCCTCACCCGAGGATATTTTCCCATTGATGTTTAGAGAGAGAGGGAAAGACAGAAATATCCATGTGAAAGAAACATCAGTTGGTTGCCTCCTGCCAAAGCCTGGACCAGGGCCAGGCTGGGTAGGAGCCAGCAACTGAGGTAGAAATAAACCTTAGACCAGTGGTCTCAACCTTCCTAATGCCGAGACCCTTTAATACAGTTCCTCATGTTGTGGTGACCCCCAATTTCATTGTTACAAATTGAACATAATTAAAGCATAGTGATTAATCACAAAAACAATATGTAATTATATATGTGTTTTCCAATGGTCTTAGGCGACCCCTGTGAAAGGGTCATTCGACCCCCAAAGCGGTCGCGACCCACAGGTTGAGAACCGCTGCCTTAGACCTTTCCATCCCCAGGTCCAGGTTCTATCCACTGAGTCAAACCAGCTAGGGCTGAGCATGTCTTTTTTTTTTTTTAATATATACATATTATTTTTTTAATTAAATATTTATTGTTCAGATTATTACATTTGTTCCTCTTTTTTCCCCCCATAGCTCCCCTCCACCCAGTTCCCACCCCACCCTCTGCCCTTACCCCCCCACTGTCCTCATCCATAGGTGTATGATTTTTTTCCAGTCTCTTCCTGTACCCCCCACACCCCTTTCCCCCAGAGAATTGTCAGTCCACTCCCTTTCTATGCCCCTGATTCTATCATATTCACCAGTTTATTCTGTTCATCAGATTATTTATTCACTTGATTTTTAGATTCACTTGTTGATAGATATGTATTTGTTGTTCATAATTTGTATCTTTACCTTTTTCTTCTTCTTCCTCTTCTTAAAGGATACCTTTCAGCACTTCATATAATACTGGTTTGGTGGTGATGAACTCCTTTAGCTTTTTCTTATCTGTGAAGCTCTTTATCTGACCTTCAATTCTGAATGATAGCTTTGCTGGGTAAAGTAATCTTGGTTGTAGGTTCTTGCTATTCATCACTTTGAATATTTCTTGCCATTCCCTTCTGGCCTTCATAGTTTCTGTTGAGAAATCAGCTGACAGACGTATGGGTACTCCCTTGTAAGTAACTAACTGTTTTTCTCTTGCTGCTTTTAAGATTCTCTCTTTGTATTTTGCTCTTGGCATTTTAACTATAATGTGTCTTGGTGTGGTCCTCTTTGGATTCCTTTTGTTTGGGGTTCTCTGTGCTTCCTGGACTTGTAAGTCTATTTCTTTCACCAGGTAGGGGAAATTTTCTGTCATTATTTCTTCAAATAGGTTTTCAATATCTTGCTCTCTCTCTTCTTCTGGCATCCCCATAATTCGGATGTTGGTACGCTTGATGTTGTCCCAGAGGCTCCTTACACTATCTTCATATTTTTGGATTCTTTTTTCTTTTTGTTTTTCCGGTTGGGTGTTTTTTGCTTCTTCGTATTTCAAATCTTTGACTTGATTCTTGCCCTCCTCTGGTCTGCTATTGGGTATAATATTCTTTATTTCAGTCAGTGTATGCTTCATTTCTAGTTGGTTCTTTTCATATCCTCGAGGGTCTCACTAAATTTATCGGCGGTTTCTAGAAAATTCTTGAAAAACCTTATAACCATGGTTTTGAACTCTATATCCAGCAGTTTGCTTTCCTCCATTTCTGTCATTTGTGACCTGTTTCTTTGTCTCCACATTTTGGCTGCTTCCCTGTGTTGATAGAGTGGCTTTCTGTGCTAGGTGTCCTATAGGGCCCAGTGGCTCATCCTCCGCAATTACCTGAGGTAGACACTCTTGGTGCACCCCTTTGTGGGCTTTGTGCACAGTCTTGTTGTAGTTAAGCCTTGATTGTTGTAGGTATTGCCGGAAGCCAGTCCATCCTTGCTGCTTGACACAGTCTCTGCAGGGAAGAAACATCTGCACAGCATATGTTTCAAGGGACCTGGCGTATATGGCATACTGTTCTTAATATATTTGCTCCCCTTCTTAGTGGTATGTGTTTTAACCAAGGTCACCTCTCCGAGAAAGGTTGTTTCCCCAGGTGGGGATTTTTCCCTGGAGTTAGGGATTAACAGGACTAAGGAAGGTAATAAATCAGTAAAACCCCTTAACTAAGTGCCAGGCGGGTAGTTAATCACTTTAACTATGAAGAATCATGCTTAAGCTACATAATCTTTACTTACGATAATCTCCTTCAGTTACTTCCTTGTAGCTTAACAGAACAATAGAGTAGTGATCTTGGAATGGAGATAACAAATGCCCTAACCTTTGGAATAGAATGGATAGGATTAAAATCAACTGGTATAAATACAGATGTAACAGGAGAATAAAAACAGAACCTGGCTAGAGAACCTGGCTAGGGTGCTGATCACCTGAACACTGTCTCCGTCCACACCTTTGGGAACCCCTGGACCTGTTGGGGCTGGACCCCAAAAAGGTATCACTGTGATGAATTGACTTCCAGGCCAGTTGGCTGTGAGAATCATCTGTGTCTGCAGTGGGAGAACTTTTGTGCTGGAGAGACACCCTTATGGGGCAAGACTTGCTTCAGTGGGGCTTTGGTGCTCACTGAGTCTGCCCCCTGAGTGTCCCTTATGGATGTGAGCAGCTTTAATCTGGATGGTCCCACTATGGATGTGAGCAGCTATAATCTGGATGGTCCCACTCTGACCCTGGGTACACTGGCTCTTGGATCTCTAAGGAGGTGCTAATTTAGCCTCTGCAGATTCCTCTTCTTTGTTTGGAGTTTGGAGATGTCCAGATGAGGCCCAGCTGTGAAGCAATGCAAGCTGCTGTGGGGCCTTGGCCCTTCTTTTGGATGTTCTGGGTCTCTCTGACTCAGCTACAGTTTGTTAGGTAATTTTAGATTGCAAAGGGCCAGGCCCTTTCATATGCAAAAGCCTCTGTGCACAGCTTGGGTGGGGCGGGGTCTCAGGGAATCAACAGGGTGGAGCAAACAGCTATGGCTGATCCTCAGCCCTGCTGGGAATAGCCCGGGGTCTCAGTGTCTGGCGGTAATCGCTGCAAGCACCTCTGAGAGAAAGCCTCCCTCGAGTTCTGCTGGATGCTAGACAGTCCAGTTTCTCCCCATATGAGTCTGGGTCCCCAGAGACTCGCCCAGAACTGGAGTTCAGAGCAGTCGGGAGCTTGAGACTCCCTCCCAATTGAAAAAGACAACCACGTCCTCAGTTTCCAGTCCTTTCCGTGTGCGCCTCCGTACCTCTGCACTTTACTTCTGCACCTCCTCTGAGTCTCAGTGTGCTTTTCTCTTTCCTTCTAGTTGTAGAATTTCCACTCAGCCAGCTTCCGGTGGTTCTGGATGATGTCCGTTTTGTCTTTTAGTTGTATTTTTGAAGTGGTTGTGTGAGGCAGCAATTTCCGGTGTTTACCTATGCCGCCATCTTGGTTTCTCCTTCCAGAATCCCAAGTCTGTTCTTTAAAAAGTATGAGTATGTGTGTATGCGTGTGTGTTGTGTGTTTGTATTTAGAAAAAAAGAAGAAACATAGAAAGTGTTGGCTGCTTTTTTCATTTTTACCCCTTTATGTTATTCTGTATTTTCAAGTTTTCTCTAATGAACATGTATTATTCTCATAGCAATAGCTGTTATTTTAAAAATTCAGTCACCAATTTTTTTTCATTCAACAGAGATTTTTCTAGCACACACTACATGCCAAGCAATATTCTAGACTCAAGACACTGATGGAAAAGTCAACAGGCAGGTTTTCCCCAAGACACCATCTAGTTTGCATTTAATTCTCCTTAATTTTTTTATGCACTAGTTTTGTCTCCACAAATAAACTGTTATCTCCTCAAGGAAGGAACCCTGTGGTCCTTCACGGTAACCCCACAGCACACACTCCATGCTCAAGGGAAGAACTCAGTGATGCATTCCACTTCCATTCCTGGGACACACTGGAAAGGGGTCAGTTTCCTAACATCATTAGGGGAGAAAAGAAGAGGTGCCTTTGTATTGATGCATTCCACTTCCATTCCTGGGACACACTGGAAAGGGGTCAGTTTCCTAACATCATTAGGGGAGAAAAGAAGAGGTGCCTTTGTATTTGGGGCTGGTATCTTCCCCCTTCCTCCCTGACACTGAGCATGACAGGGCTGGACATTCACGCCTGCCTCCATATCTGGGTTTTCCTGAGAGCACAGGAGCCTTTTGGCTGGCCGAGCCTCATGTAAGGGGAGCTTCTCTTTTTCTAGCCTCCACCTTAATACACATCAAACCTGCCTTTTCCCACAGTTAAGCAACTTGAGAGCATGGCAACTGAGCTGTCCTCTTGGGTTGAGTTCTTTGTCGTTTTTGTTTTTGTTTGTGGTTTTTTTTACGTTACTTTCTTTTTTTATTTTTTTTATTTATTGATGAAGGTATTACATATGTGTCCTTTGTCATTTTCACTCCGTGGATCCCTTGGGCGGTCTGGTGAAGCCTGTGGGCCTTTCTTGGAATGCTTTCAATGCGTACAATAAATACCCAGGGTCACAGAAAACTAAACATACCAAAATACCATTACCAAAGTATCCTTTCTAAAATATGTTTGTTGTATGTCTCCCTACATACCGAGAGCTTACTTTCTATAATTCTGAGAATTTTACAAAAATAAAGATACTGCACATTTCTTGTTAAATTTAAAAAATAAAACATATTTGTCACATAGTAATAGATTTTTTTCTTTGTATTGCATTAGAAAAATAAAACATTATATTTGAAATACAGTCAAGTAAAGTAAAATTTTAATTTTTAAAGACATACCCCTAAAAACTGTTTTTGCTTACCTTGAATAAGAACATAAAATGCTGGAATGGCCCGTGACAAGATAATACACAGGAACTGTTGGAAATCCAATTGATTTTTATGTTTTTTATGGTAACATGTTGAAAATCCAATCTTCAAAGATAAGTGTTGAAAATGGAGTGAAAGCTTCCACAGCTCCTTCACAAAGTAAAAATAAGTGTCTCCCAGGAGCACCCAAACTCTCCAAGGATTTTTAGTGAAATTTCAGTGAGTGGATTTTTGGTCCTAAGATCAATGAATTCATCTTTGGCTTGATCCACACCTTGGGTACAGTTTACGTAAGAAGAAAAAAGAATGAGGCTCTAGGGTTCAATTTTGTTGCCATCAAGATAGAAATGACTTTTGCAAGAGTTCTAAAGTGTTTCCAGGTGTTTGTCGATTACTCTTTTAGATAAATTGACAGAATTTTGTAACTCATCTCCATGGAGGTAAAGCACTTTCTTCAGCATTTGAAAGTTTTCTACGTCGGCCCCTTATCGGCAGTTTGGCCGAGAACGCTGGCTTTGTTTTCAGAAGCATCCATGATGGGGACATCGGGACCCTGAATTGAAGGTCATCTCAGATGGTTAAAAATATCTGCCCGGTAAGCCAACCTAGCAGGCAAAATGCTTTCTTTCCAAGTGTTTCAACATGGATTTTCTTTTTCTCTTAGAAAAAGTGGAACTTTCCTCTTGAAAGTCAGTGAGCTTCTCCGTGGTAGAGAAGCCCCTGGTTTTCTGCTACCATTTCTGCACAAAACCTATAAAAATGCTATGAATCAGAGACCAGCTTTTGCCAAAGCTGATGACTTTTATGGCTGTCGACAGGACTCCTCTCTCGGGAGGCTGGGAAAGCCAGACGTGCCTGTGTTAAATGCAGCAGGTGAGTGCAGTGTGAAGTGCTTCCTTCCCGCGGGTAACACCGGCGCCGCCTCCCGCAGCTCAGGAGCTCCTGCCAAGGATATGAAGCTGTAAAAGCAATGCTACACCCTTTCCAAATGTCAGCGTCTGTCGTTTTCAAAGGGGCCCACAAAACAAGAATTCCTCTTTGTTGGCGTTAGATGGTCATCGTGGGCAGAACACGGACGTGGCTAATTGAAAGGCGTCTGTGGTTCTGGGTGACAGCTCTTCCACGACCCACTGGCAAACATGCCCACTGTTGTTGAAAGCACTTGGTCTGACCCCACAGCCACCCCAGCTCACTGCTTCCCCAGTGCACGCGGCTCCGGGTGACGGTCTCCCGTGGTGCGAGCCTTCTTTTGTTTGACACTTGGTAGAAAATCTGAAGGGTGTTTTCAGAAAAGGTTCTCGTGACATGGGGAATCCACATTTTTTGAAGTCTCCTAGCTTTTTAAAATTGAGCTTTCTTGTCTACATACACACAAAGCCCTGCGTTTCCTCTGGGTACATTTTCTAAGAGGATATGCTGAAGTGCACGTTCAGGCTCCCTGACTTCCAAAGTCCATCCTCGAGAATTTCTCTACAGAAGAAAAAACGTTGTTATGGCCTTTCTGTTCCATTGAGGCATTAATGTACGTGGACCAGTATGCGGTTTTCACCAGACCTTCCTTTTCTTTGCCGGCTCAAGACAAATTGGGTCTGTAAAAAATAATATTAAATAAAGCCATAATAAAATATGTTGTTCCATTGATATTCTTTGAAATGTAATTTTTTGTTTGTGATTCCTAAGTAATCTGTTTGATAAATCTACACAGAATGAAATAACTTGTATGTTAATTAAGTAAAGTATAAATTATTCATCAAGTTGTATGACAAATAAGTAAAACAAGGCAGGTTTATGATTAGCCAAAAATTTTGCATTATTAACATCTTTTAACCTCTGCATCGAAGGGGGTTGGTGGGGGAGGGGTGTTACAGTCGTTTCCCAGGAGTCATGTCCTCCCTGGAATTTAGCTATTGTTCCGACTTTCTAGAAACAATGGTTCTTATTTCTCATATTGTCACCATTTCCCACAAAGGTATTTTTTTAATGTTTGGCATTTCACAGGGTAATAGTACAAGTACAATGTGTGAATAACCTACTGTGCACATAAGACTACGTCATAATGCAGACATGTGGAAAGGGGAAAACAGGTCAAAGACAGGATTGTCTCATGGAGCTTCCTGCCCTGTGCATGGCCCATGTAACCATGCATTCCGTTAGCAAGCACAAGAAGTCACTCTTTTAAAAAAAACTTCACCTGAGGATATGTTTTTCATTGATGCTAGAGAGAGGAAAGGGGAGATGGATTGGAGAGGGAAGAGAGGGGGAGAAATGAGAGAGGGAGGGAGTGAGAGAGAGAGAGAGAGAGAGAGAAGAGAGACATGAATCGGTTCCCACTTATCCTGTACCAGGAATGGAACCTGAAACCTAGGCATATGCCCTGACTGGAAATCAAACCCTGTGACCTTTTTGATGTAAGGGATGGCACTCCAAACAACTGAGCCACACTGGCCTGGGCACAAGAAATCACTTTAAATATCACACTTGGACAGTTTGCTCAGCAATTGGACGTTTGAATTTGTCTCTGTCATCAAAGGCTACATGTGGATGGAGAGTGAAAAACTGACATGAGAGCAATTCAGACTTGCAAAACTCCAGCTCACTATGAGCATGATTCATCTCCCTCTGCACTGACCCACAGATGGTTACAGCTAAGGAATGCTGAAGTGTCTGGGCCGCTCCATGAGAACACTCCGTTCACGCCCAGGGGCCACCTGCCCACGCAGAGTTGCAGGCCGCAGCCAGCTACCTCGCAGAGTCTGTGCGAAGGCTGATCCCACGCTTCCAGTGGCCGGTCTAACAGCTCTGGAGCTTCAAAGCAGTGGTGGGCGTAGACATTTCCAGCTACCTACAACAACAGCAATGTGATATGAAAATATTTGTGATTTCCATTGATGACAAAATCACAGGTCATGTTAACACTGCCAGTTTGTTGTCACATTCGTAATTGAAGGAAATGCTACATTTCAGATAGAGGGTAGTCAGGTAGTCATACTATCTGCTGTCTTGTTATCCTTGCAAACAGTTCTTTGGACAAGGTTGCTTCAGGTCCAGTTCACAGGTTATTCTCCCCTGTTTTCATATTCCAGCGGTTTGAGGTATAGACGTGCAAGGCAGTTCCTCTGGGGAGGGGGAGGCAGCTCTGACTCCATTTTAAAGCATATTCCTTTATCGTTTTTTACAAACCGCACAAAGTTGCCATGAAGATGAAATGGGATCATGTATGTAAAGCTGTTAGCAGAGTGCCAGCACACGGTATAAACATTCGGCAACAGTGTCTATTCTTGTCTGAATCACTATTGTCGAGCTGAGACAGAGACCTGGAGATCAGCTCGGGAGCAATCTGGTTTTGCAGATGAGGAAATGTGCTTCAAAGAGGCTCCAGTGGCAGAACCAGCAGGAGCAGCCAGATTGAGGGCCCCTACTGGGTACCATTTCCATCACAGCCAACATCGGCCTGGTTCTCTGTGCTCCAACAGCTCAGTGCCCTCCCAGGGATGAGAAAGTATGGAAAGGAAGCAGCCATGGAATCTTTTCTTCCGGCCCAGGGTGTGTTGAGCTATTGGATGGATGCAGAAAGGACCAAAGGAGAACAGCCATTCCCCGGGAGCACAAAGGGACACAGCCCAGCCCCGTGTCCTAATTAGTCCTGTACTGTCCATCTCTTTCACCAGGCCCTCCTGGGAAGGACATTCAGACTGTTTATTGGGCTTCCTTTCAACACTGTAGTAACTCCCCTCCGCACCCAGAATCAACACAGATGAATTTCCTCCTAATGGCATCCTCATCATACCGATAGCCAAGTGTTATTCTGTGAGGATGCAGTTCAGAAACAGCCTCAGATGCACACACATCAGAACAAAAAATATATTCCTTGAGGCTGCCCAATGTTTCAGCTGGCAGCTTCTTCACAATACCTGGAAGGGGAGGGAGGAAGGGAGGGAGGGAGGGAGGAAGAGAGAGAGAGAGAGAGAGAGAGAGAGAGAGAGAGAGGCTGTGTGTGGAGGGGCAACACAATCCATCACTTTGAAAGGGTATACTTCCCCTGGAGAAAAGGTTTAAGGAAATAGGCAGGCAGATTTAATGAAAAACTCCAAGTCTATTGATTGAAATCGGTTGTAATTTTCTCACTATTTGAGAACACATCATCTTCGCATTAGGCAAACATCGTATACCTTATGTGCATAGAAAACAAAAACTTTCCAAGAGATGGGTGAGTTTAGCAGAGATCCCTCAACCTATTGTACCAGGAGCCCACATCTCCTTCCCTGTTGTTTTTATGATGAAACTTGCCCAGGCCCTTCCAGACTGAAGGCCCCCTCTGCCCCTCCCCTGAGAATAGCACTCACCATGAGAACAGGCAGCTGCTCCAGAATGCATCGCCTTCCCTGGCCTCTTCCCCACCCTGGTCCACCACTGTCCTCCCAGAAGGCGGCCTTCTGGCACCATGTCCTGCGGGAGCCGAAGCTGGTGTCACCAGGCAGCTTTAAGAGCTCCCTCCAGCGGGCTCCGGTGGCACCTGGTACCCACTCCTAGGTGACAGTGATCACACTGCTGCAACTATGACTTCAGGACACATTTTCCCACATTGTTATGTTCTGATTGGTCACTGTTCCCATTCCTATTGTGATCATGATTGCTCTGCTCATGTTGCTCAATTAAAAAACAGTTTTTTTCACATTTGAATGTTTCCACAATCGGGATGTTTTGCAGCAATGTGCACATTTAGGGTGGCAGTGTTTCTGATTTTTTTCTTCTGAAAAGTTGTTATTATACTGAGGGTGCATCTTAAAATCAACTAATGTTGCCTATTCATGTGTGTGACCTCCCCCTCCACTATGAACTATGAGGAGCAGCACCTGTGCTCTGATCCTCTTGGTATTGCTCAATAGATGTTGGCGGGAGGGAAGCGGAAGGGGGAAAGGAAGAAAGGGAACTCTTACATTTTGCAATTTAGAAAGCATCTTCACATCCTTCTCTCCTCATTTTTATTTCCCATCAGAGGGCACTGGGGTTCCCTCCCCGACAGAGACGTTCCTTGGAGCATGCCTCCTTACTGCTGTCTGGGCCCTCAGTCTGCTGAAGGTCGCCAGCACAGCACAGGGGTCACCAGCCACCCAAGGCACAGTGCAAAGGGAGAAACCGATCAGGAGGAAACCAGAGATTCAGAGTCATCCTCCAAGTCATCTTCCCTAGCCAGGGGACTCTTCCTTGGACTCTGCATCCCACAGGTAAGGGCTCACCTCAGCAACCTCCATCACGTCTCAGCTCCTGTCTGGCCCACTGAGCCTACCAAGCTCTGGCCTTACCCTTGCCTATCCCACCTTATTTCCCAAGACTCCAGTTAGCTGATTTTCTCATTTTCCTCAATTCTTGCCTTACCAGCGACATCTTCCCTGGCCCCCCACTCTCCCATAACCCATGACATCTTCCTTGATCCCCCTGTCCTCACAGACCTCACCATCCCTGAATAGCACTTGTGGTCTGAGCTGGACCAGTTAGCACTGTTTATAATGAGCCTGATGTTTCATAGCATTTTCCACAGCAGAGGGCTAAGCACATATCAGCATCCAAACATGTGGTGAAACAAATCAATACAGTGATTGGCTTTTGGGAGCTCCTCCTCTCTTTATCATTTCCTTGGTCCACCCTTCTTTCTACTCCCAGCCCAAACAAATCCCTCTCTCTAAGACCCCCTGGTGGGTTTAGAATCATGCCTGGTGAGCCTGGTTTTTCCAGGCGTTCTGTTGGAGATGCACCTGGACCACCCTCCAATCAGCTCCCTGAAGCTCAGACTCTGTCTGGCATCTCTCTGAACTGGCCTCTCTCCTTGGCTGCTGCACCTTTCTTGTAGGTGCTTCTCTGTTCCAGTTGGATAACCACCTTCGTGGGTTCCTCTGCAATAGTTCAAGCTTCAAGGTGGCATTCGAATGGGGGAGAGGCAGCCATGTGACACTGTTGACTTACACGGAATTCACAGCCAATTGACTCTATTAGTTTCTGTTGACTGAGCTGCTGTTAAGTCAGGTTTCTCATCCTTTACATGAACAACTGATCTTGTAACTCAAAAGGGTGCCATTTACATTTGCCACTCTTAAATTCCATCATGTTAGGCCTTATCCTTCCAGCTGGTGGTAATCATTTTGAGACTTCACTCTGCCCTTCCATTTCCTCAGCAGGGTGGAAACTAACAGTACACACAGGCTTTACGGGTGGTTCAAGGAGAGAATTAATGCCATGCCTATATCAGGGCTTTAATTCACTTCTTAAACCACTTCTATTGCACTCTCTTGGGGGAGAGGTTAATGATCCTGAGATACCACGAGGCCTGGCCAGCTGTACAGCTTTTTGGGGTCTCATTGTTGTAAGAGTGGGACAAACCCAACAATGACCACCTTATCCCACCCCACCTCTACCCTTGGGCTCCTCCCACAATGCTCCCTGTCTCAGAAATTGGCACCATCATCCCCCTACCTGGTGGTCAAGCCAGGAACCAAGAAGGCATGCCTAATTCCTCTTCCCCCTCCAGCCCCACATGATGAAATCAGTTCCTTCCTTCTATCAATTGGAGCTACCTCCTAAATAAATAAAGTGGTTCAGCCACCATTCCCTCTTATATTGCAGCCACACCCTTTATACTCTTCTCCCTCCTTCACCTTTTTCGTGTCCACATTTCAGGCCTCAGTTTACACTTCATTTCTTCCAGGAAGGTTTCTTGTCTCCTAGATTAGATTGGGGCTCCTGCCACCAGCTTCCCCAACATGATGTCTTCTCTATCACATGACCTAACTCACTGCTTGTTGTAGCTTATTTAATTCTTCCCAGCTACATCTGAGTTCTATGAGGATGGGCAAGGAGTCTGTTTTGCTCATCATCATATTCCCAGAACATAATAGATGCTCAAGAAATATTTCTTGAATTATGGCCTTGGTTGGGCAAGTTTTAAATCACTGGCAAGTGATTTGGCTCAATACTTATGAGTCATCCTGGTGTAAATGAAAGAATACCAGCTTTGGCCTCTAAGGAGCAGTGGGGGTTATGTCACCTAAACTCCACAAGCCTCAGTTTCCTCATCTGGAAAACAGGAATAAAAAGTTATCATATGGGGTTTTCACATGCCCAAAGGAAATTATGTATATGAATGTGCTCCCAGACTAAAAAGTACATGGTTCAAGGGCAGCTATGGCCATGGACACCCAAGCCCTCTACAAGTGGTCCTGTCCTGACTTCAGAGATTGTACCAAAGACCCACCTGGGCTCACCCTTGGGCACTCGCACTCATCAGTTTGGGTTCGGTACTAAGTCTAGCAGGTCTTTGTTATTCCTTCTCCACCTTTCCTGCTGTCCTCGTTCCCCTACACTCCTGGGCCACTTCCAGCAGCTTTCATAACCGCTTCTATTGCACTCCCTTGGTGGAGAGTTTAATGATCCTGAAGGCCCTAGAAATACATTGAATTAAAACACAAAATGGATAGCATTGTGCATTTTAGTGAAACAGCAATTAGGAGCAGCAGTCACCATGTACTCAGGAGGGCAAGAGAGCCGAGGAGAAAAGGAATAAAGTGACCTCATAAAAGACACTTAATTTCATTACCACCAGACACAGTTTCCCATTATTGCTCTGGGTGTTTAATGGTTTTATGATTCCATCTATTGATGCTTAGCTAGTTCATTAACTGTGCTGCTAAAAATACAATTATCTCCAACAAAACCTTTATCACTAATAAAAGGGAAGGGGAAAACCTCCATCATTACCAGAAAGCAGTGGGGTGGACACACCTCTGTGTAGTAACTCCTCGGCCCCAAAGTTTGCATGGAGACTGAAACTATAGCCGCACAAGTTTTATGCAACCAATTTAAAAATTCAATCAAGCAGCTGCTCTATTACTTAGCTGATTCCAGCTAACAAATTGGAATGATCCTGGGCACCCAACTGACAATGGCTTTGAGTCAGCTGAGTCAACCTGTCACAATGCTGGTGACATGAGAGAGATGAAGTCTGCTTGACCATTAGTTATTTAGTAATCCCCTATTGGGTGCCAAGCAGTGGTTATAAGGAGACAGGCAACATAGGTAGGGACCCTGTTTTCAGGAAGCCAAACATCTAGTAGACAATGTGGATCTGTTGGGATCAGAGGAATGAAAATCCCACTTACTAAGCTGGGCTCTGGGTGGACCTCTACTTCTGATCTGGAGCAGAGAGGAGAGAGCGGGTCCTGAGCAGGGCAGGAGGTGAAGACGGCTTTCCATGCCACTTCGCATAAAAGCCTTTACTATGGCCTCCCAGGCGCTACAGGGTCTGTCTTTAAGCCCCACCCTTTTTACCTCTCTTCTGAGCCTACAGGAGGTGGGAGGGAGGCCGTGCAAGAGCCCAGGTCTGCAGTCAGGAGGATGCAAAGCCTAATAAAAACCTGAGCAAAGACTTTTTAGGTGGTTTGCTTGTCCTAAGGGGTTTCCGTTTTTTTCTTCTGGAACCCAAACTGCTCTTGGCAGCTGGTTCTCTGGCTTCATTTCCTATTACTTCTCTCCTTACATACTCTACTCTGGTATTATTTCTTGAATGTGACAGGCCCCAGGGCCTTTGAATTTTCTGTGTCACCACTTGTAATGACTCTTCCCCCAGAGAGAGTCAGGGCTCACTGCCTCCCTTCTCAGCCAAATACCGCTTCTCAGCAAAGCCTCTCCTGCCCACCCACCTGCTCCCACCATTCCCTGCCCCTTCCCTGTTGTGTTTTGCTCTATAACTCTCACCACTACCTGAGATACTGTATACTTGACTTTTTGTGTTTGTTGGTTATTTATCCACTAAAATGTGGGCTCTTAGAGCACAGGGACTTTTCTGCTTTGTTCTCTGATGACTCCCCAGCATTACAACACACCGAGCATTTAGTAGGCACCTAATAAGTATTTGTTAACTGCCTGAATGTACTTATTTTCTGCCTACTGCCTCTCATCCCGAGCCCACCCCTGCGTGCTACGCTGTAACGGCTCGGCCCTTCAGCAGCTGACTTCCTCAGAAGCTTGCCCATAAAGATGCTGGGGGAGACCAGAGGCAGGGGAAAGGGAGAAGCTATTGTTCTTCCTCTATCTCTCGCACTTTCTCTCGTTGCTTCTTCTTTTGGTGATGACTGTAAAGTACTGTGTTGTTTCCATGATCCCAAATGCAGCTGCAACAGCCCGCCTCCTCGGTGGCCGCTGCTCCCAGTGGTTCCCCCAGCCCCAGCGGTGGTGGCTCCTCCCAGCAGTTCATAAGCTCTGCAGTGCCTCCATCTCCCTTTGCTGGCCCAGCCTGTATTAAATCCCCTCTGTCTGATGTACTCAGTGTGGGTTCTGTTTTCCTGACTAAATCCTGACAGATAAAGGAACTTGGGAAGGGGAATCGCTACAGACTGTGCAGTGAAAAGGGGGCAGTTCAGACACAAGCGGCCCCACCCTTCCCCACTCTGAGAGGAGCAAAGAAGCTCTCAGGACAATGAGGAAGCCCAGCAGTGGGGACTGGCCTAACAGATGCCAGCTAAAGGCTGACGGCACTTGGTGGACATGCCCAGCCTCGATCAGACTTGGCTCCGGAGGCCCGAACCACATGTAGAGCCCAGTGGATCCAGCTGAGGGTCCCCACTCCCTCCACCCCAGGCCCGGGAGAGCTGCAGTGCAGTCTTTGTATCTACCAGCGTCATGTCATCGGGGTGGTCACTGAGGTGCTTCTTGCCTCACATCCTTCTCCCTCAGCAGTTCATTCCTGTGACCTAGTGGAGACAATTCACAGCTCATTTATGCACATTTGAATGTGTCTGAGGTTGAGATGTGTGAATTTAGCTGGTAGTTGACACTCAAACTGTTCCTGAAAAGCTGTGATCTGTAGTCATCTCATAATCAATGGCATCTTAAAATCAAAAGACTGTGGTATTAGCCAAAAAGACCCAAATACCTAACATGTGCCAGGCTGTGTTCCACTTGACATGTTCCACTGCCTTCTCACTTCATCCTGGAAGCAGTCCTATGAGGGGAGGGTTAGTATTCCCATTTTTATGGCGAGGATGCAGAGGCCAGAGGGTTAGGGCTCACCAGTGGAGGAGTTGGCAGCGAAGCCGTGTTCTGTCTGGCTGATCCTGCTGCCCATCTGCACACCTTTGACCAGGAGGCAGGGCTGAGAGCAGCTTCTGAAATGACCTTTTGATGTCAGGGCCCTCCAGCAGCCCCGCAGTCAGTCTGAGGTGAGGCCTAGAAGCAGAGCAGAGAAGACCCCCTGGGGATGCAGACTCTCCCTGGGGTCCTCTGGCCAGTCCACCCGGTGAGCATCTCCCCCGGCAAGGCCTCCGCAAGGCAGGAAGACGTGTTAGAGCGGCCCTGCCCGCCAGGGGGTGCAGTGTAGTCAGGAAGACGATAGGTAGGTGCACAGGAAATGATGTGACAATTGGCAGTTCTGTCTAATGCCACAAGAATGGCACAGGTGTCTGCGTAAGGTTCCAGGGGAGTGAGAGCTTTCCAAGCACAGCAGGGCATCCAGTACTCCGACCGCCTCTGGGGAGAGAGTTTCCGAGTGTCGGGAGCTACACTGGCTCTTTGGCTCCCTTTGGTCCTCACAGTGAGCTCCCAGCGGAGGTCTTGTCATCCTCATTTTACAGACACTCTAGATCCTCCTGCCAATCTGGATGTACACCTCGGTGTGCCTGATCTTCAAAACCACAGCCCTCAAACATGCCGGCATCTGTGTGTGCCTGCATGCTACCCCGTGCTCACTCACACACATGCAAACACACACACACATACACACACACACACACACACACACATACACACACCTTGCTCCTGTCTGCAAAGGCAATTATTTTTTGGAAAAAGCAACATAGGACACATTGCCAGATGCATTCAAAGAAGCCAAATCTTCCATAATCCTCCCTGCATGTTTTATTGTTTGCAAAGGAGAATGAATTTTGGTGGAGCTTAGTTTTCTTTTGTTTTGCTGAGAGGTCTGGTTAGAAAGTCAAACCAACAAGTTGTAAAACTTGACATTTATTCTTTAGCTGACAAGCAGCTTCGTGCGGAGATGGGGCTGCACTGAAAGGTGGTTTGGTGCTCAGCACTGGCCTCCGCCCCAGGAGCCTGGTCTGTTTGGCGCCGAGCTGGGACACATAGGGAACAGCAGGTTAATAAATGCCAATCCACAGGGACTCCCTGCCTCACCACCAGAGGCCTCGGGCACAGCTCTTCATTCGCGCAGCAGACATGCATCCAACACCTATCAGGTACCAGGCACCAGAGATAATAAAACAGCTCTGCTCTCGAGATGCTCAGGCTGATGAAAGAGAATGAACAAAGCGTAATTATTATGATGCAATGTAAGAAGTGATATAACACAGTCCGTGGGAGCATCCAGGAGAAAGCAGCTAATTCTGCAGGAGTGGGGGAGGCAAAAAAAGGTGTTAAGAAAACTATAGCAAAATCAGAGATACATCACCAGGGCTTTGAAGATTAAGGAGGATTTTTCTTTCACAGATAGATAAAGGGGGTAGAATTCCTGACAGAGGGCATAATAATTTGAGCAAAATCAGGGAGAATTAGGTTGCAGAATACAAGGAGTAGTGTGATGAAGTCGGAACAAAATTAAGGTGGAGGGGAGGTAGGTTGTGGGTCCAACCTGGGGAATTATTCTACATGGATGAGTTGCTCTTTTTGTTTGCTTGCTTGTTTGTTTTAATTTGTGCATGAACACAGACTGATTTATTTCAGACCCTGGCTTAATTAATATTTTAATTATATGCTTTCACCTTGCAACAATTTCCAATGAGCGCAGGTACATGAAATGAGATCATGTATATGAAAGCACTTAGAGAACTGTGAAGTGTTACAACCTATTGTAAATGTTATTTGTATTGTTCTAAGATTCCTGAGGCAAAGTATTCACAGAGCCTGTTGCACACAGCTGGCCAGGTGCCGAGAGGGCTGGGGGCAGAAGGACACACAGTACCTCCCAAACGCCCACCTGCCAGCCATGATTGCTCACCAGCCATCAACATGGGGTGTCAGTACTTCTTAGACTGAGGAGGAGGCACTTAGACCTGAACCCTTCCAGGGCAGGCCCCTCACTGAACCACAACACTGGTTTGGCAGTGTTGTATGGCTGAAAGGTAATGGACTTGGTTTCTCACCCCAACTCTCCACCTGAGTGGCTCTGGGCAGCCTCAGTGTCCTCATCTGGAACATTCAGAGATAATGGTGATGTCCCCACAGTTTTCTCAGCTCTCTGGGGCCTTTCCACGGAATTCAGAGGAAAACCTTTTTACATCTGCCTCATGTGGTTGTGCTGGCCCCACCAGGACAAGATGGTGCAGGAACGTGAGGAGAACAAGGAGAGGGGAGTGGGCGCGCCAAGACTCTGAGTTCCAATCTGGACTTTGCCCCATGGCCTTGGGGGTGTTATTGACTGGCCTACCTTCCTCCTTGCCAAAAACAGACTGTTGAAAAAAAACCAAGTCCCAGCTTATCCAATAGTCAATACCAAATGTTGTATCTGTTCATTCATTCACTGCACACGTATTGAGTACCTACTGTTTGCTGGCAACGTGCAATGTTAGGCTACAAAGATTATTTTTAATAATTTTTAAATAAAATATTTTAAAAATAATAATAAGACATGGCCTCACAGAATTCTAGCCCCACTGAAAATATGGATATTTTCTTTTTAAAATCAGTGATTTGCCTGATATCTGTTGGAGTAGACAATTATGAAACAGTAAGACACATGCTATCAGAGAGTGTAGATTTTAGAACAAGGTCCTAGAAGAGAACGAGGCACATAATCTATGTTGAATAAACATTTGGTGAACTAATAGAGGTTGTAAGAACAGGGCACTGTGAAAGCATCTGGGAGAGGTACCAGATGGGGCCAAGGAAAGCTTCCTAGGGGCACGACTCCTGATGTCACTTAAAAGGAAGCCCAGCCCGGCTGGCATGGCTCAGTGGTTGAGCGTCGACCTATGAACCAGGAGGTCATGGTTCCATTCCCAGTCAGGGCACATGCCTAGTTGTGGGCTCCATCCCAGTGTGGGGCGTGCAGGAGGCAGCCAATCAATGATTCTCTCTCATCATTGATGTTTCTGTCTCTCTCCCTCTCCCTTCCTCTTTGAAATCAATTTTAAAAATTCTACAAAATTAAAATAATAAAAAAAGGAAACCCAGCCTGAAGGGCTGGCAAGAGAGTTGCCCTCTGGGAAGTATGAGGCTAGAGAGCAATAGATACCTTTCCACCCTGTTCCAATATTCAAAGGCAGGCTGAGGAGAAGCCTGCATTTGCCAAGAGATGCCCAGGTGACTGTAAGATATTTTCAGGCTGGGAAGTGGGGGTCAGGAAGGGGGCATGTTACAGGAGCAGAGACAGCCCTTACTCAGCAAAAGTGTTTGCAAACATGACCACTTGGCCTTCTTGCCTACCTGCGAGCGGGCCTATTGCTGGCACCTTGTCTTCATTGAGTTACTGGAGGTCTCATTCAGCAGAAGCCCAGCAGAATCCAGACCTGAATTACTTGTTATATCTCCTTTCTATAACTTCCTGGTGGAATCACCTTGTCAGGCATTTGTCTTCATGCCCGAAGGTCAGCTCATCAACGCACTCTTATCCATGCAGAATTTTAATCGGCCCAAAAACTAGAATGGTTTCATTATTTAAACGGTAGGAGTTCAAGCTCCCAGAGCTGCCTGGGGAAAACGGTTGGTAATGCACGTGGACATGAGGTGGAGGGCAGAGCACAGCTCTGATGGGAACTGGAGCTGGAGTTCACTCTGTGCTCAGCCATTCACCATCTCTGGGGCACTGGGCGAGTCATGGAACGTCTTTGAGCCTCAATTTCCTACCTTAGTGATGCATGCTGAGAGGCGATGTGACCTCCAACACAGGGCCAGACCACAGGATGTGCAAGGACTGAGGGGTAAACTAAAGTTAGTACAACAGATGCATCACCCACATCACCAGAACTACACGCTGCTGGATGCTTCTGCGGGGCATCTTCAGAAAGCACACGGTCCTAGTCAGGGCCTGGCAGGAGAACTGGTAGCACATAAGTTAGATAATTTGAGGACAGTTTAATAGAGATTATGAATGAAGCTGTGGGCAGGGTAGAAGGAGACCTTGGGGGCCAGTGCAGTGCTCTGGAACTGACAAGAGCCCGGTCCTTAAAGAGCCAGGGGCAGAAGGATTACCGGAGCCCAGATACAGAGGGCACTGTGTTGAGAGAGCTTCACAACAGGAGTGTGACCTTTAACAGAGGGATGCAGCCAGACAGCGGCAACCCCACAGGGCGGGAACCAGGGGAATAAACAACCCGACCTTTGTCTCCTACCTCTCTCCATTCTCCTTCCAGTGCTCCCCATTGGCCAAACTCAAGTAGATGCTAAAAGATAAAGGAGACCTTTAATATAGTCTATATAGGTCAGACTTCTGCTGGGGCCAGAGCACACTGAGGGAGTGAAAGATTAGATCTGGAGAGACAAACAGAAGACATCTAGCACACCCCGCGGAAGCAATCCACAAGAGAAAGAGTCAACTTGGAATATGTACCAAACAGCAAAAACAGCTGGAAGTGACAGTCCCAGTCAGGTAAGATCTGTCCTGCCTCTGCCCTCTCCTTGGTGTTCCTGCCAACTCCAGAGGGGTCAGAAACTAACGATGGTCAACAGAGGTGAAGGCAGGGAAAGGAGGCCCAAAGCAGGAAAAGAGAGAGCAGCAACCCTTTCCCACTGCAGGCTTTTAGCCTGACATGCACCTGAGCTGGGGAATGTGCTAGCACAGGCTGGCTGCAGTGACAAACAGACCCAAACATTTAGTGACTAAACACAATAGAGTTGTATTTCTTGCTCACATAACAGTAAGTTAAAGTTATAGGTTGAGATAATAAGGAAGGCAGGAGGTTTTCCACCACACAATTATTCAGGGACCCTGCCTGATGATCCTTAACGCCCAGCTTCCAACAATACCCCAGGGTCATTTTCATCTCAGTCAACTGGAAAGAAGAAACTATAAGGAGGGGCAAATATGGGAAGTTTTTGAGGGGCAGGCTTAAAAATAAAACATATCCTTTCTACTCAGATTCCACTGGCTAGAATCCAGTCACATGATTATGTCTAACTGCTAGGAGACTGGGAAATGTAGTCCACTTGGCCACGCAAGTGATCAGAACTCTTATTGTAATGAAAAATGGATTTTGACAGTTGGCAGTCTCTGTTACAGAAAGTCTATAAATTAAATCCTGAATTTTGCTTGTTTATATTGTTGCACAGAATGGGCATTTAAGTTATTGAAAGGTCTGTTTTGTAATTAGAAGTTTCAAAAGAACTTTATTATTTGACAGTGGTAGAAAGAATCATGAGATCTGCCCTAAAAGTTATCAAAGGAACAGAAAAGTACCAGCCAGACAGCAGGTTTGAACAGGCCTGAACAACTGCTTGAACAACAGTTTGGAAGGTGTTTGTATTTATTCTAGGGATTACTATTTGCTCAGTGTACCGATTTCTTTGTTATCCCTACATAACCAGAATGTTTTATTATTTTTTCTCTCTTTTTATTTCCATGAGAGAATGTTTTTATTATAATAAATGTAATGTTTAAGTGGAGAAAAATATAAAATGTACTTTTTTAAAAGCCTCTAATGTTACCCTATCTTCTTATTCTGATTACATTTAATTCTTTACTGACTACTATAACCTTCTGCTTTAAAAAAAAACTATATTCATCCCAATACCCAGTTGATGACTATCTTAGATCAGGCTGCTGTAACAAATCACCATAGACTGGGTGGCTTAAACAATAAGCATTTATTCCTCGCCGTTTGAAGACTGGCGGTCTGAGATCAGGGGCCAGCATGGTCAGGTTCCAGTGAAAGCCCTATGACAGGTTGCAGACTACCAACTTCTCTCTGAGCCCTCACCTGTCAGAAAGAGGGCAGAGAGCCCTCTGTGGTCCCCTTTATAAGGCACCAATCTCCTTCATGAGGACTCTATACCCCTCCCTAACCATATCCCAAGGACCACCTCCTAAAACCATCACATTGGGGGTTAGGATTTCAACATATCAATTTGGGGGGACATAAACATTCAGTCCCTAAGGCCTTGTAACGTACAAGGAAGATGGTCAGGGCAGCTAGGGAAGGGAGCTGAGGGAGGCAGAACAGAGAACACAAGCTAAGTCAAGGGCCCATCAGGGTGCAGCCATCACAGGCAGGATCTAGCTGGAAGCAAAAACACTTCTATGGCAAATTACAGGAGAGCTCTGGGTCAATAACCAGATAAAACTGGTACAGAGTTTGTCAGCAGCTATAGAGCTCATAGATATCCTCCCGATAGAGCTCAACAAGCCCAGGGAACAGCACTTTGGACTGTGTGTGGCTCAGTCCTGCTCAGGTCCTGAGAAAAGCCCCCACCACTCACACCTCTGCCAACCCCAACTCCGCTGTTATTATCATCTGTGTTTGATGTCCAACCTATAAATGGTGGAGCCAGAATTGGAACCCAAACCATCACCCCCAGGTTGTAACCACACCGTGGTGAAAACACAGCCTTTGCCTATTGACAAGATAATACATGTGGAGTGCTTACCCTAGCTATATTCATTTGCTGGGGCAGTTGTAACAAGATAGCAGGGTGGGTTAAGCAACCAAAATGTACTCTCTCACAGTTCTGGAGACTAGAAGTCTGAGATCAAGATGTCGATAGGGTCGTCCTTCTGAGGGCTCTGAGGGAAGGACCTGCTCTGGTCAAGAGCATGTACCTTGGCTGCAAGCTCCTCCCCGGCCTGGGCCCTCAGAGCGCATGCAGGAGGCAGCCAATCAATGTGTTTCTCTCACATCGATGTTTCTCTCTGTCTTTCCCTCTCTCTCCCACTGTCTCTAAAAAAATCAATGGAGAAATATCCTCGGGTGAGGATAAATAAATAAATAAATAAATAAATAAATAAAGCAGGAAGCAGCAGAGCAAAGAAATGGCTGTGTTTGTGGCTGAACAAATCTGCTCTTTTTAAAAAAATTTCTTCTGCCCTGGTTGGTGTGGCTCAGTTGGTTGGGCATTGTCCCATGCCCTGAAACGTTTCACGTTTGATTTCTGGCCAGGGCACATGCCCAAGTTCCAGGCTCAATCCCCAGTAGGGGTGTGCAGGAGGCAGCCAATTGGTGTTTCTCCCTCTCTCTTCCTCTCTCTCTAAAAGAATCAATAACATAAAAAAAATAAAAAATTGACACTGGTGATTATAAATAGAATCAAACATAAATTATAGAAATTTAAAACTTGGAAGAACAAAAAAAGACAGTCACTTATGAGTTGGAAATGCTATTGGTGATGACCAAGAGTTAGCATATATCCCCCAAATGAGTTAAACATGCTTATAATGGATCTCTCACACACCACCAGAGGCTGGCTGGGAAGTCAGTGCACCTCCCCAGGATTGACTACATTCTACCCTCTGAGCAGGCTCAGCCACCAACTCGAGCTCTGAGCAGCTAGGTTTCCCTGCCCAAAGGAGCTGGCCACCAGCACTTGTACCAGCTGAGCTCCTGGGCATGCCTCTCTCCTCAGAGATGATGCTGAATCCGACAGGGCCTTTTGAGGAAGAAATGGCCTCACAGGACCTGCACTCTGCGACCCTCTGGCCTGCTATGAGACCACACACCTGCTGGGACCTCCACCTCACTTCATTGTGTCCTCCCCCACAACCTCCTGGGCCAAGCAGAGCCCAGCTTCTACCCCCCAGGCCTCTGTAGTGTGTCTAGTATCCTGTTTTCACTTGCACTCCCACCGCCCCTGACCTCGTTCAGAGCTGCCACTTGGCTCACCTGGCCTATGGCAAGGTGTACCCAGCAGCAAGTCCCACCTCCACTGTCATTCCACCAGACTCCAACTTGACACCAAGGTCCCAGTGATCGTCAGCTCCAGCCAGGTTATCCCTCCTCAGAAATCTCCCCCTGAGGCCCCTGCCCAGCAGGACAGACTGGTGACCTCAGGCTAGACATGGTGTGCAGATAGGTTTTGTTTGACCTACACAGTGTTCGCTAAATTGTTAAACAATACTTTAAAATCAGGAGTTGCACATAAAAATCCAGATACCTGGCTTATCTCAAACACCAGGTGGTCTGGCAAGCCCAGTGCGATGGTTAATTTTACGTCAACTGGTCTGGGCTAAGGGATGCCTAGGTAGATAGCTAAACCTTATTTCTGGGTATGTCTGTGAGGGGGTTCATGAGGAGATTAGCCTTTAGTTGGGGAACTGAGTAAAGAAGCTCTTCAACCCCAATATGGGTGGGTTTCACCCAACCCACTGAGGGCCTGAATGGTAACAGGTGGAGGAAGAGCAAATGTGCTCTCCCTGCTTGAGCTGAGACATGCCTCTTCTCCTGCCCTTGACATTAGCCCTCCTGATTCTCAGCGTTTCGGACTCAGACTGGTATATACACCATCGCCCTGCTTCTCAACTCTCAGGCCTCCAGACTCAGACTGAACTGCACCATCAGCTTGCCTGGGTCTCCAGCTTGCAGATGGCGGGTCATGAGCCAGATATATACAAGGTGGGGCAAAAGTAGGTTTACAGATAACACAGGAATAAACTCTCTGTTTCACATGCTCACAACTGTAAACCTACTTTTGCCCCACCCTGTATATATGTCCTACTGGTCAAGGGCATGTACCAGCTGCGTGTGGGGAAGCTGTCTGATTCTAAGACCATTCCACTGCAGTCCTGGCTGACTTCCCTGCAGAGTCCCTCATCCTCTCTCCCCCTTCTTTCTCCCTTTCCTCTCCTCCTGCCACATTCACATTTATCCTGAAATTGTACTTCTAGGTCATGAGCATCCTGTTCCCATACCTTTTAGGGTGTCTGTCTTTTAAATTACTGCTCTGTCTCTCAGGAGAGCCCTGGGATCACACATTTACATGACAGTCGTCGGCTGGAGCTGGGTCACAGCAGCTGCCCACTCTGCCAGCGTCACTCATTCACTCACACTGTGACCCCATGGACATATGCTCAGGTTGCCCACTCGATCCTCAGTAGGGGGCATGCAGGAGGCAGCCCATCAATGATTCTCTCTCGTCATTGATGTTTCTCTCTCTCTCCCTCTCCCTTCATCTTGAAATCAATAAAATACATGTATATATAAATAAAATAAAATCCCTGTCATTTGGAGAGGTGTTATCATTCCTTTTGACAGAGGAGACTGATTGGCTGTTGGGACCCAACAGGTTGTGGAGGGAAAGCCAGGCTCAAGCATGTGTCTGGCTCTGACTCTGCATGCTTTCCACCACACCAGGCTGAAAACTAACTGGATTCCAGCGTGACCCGGCTCCTCTTAGAGACAAGGCTAATACTGCATTGAGAGGAATCCATCTTTGGCAACACCCTGGTTTGTCTCAGCAGAAACTGTTTGGGCCCTCAATGACAGTGGAAGGGATAAACCAGCAACTAGCACACAGAAGCAGAGATGTGGAGCCACCTGGTCAGCCCAGGCCTGAACCTGTCTCCTCCCATCCCTCTCCCTGCCTTCAGTCCCCATGGACATTGTGCCCTTGGCTTCTCTGGGCAGCAAGGACCTTCAGAAGCCACAGCAGGCCCATCTGTGGCTACAACAGGTAACTGATCTCCCGGGGAGGAGGGAACACTTGCCAAGGTCCCCTGCTTCCCCCAGCCACACACATACACAGAGGCCTCCGCTCAGCACAGGAGAGGAGGGAGGGGCTGAGCCGCACAGTGCTCTTGGTTCCCCTGGTGTCACTGTGCAAGTCCCTCACCTGCGGGTGCTTCCCAGGGCTGAGGTCAGTGCCCAGCTCTCTTCAGGGAGAAGCACAAATTGGGTTAAAAGGCCCCACTGCCATGACTCTGAAACCCCCAGCCTCTGGGTTGTCCTCCCCTGCCCATGAACAGCCAACTCCTTCTAAATGTCTGCTGGCTTCTCTAATTACTTGGGGAAATGTTCTGTTTGCCAGCGTGCTATTAGAGTGGCGTACAGGCCAGGGTGCAAACAGCTCCACACCATATCAGTATTTCCAGTGGCGTCCTTCCCGATCTCTGGTGCCTCCGCTTCCATGTGCTCACACAGGAGAGAATCACAGGAGGGCCCTCTGCTCCAGATGCGGTCATCGCAAACCGCTGCTGAAGACGGAGCTGCAGCCTGCTGCGAAGTCCAAAGTCCGGTCTCCTCCCTGCCCTCGAAGCTACACTCATTCTCTCTCGAGTGTCTGCCTGAGGCAAGGTGAGTGCTTCTACCAACAAACCAGCAGACTGCCCTTGGGCAAGTCACCGACCTCCCTGGGCTTCCGTTGCCCCATCTGTAATGGCCCTGGGCTTCCGTTGCCCCATCTGTAATGGCGGTGAGACAATAACTACCCAAAGTGAAGTTGACATTCTTGTACTTCCTTCAAGCCCTGACACCCATCATAAATTGAAGGCCTACGACCTTGTACGAAAGTTATGCAAATAAATGCCAGATGCCCTGAGTGCCTGCTGACCCCAGAGGTTGTGCTCAGTCCTGCCTTGACATTTGCAGGACACAGGGCATGTGGTCAGGGCTGGATTACAAATGGAGGCCCACATAGCATATGTCTTAATACTTAAAGTTATAAATCAAACTAATAAAATATGTTTTGTCCTCCTATCCTGATAAATATGCCTTCAGAATGACCTGGAAGGCCAGGCTGAACTTTACAAGCCTGTACTCCTCCATGACATGGCAGCAGGAAGAGCCAGCCCAGCCTCCCCGCTTTCCTTCCCACTCCTGACTCCATCTCACAGCGCAAGGGGCCTTGCACTCATGCTCATGAGCAACCCAGTCTGCCTGTTCTCACAC
Organism: Myotis lucifugus; assembly: GCF_000147115.1. Taxonomy (NCBI): domain Eukaryota; kingdom Metazoa; phylum Chordata; class Mammalia; order Chiroptera; family Vespertilionidae; genus Myotis; species Myotis lucifugus. Next base: position 2,207,344 of record NW_005871165.1, read on the forward strand.
ACACACACACACACACACACACACACACACACACACGTGCCAATGGGCCCAGGGTGTGTTCACCAGAAGCCCAGCCCACTCTCCAGAGCTCCAGAGGTTGGACCTGGGGAAGTGGCCTGGCAATGGGCTTGGGGCCGTTTGGGCAGGAAATCAGGGTCCTGTGTACCCGTACAAGGTAGAAGATAGAGCACTTCCCTTAGCGCTTCCCCATGGATTTCTCAACCTGTGGGGAAGTGTACACCCACAGGAGGCCAGAGAGGAGCCAGGGCAAGGACCCCCCTCGCCTGGGTCTAAAGGCAGTACTAGCGGCAGTGCAAGTGACATGACCACTGACAGTGAGCTAATTGCCTTAATATATAAAGAACTCCTTCAAATCAGTGAGAAAAAATAAACTCCCCTATAGAAAAAGAAATAGTTTGTTGAAAAGAATACAAATAGCTCCTAAAGATAGAAAGATCCTCGGTCTCAAAGATCAGAAGCCTGGTAGCACACTGTGTTGGCTGGGTGTGCGAGGCAGTACTCTCATCCATCGCTGGTGGGAGTGAAGGTGGCACAACCTCTGGGAAACAGGATTTGGCAGCAGCTATAGAAACTACAAATGCACATACTCTTTGTCCCAAGAATTCCACATCTAGTTTTTTAACCTTGAGAAATACTTGAACAAGAAATTATATTTATTGCAGCACTTTTTTTTGTCATAGCAAAATATTGGTAGCCACCTAAAAGCCACCCAATGCAAAGCCAGTTTAACTGAGCAACGTCTTCTCACAGAGCAGAATGGTATGGGGCAGGTCAATGTGAACCAGAGCACAGAATGAACTCCAACATACACTGCTAAGGGGAAGAAATTTAAAAAGTTATGTGGGACAGTAGTGACGTGCCGCTATTTGTGTGAAAAGAAAGAGCACATAGACACACAAGAGACTGTCAACAGTGGCTGGCTCCAGAGAGGGAATCTGAGGGGTGGGGGGCAGCTGTGGGCAGGACAATTACTCTTGTACTTCTTTTTGTGCCTTTTGAATGTGCACCATGTGTGATTTACTTATTACAAAGTATTCCAATGATTTTTTTACAAAGGTTAGCTTAACACTCCATATGTACCTTGTTTAACATTCCATCTGCACCTTCCTTTTTTTTCTTTTTTTTTTTGCTAATCCTCACCCAAGGATATTTTTTTTATTGATTTTGTTTTAGAGCAAGTGGAAGGGAGAGAGAGAGAGAGAGAGAGAGAGAGAGAGAGAGAGAGAGAGAGAAACTGACATGAGAGAGACACACATCAATTGGTTGTCTCCCAAACATGCCCCAATCAGGGCCCAAGGCCTGGGATCGAACCTGCAACCCAGGTACATGCCCTTGACTGGGAATTGAACCCTTGACCCTTTGGTCCATGGCATGCTCTAACCACTGAAGAAACTGGTCAGGGCCATCTGTATCTTTCTTAATAGTATATATAGTTTTCTATATTATATATGTTTTGCAAATCTTCTGTTTTACTGTTTGAGAGGGCAGAATTCATGTCAAAGAAAAACTAACATTTTCGAACACGTATTATCTGTCAACCCACAATGTCACTTATTTCTATACAATGGCCTCTGGTGATAGGTCCTGTTATTATCCTCATGTTACAAATCAGGGACTTAAGGGTCCTGCAGGGGTTACACACTTTCCTAAGGCCACCAGCTGCGTGTGGGGAAGCTGTCTGATTCTAAGACCGTTCCACTGCAGTCCTGGCTGACTTCCCTGCATAGTCCCTCATCCTCTCTCCCCCTCCTTCCTCCCCTTCCTCTCCTCCTGCCACATTCACATTTATCCTGAAATTGTACTTCTAGGTCCTGAGCATCCTGTTCCCACACCTGGGCAGGGCTGGAGACGAACAGGCCTCCTACAGAGGTTTCCTTCCCCACGGCTGCCTGGAGGGAAATGTGGGGGAGGAACTGACTATGAAGATGAAGAGGCAGGCGTTTCATATGAGAGAGGATATATTTTAAGCAAAGGTGCCTGGGCTCAGACAAGAACCCGAGGGCCCGTTCTGTCACTTCTGCATGAAGCATGGCTCACTTCTTAAAGCTTGGAAATGTCAGCACGCCGGGCACACAGAGCCCACGGGCCCCTTCTAACGGCAAGCCTGCTTGCACACGGGTCACCCTGCCGACCCAGAGCAGAGCGACAGCAAATCCCACAGGGGTGGCACTGTTTGAGCGAAGAAACAAAGGTTGCTGATATGCCCCTTCTGCCCTCAAATAATCGATATGTTTGTGTATCTGTTTGTTTCCATCCTGAAAACAAAGCCCACTTTGGGCTTCCCTACGGCCATCAGAGCCCAGCCCCTGATCCTGACACACAGTTCTGTCTCCTCACCGTGCATGATTTATGCAGGGCTTGAATAATAAATCGCGTGGATGCTGTAGAATTCACAGTGCGCCAAGTAGGTCATTATATAAATCACTCTATAATTTATATGGATGAACCGAAATCATACAGTAGGAGAACTTCATTAGGAAATCAGTCCTGTGAGTAGATACCCCGGAAGGACTGGCAGGAACATGCTTGTTTTTGAAAAGTCCCTATGTCTGTGACCGAACGTGAAGGTGCTCTGCGCTCTAGGCACTTGATCCCTGACTTCCACCAGTCACGCAGGCTCCAGGAGCTGGGTTCAGGCCCGGCGGAGACCTGCCGCACCTCTGGGTTCCCTGGCTCTTCTAGTGGGGAGTCAACATGCAGCAGGGACTGGGGTCACCTCAAAGCCAGCTGGCCTCTTACTGTCTCCCCAGCAGAGCCAGCATGAAAGAGAAGGCGTTGTGCGTGCTGAGCGAGAGAACCCACGGCGCTCTTGCCAACCGCAAGCCAGTTTTGAACACAAACCAAAGACAAGCCGAGCGTCTGGCTGGCAGAAGCACTCACCTTGCCTCAGGCAAACGCTGCCTTCACTGGCGCCCCCCAGCCTCTGTGCAGAATCCATCCAGCCTCCGTCAGGAGCCCACACTGGGGGGGGGAGGGGGGGGATGTCAAGGGCAGATTGACCCAAGGGCAAGTCCAACTGGGGCAGCTTAAACCTCCTGAGTTCCTCTCCCAGCCCCTCCAGGACAGGCGTGTGGAGGAGCAGCCGAGCCCTGGGATCCTGGCAAAGATGTGCACATCATTAGCGGCAGCCTGTGGCAGCACTGCCAATAGGGGGGTGGGCCAGAGGGTAGTTCTGTTAAGAGATTTAGGAGAAGGGAATTCAAGCAAGAGGAGGTCCTGTGTTTTTAAAGATGCTGCTTGAGAAAAATCAGCGAGATGAGGTTGAACCAGATGCAGGATAAACCAAATGCTCTGGCAAGTTCTCCTGGGGGCATTGCAGGCTCTGGGGGGCTCCCTGGACCCTTTGGGAAGTTGACAGAGTCATGAGATGGCAGAGCAGGGAGAGCCAGCACTGCTCCATCCTTCTAAGGGTGTGAGTTTAAAGACTCCGATCCCCCAGCACCCAATCATCCTAATTCCTTGGCTTGTACAACCCAGAGTGCTTTAGGTCCAGGGCTCAAGGGTGGCCCTTTGCTCTGGATCCGGGTGGCAGCCAGGGACAGGGCCCTAGGAAGCATATTCGGTTTCCCAGTCTTAGTGATCTGAGGTCAAGAGCTATAGAAAAAGGTCCCTCACCTGAACAGCCCACTTTTCATCAGATTCCCCACTGAACCGTCAAGATCCCCAAGGGGCATGGCAGAGGGGATGTGCTAATCCCATACTTCAAAGACCTCCTTTAGCATCACAACTGAGATCCCCCCATTCTGAAAGGTGAAAGGGCTGGGGGTGTCTCAGCCCTTTGGGCTGCTATAAAAAAGACCCCAGGCTGGATAGCTCAGACAACAGAGAATTAGCTCTCACAGTTTTGAAGGCTGGAAGTCCCCAAGCTCAGCACCAGCAGACTCAGTCTGGTGAGAGCTCCCTTCCTGATTCATAGACAGCTGTTCTCTTGCTGTGCCCTCACCTGGCAGAGGGGTGAGGGAGCTCTCTGGAGTCTCTTTTGCAAGGGCACTAACCACCTCCCAAAGACACCACCTCCTAATACTATCACATTGTGGGTTAGGATTTCAATATATGAACTTTGGGAGGACACAAACATTCAGTCAAGATCAGAGGGGAAGCAAGAAAGGAAGGAGAGAGAGATTTCTCTTGAATCCACTGACTCTAATGGTCCCTCAAGCTACTATCCTGTTTTTTCTTTCTTGTCTTCATTATCCAACTCATTTTTTCAAAAATAGGCTGCCTATTCCTCCTCAGTGCTAATTGTTCCTAAACTCTTTTTTTAATATGCTTTTATTGATTTTTTTTCTTTTAGAGAAAGAGGGAGGAGGGAAAGGGGGAGAGAGAGAAAACATCAATGAGACAGAAACATCAACGGGCTGCCTCCTGCACAGTCCCTACTGAGAATCAAGCCCATAATCTGGGCATGTGCCCTGACCAGGAATTGAACCAGTGATCTCTTGGTCATGGGTCAAGGGTCAACCCTCAATGCTCAACTGCTGAGCCACACCGGCCAGGCTGTCCCTAAACTCTTGCCATTGGCATCTCCACCCACTGCTCTCTGAGAAGTGGCCAGTGGGCTCCTCCTGCCTGCATCTGGGCAGCCCCACCTCGCTTGGCCCAGCTGAGCCCATGCCCAGCTGAAACCCCTTCTCCCAACCGCACATCTCCTATGGCTCTTCCTCTCTTTATTGCCCAGTCATCTTTGACTCTCCCCCCTTTTTTTTCCTCCCTCAACATCAGTATCTCCTCTGGTTTCAGAGCAACTCTCGACTCTATATGTCTAACTCTGTGGCTTTTGATAAGTGACTCTCTCTGGTTTCTCACATCAGATGCCCCACCACCTCAAACTGCAAATGGGTCTTCTTCCCTGGTGTCGCTACCACCATAAGGAGAACCACGTCGTCCAGCATCTAAGTCCTTTGGGATGTTCTTTTTACTTTACATTCCACAACTCCTGCCAGTTATTCCTATATTTCTCTCATATCCACTTCATTCCCCCTGCCCTCACCTCAAACCAGGCCTCATCATCTCACACATGGGCAAGAGAAACAGGCTTTCCAAGCTGGGAAGATTTAGTTAGCCCAGCATTCCATGTGACAGATGAGAAAACAAAGGCTCAGAGCAGAGGGACATGTGACTGAGATCACAAGCTCTTTGGAGACAGGGCCTGAACCCTTTCCACTACTCCACAGGCAACCTAACTCTCATTTCCCCTGACAATCACTTGCCAGGATACCTTTTAGGGTGTCTGCCCAGTTCATAACGTCCCTCTCCCTGACCATCTCACCCACAAGGTGGACCAGCAGTCACCTGTGCCCTGGGACCTGGAGGAGGGGTTTACTGAATGAGGGATAGCTATCAGACTCACCATGCCAATCAGATTTTGTTCTTCCAACATCTGGAATTAGAGATAAGGAAATTCTAACTTAGTGTGAATTAGTCTCATTAAGGTGGCCTGCCATCTACCCTGTGGTCTAACGTGAAAAGGAAGGTAGGAGACAGAGTGACGCAAATGTATGAAAGGAGCAGAGATGACAGAAGAAAAGAGGTTTGATGACTTTTGGTCACTGTTCCAGGCCTTCCTTGAAGCCCCAGCCCCTGCTGGGGGTCAAAGGGTGGGTTGGGAGGGGGTGTTGAGACTGGTGGCTTTATCTCTGCCATTATCCTCATCAATGTCCTTAATCCACCTCCAAAGAAACATACAACCCGAGCAAAAACTGGGCTTGTGATGCAAACAGCTTCCGAAGTCTCCGAGATTTTGCTTTAAATTACTTCACTTCGGTTTATGTTGTCTGCAATCAAAGAGCCCTAAGTTCACCACCCACCCCAACCAAACCACACACACACACACACACACACACACACACACACACACACACCACAAACCTACACTGGGGAGAGAACACGTGACCTCAAGCCCCTGTAAGGTTTGCCTGAGCCAGATGTGCATGAATGTTCTACTCGTCTATCATGACACTTGCTCTCACAGCTCCCCATCTGCCCACCACTCCTCCCCAAGGCAGTTTCACAGACATCTCCTCTCCTGTTGCCTCAAGGACAACCTGCTCCAGCCACACCCAGAGCTTATGTTCTGTCTACAGGTCCTGCTTCCACACCTTTGCAAATGCCATTGTCCCTTCCACGCCTTCTCCAGCATTCTGTGTCCCTGGGTGGCTCTGAGCTCAAATTAATTTTCCCTGGAAAGCCTTTCCTGATGAGCCTCTTCCAACTCTAAACCTCACCCCAGCCCGGCTTTTCCTCCCTGTAGCTATGGCTCATAAAAACACACTCAGTAACATGAATTCTATGTGATATCCTTTCTGGTGCATACCCTAACTTCTAGGTGGTCTGAAAGCTCTTCTGCAAGGAAGACTGAACATTTTCTAGTCCCCATCCCCACCCTACAGCATCTGGTACAGTTCTTTGCACACTATCGACACTTAATAAACGTAACTGTCTGCTTGCCTGAAACAGGAAAAGTAATAAGCCAACGTCCAAACTTGCTCCCTGCAGGCCTCTTACTGCCTCCCTGAAAGTGGCAGGCGTCAGGAGCTCTGGGCCCTCCACGCACTCCAACCCCAGATTAAAATGTGCTGCTGCATGAATGACTCCAAGCCCTTTGAAAGGGTCTGAGCGGGATTGGGTGGAAGGCAGAGCTGAAAGCCGCAGGCCCAGATCTTGGAAAGTAAGACCTGTCAGGGAACCAGTGGGAGTGAATGCACACAGCCAAATCCCCAGACCAGGAGGGGAACTCCCAGGTCAGCCCAGAAGCACACTGTGGGGGTGAAGACCACCAGCACAACTCCAAAACCCTCCCCACAGTCTTCCTCTTCCAAAGCCCACTGTTAGCGTCAGTAATGAGTTAACTCGGGGCTTTTCCCCTTCTCTTGGCTTATATCCCTTCCACCACTCTTACCAGTAACTATTCTTTGCAGATGGGAGAACAAGAAAAACCCAAGTGACTTTTTAGTATAATCCTGTCAAAACGTATCTTCACTGACTGAGCTCCTACTTCAGGCCAGGCACTGAATACCTCTTATTTCATTTTATTCTCACTGTAAGTCTATTAGGTGTTTATCACTGTTATTCGTAGTGGACAGCAAGACCGCACGCTAAGGAAAGCTTAGCCCAATTGTAAACTGAGTGTTTCCGGGCCAACAGCAGGTCAGGGAAGTCAGCAGGGGACGCATGTCACACTGAAGGTCAAATTGAGCATCGAGGGAGAGTAAGATGTTAGTAACCATGGTGAGACCCTGTCCACCCAGAAAGAGAGAGCATTATGGAGAGCAGGCGGTCACATAACAAAGCTCCAGAAGTGAGCTTTTAAAGTGACCATCTGTGTCCTGCAAGAAAGGGGAGAGGGAGCCAACAGATTTCTTCTTCTTTCCCGCCATCACACATCCATCTATTTGGTTTATGTATTTGGTTTAATATTTACGGGCTTCTTTTATGCTACTACTTTATTACTTTATCTCATTTAACTCTCAATCCAATGAGATGGGTGTTATCACCCTCCCCCCCCCCCTCACCCGCCACAACAGACAAGGAAACTAAGGCACAGGACAAAATCCATGACCTCTAGAACCTGAGCCCAAAGCCATGCCCACAGCAGGGCTTTGCTGGGCGCCACCCTGAGAGGCACTGGGTTTTGGTTCTGAGGTCCCAGCTCAGGCCCAAGACATCGGGGTGTGGTATGTAAGGGAGGATCAGGGGCCAGCTTCCTAGGGAGGCTCGAAGAGCAGGCCTATGTGAACAGAAGGAATGGTCATCCTAGTTCCACGAGGCTTAAGAGCTGTTCATCCCCCTTCCATCAGGAAGACCCCCTTGAACAGGTGCTAGTATGTGTGGCCAGAGCTGCCTCAGAGCTGGGCTCTCTCACCACCCACACTGCACCTGTGTGGGAGTCCATCCTGCTGCTGTGTAAAATACTGCATCTCCATTGGTTTGTGTTTGGGGTTATTCAGTAGGGAATCTGAAAACAGCCAAAGGGAAAGGTGTAAGACTTACATCCTTTTTCACTTTTTAAGGAGAATTGTCACTTGGTAAAGAAGGACTGCACGGTATGACTGCAGTGCTGGGGCCGCAGGGTTTGGCTGTGCCAATGTGGTCCTTATGCATCAGGAGACGAGCCTGTTGACCAGGGTGGGTGTTGATGACGGCAGCAAGTAAAATTTCAGTCTAGATATAAGAGTGTAATTGATCTCCATTTTCATATTCCATTGGATATTAATGTAACATAATTATCATGCAGAATTCCACAAATACATATGCGTGATCCATGTATCACATAATTGTACTGTCTTGAAATCAAGCCAGGTATGTGGCCTGAGGTAAGTCGCTGAGTCCATGCAGAGAGGCACGTGGTGCAGAGGACATGCACAGCCCCTCCCAATTCCCAGTGCTGGCCTCAGAAATGATGAGATGAACTGATTGATTGAAGCAAAAAGCTTGCTCACCAAATAATTAAGTTTGTCCCTGTTCCCCCGGGTGCCTGATCAGGCTGACTTCAGGGTATCTCATGGTCTGTGGGGGAGCACAGGAGACTTCGTTGGAAAGTTTGTAAGGAGGACATTCCACAAAGGAAAGTGTGCTGAAGGTGGCCCACCCTGTTTATCGGAATTCTGACTTAGGGGAGTGCCAAAGGCAGCACCCATAATTATTCCTTAACCTTTCCAAACAAGTCTGTGAACATGCAGACCCCTGGGTGTTTACTAGAATCCTCATGCTTAATCTTTAGGTATCCTTGCTTGAAGGGACACTGCAGACACAAGTGTCCTCCCAAGATTACTTACCCTACCTGTTGTATATAAAAGATAAACTTTATTTCAAACTGCTGCTACAATAAAAGCCTGTAGAGGCAGGTGAACGAGGCTGTCTGGTTCCTTTAGCCAGGCAGCCCCTTAGCCCTCTCTTTCACAGCGAACCTGTGTCAGAGTAATCATTCATCCGTCGCTCAAGGTCTGCTGGTCAGCCCCAGCAATGATCTGATCACTGTCCTGATCATTTTATTTCCACGTTCTCGCACTGGGTTCTCTCCAGCATTGTTTATTTCTCTCTATAAAATAAAAACTCTTTTTCCTAATCTTTGAGACACTTATTGATATTGTGATTAGAGCTTCTCCCTATTGCAATAGTTCCTCCTCCCCCTACTGCTTGAAATAATCCTTTCAAATAAAGTCTTAAACCCAGACTTTTTTATTATTGATTCTTTTTTAGAGAGAGAGAGAAGCATCAATGTGAGAGAAACATCAATCAGTTGCCTCCCGTTCACTCCCAGGAATTGAAGCTGAAACCTAGGTATATGCCCTGACTGGGAATTGAACCCAAAACCTTTTTGGTGTACGGGGATGATGCTCAACCAACTGAGCCACCAGCCAGGACTCCAGATTTGCTTTTTATTTGACAGTTGCAGGCAATGGTGACTGTGGCCATGGGAAGACTCTAAGGAGCTCTCAGACTCAACAATTGTCCTCTAAAATTGATCTCCAGTCTTAAAAGTACCCATGCTGGTGTCCTATGGTCAGGGCCAAAGACTTGAGAATCTCCCATGCTGGTTTCTGAGGAGAGAGGCAAGGCCAATAACACCACCAATATTACACATGATAGGGAAGAGAGCCTAGCATTAGACAGTGGCGGGAAATGATGAATGGCTACATCTTTCTTTCCAGATCCAGATTTGGGGGGGGGGGGCGGATTTGAGGCTTGTTTTTGTTGTTAAATTCTCATTCTAAAACTTGCTCAATCATACTATGGAAAACAGTATGGAGTTTCCTCAAAAAATTAAAAATAGAACTTCTGTTTGTCCTAGTGACCCAATCCACTTCTGGGGATATATCCTAAAAACCCCAAAACACCAGTGAGAAAGAATATATACACCCCTATTTTTATAGTAGCATTATTTACAATAGCTAATATTTGGAAACAGCCCAAGTGCCCGTCAGTAGATGAATGGATAGGAAAAGCTATGGGACATTTACACTATGGAATACTATGCAGCTGTAAAAAAAGAGGGATCTCTTACCCTTTGGGACAGCATATATCAGTGGTTCTCAACCTTCCTAATGCCACGGCCCTTTAATACAGTTCCTCATGTTGTGGTGACCCCCAACCATAAAATTATTTTCGTTGCTACTTCATAACTGTAATTTTGCTACTGTTATGAATCGTAATGTAAATATCTGATATGCAGGATGTATTTTCATTGTTACAAATTGAACATAATTAAAGCATAGTGATTAATCACAAAAACAATATGTAATTATATATGTGTTTTCCGATGGTCTTAGGTGACCCCTGTGAAAGGGTCGTTCGACCCCCAAAGGGGTCGCGACCCACAGGTTGAGAACCGCTGGCATAGATGGACCTGGAAAATATTATGCTAAGTGAAATAAGCCAATCTGAGAAAGACAAATATCACATGATCTCACTTATTTGTGGAATCTAATTAGCAAAATGAATTGACCAACAAAATAAGACCCGAAGCATGGAGGACTGGAACAGACTGACATACCTCAATATGGGGTTTGGGGGACAAAGAAGAGATAAACCAAAGAACTTCTATACTTATATGCATAGCCATGGACACGGGCAATAGGGTAGTGAAGACCTGGGGAGTTGGGTAGGGGCTGGGAGGAGGGGGAGGAAGGGGTGGGGAATGGGAGATATCTGTAATAGTATCAACAATAAAAAAATATTTTTAAAAAATAATAATAAATAAATGCAATAAAATAAAACTTGCTCAATCAGTAAAGTTGATATAAAACCCCAAAATGATGATGTGTGCCTCGGGGTGCACAAAGTCGGGTGTGGCTCTCCTTCCCTCACACTGCCCCTGCCCACACCTTTGGCTTTGATTGGTCTGCCCAGATGCTGAGGTAAGGGGTTGCTTGCCAGCAGTCATGTCAGCAGCTCCTGATACTTATCCTAAGCCTGAGCCACTTGCCACTGAAGTGGAGCCTGGGCCTGCGTGACAAGGGGCAGAGAAGGTGTCAGCATTAACCGCTACCTGCTTCTGCTGGGGCCTCTGCCAAATGCCGGTGGGGATTGCAATCAGTTGTGGGGCAACATGCCAACCTCACAGCTGGTGACCAGCCATTAGGGTCACCCACCAGGCATGGAAATTTCAAGAACTCCTCAGCACACACAGCAAATGAGAGTTATTGCAAAACCAGGTTTTGCAGCCTAATTACACGAGCCAGTTTGATATGTCAATCTGCTCCCTCAAACTGTATTTTGCATGTTGCGCTCTGGGAGGGAGACTCCCAGCAAGCTAAATAGGGGACAGCAGATATTTTGTTCCCTTATTTATTTATTCCTTGGAGGTTGTTCTCAAGCCTTTGAGCAACAGAAGCACATAGAAATGTGGGCAAGTTGATCTTGAGGGCATTGGCTCAGTGTGGCCCTCAGCAAGGCGAGCCCACCCTCCCTGCAAGCCATCCCGATTCCGCCTCAGGGTGACAGCAGCCAGACCTGCTCCGGCTCACCCAGGACTCCCGTTGCTGCAGCATGAGCCACTGCACCTGTTCTGGGAGGCATTATAAGCTGGACACTAGGAGTCCCTCAGAGGCAGACACTCCTTGCTTCAAGCCCTGCTCTGCCCTGGCCAGCTGTGTGGCCTGGGGCATGTTTCTTAACCTCTCTGAGTTTCTTGGAGCCTCTGAAACAGGGATAATCTACTTTACAAACTGAGGTTTGGATTAGCTCAGTGGATGTCTATAAAGCACTTAGCAAAATCTATGGCTCATGGTGAAGACTCAATAGAATAACTGCTATTATTAATTCATCATATTAGACCATTTTATTCATCTTCAGGAATCTCAGAAATCTCCATCACAGCTCATACTAAAAGTCAGCACAACTTTCCCATTAATCAATCCCTTTGTCCTCTTCTCTCCCGTCTCTCTGATGTTTAGGGCGTGCTATAATCTGGTCTTGGCCGCTTCTTCAAGTTGACCTGCCACAGGTCTGCCACACTCATTCTTTACCCCCACCTCCATGATACTCCACATCCTGTTTCTCATGCCCCAGAAAGTTCCCCATCTCCAGACCTAACATCCCTCAAAAGCCCAGTTCAAATCTTGCCTTCTCCACTAAACCTCTTCTGGCTGCTCCCACTCATTCATTCAAGAGCAGATACTGACGGAGCACCAGCACTAGGTGAGGCCCTGTGCCTCACAGAGCCGGGGCAGATGGTGGACAGGACAGACTCACCACACTTCGGTTAGCCCTTTCCATCACTCCGTCTCTGAACTTCAATGGTGCTTACAGCACACTACATCAGTGTTCGTGGCTGAGCCGTGATTCTTGCCTTTTTAGAGAAATAATGCAAGGCAATATTGTGGAAGAAAAAACATGGGGTTTAAGGTCAGGAAGTCCTGGGTTCAAATCCCAACTCTACCTCTTGCTGGCTGTGTGATCTGGACACATACTGAAGCTCACTACAAGAGGAGATGCGGTACCCAGGCAGAACCAGGGCCCTGTCACAGTCTGCGGACTGCTGGCTCCTGCTGGAGCAAACTGCTGACCCTGTCTGACATCTTAGGGTCACTGTCCCCAGCTTCTGTCAGGGTGGAATCTGAGGAATAGCCTAGGCAAGTGACAGACAGACATTCTCCAGACTGGACATCAGGCAAGGACTTCTCCTCACAATTTGTGCACAGTACAGTATACAGAAATTACATCAAGGTCTTCTTTTTCTAACCAGTTCACAAAATGATCAAGCCAGCTTTTTTGCAATACTTTTTGCCCCTTCTCAGCAAAATTGTTTATGAGTATATCTTTGAATTGTTCTGCGAAAATTTCCAAAGCTAGGTTAGCATAACTTTGACCTCTGCTGGGGGCAGAATCTAGGTGAGGATGCAATAGACTCTAGGTGCCCTTTCGACAAATTCTACCGGTTCTGCACAATATTATTTGACCACCCTCAGAATGGTGAAATTGTAACAGAGCCCAGCAAATCTCCAGGTGTGCTTCCATGGGGCCTGCCATTTACCCCAGGTAAATGGAAAAGAGCAAAAGGACTCCCACCTTTGTTTGTCATTGGCTCTTTATATCACATTCTCTGTTTCTTTGTAGTTTGGAGGTTGCTTTGGAGTGATGACAATAAGTGTAAGATTGAATTGATTTGCCTTTGGTCAGAATCCTTGTTCTAACTACCTTAGTCCTAAGCCTAAACAAAAAAGAAAAACAAAGAGTCCATTCAAAGGTAGTAGAAAAAGCAGACCACTCCAAAATCCAACCAAAATGACAATTGAAAATGTAAAAGGGTCGACCAATTTATTAAAATGTTCAGGAAGGAAGGCAAGATAGGAAAAAACTCAAGAAGTCACAGGTGAATTAAGTCACGCTGATTGAAAACAACAGAGACAGAGGGCTGCAATACAAGAGCCATTTTTGCAGACCAAGACCCCATCCACAAATCAGCAGCTGGATACATAGAGTGGAAGGAGGAGCTGCCAGTGGAGGCCACAGGCTGAAGTGAGGTCTTCAAGGGTCTAAGTATTTCCCAGCATCCCCACCCCCAACCCCAGACAGAAACTGGGGGGGAAAAAAAACACAGAAGAATTTGGGAGCTCGTTCTTCCTGGAAATGGGTAAGATTTCACAGCAAAATTGGCATCCTGAAGTAGGACCATCCCAATTTTGCCTACTGCTTCCCATTCATACACCCTAAAATGAAGCCAGCCTGTGCAAAGGGTCCACCCACAAGCATTCAGCCATTTCCTTCAGGGGAAGGGCAATAGCAAGGAACTTTACAGGCTACCTATGGTAATCAACCTGTCCCTCAGCTCATAACTATGCAGGGACAATCCAGTGGTTCTCAACCTTCCTAATGCTGCGACTCTTTTATACAGTTCCTCATGTTGTGGTGGTGACCCCCAACCATAAAATTATTTTTGTTGCTACTTCATAACTGTAATTTTGCTACTGTTATGAATCGTAATGTAAATATCTGATATGCGGGATGTATTTTCATTGTTCGCGACCCACAGGTTGAGAACCGCTGCAAGGAGAACACCAAGGAACAAACATGCAGGCCCCTGAAGAAACAGAATAGAGGGAATACACAGAACTCAAAGACTTCCATTGAGTAACTCCAACGATATTTGAGAAGAAACTGCAGCCACAAACAATAGGCTGCTAGGAGAACCAAGATGGTGGTGTAGGTAAATGCCTGTATTCACCGTCTCCCAAAACCACATCAAAATTACAACTAAAATACAGAACAACCATCATTCAGAACCACCTGAAAGCTGACTGAATGGCATTCCTACAACTAGAGAAGTAAAGAAGAAAGCACATTTGAGACTGGTAGGAGGGGCAGAGGCTCAGAACAGGCTGGTCTGACACCCACATGTGGTGTTTTTCTTTTTAATCGGGAGGGAGATTTCTAAAACCTCCCATGAGGAGCAAGGGGTCCAAGCCCCACACCAGACCCCCAGCCCAGGGTTCCAGAGCTGGGAAGAGAAATCCCCATAACTTTAGGCTGTAAAAATGAGCATGGATTGTGGCTGAGTGACACTGAGGCTGCTGGAGACCCAGAGGGCTCCTCTTAAAGGGCCAGTGCATGGACTTACATGGTCCCACTTCCTCTGAGCTCCAAGGCCAGGCAAAGGCATCAGGGGAACCCAGGGCACATGGGAAGAACTGGACTGTCTGGCATCAGGGCAGAACTCAGAGCTGGGTTTCTCACAGACAGGAGTGCTTGAGGGGTCATTGTTCCTGTGCTTACCTTCCCTGTCTCAGAACTGACTGGCAGTCATATTTGAGTTTCCATCAGGGTGGCCTTGGTGAATCCCTGAGACTCTGCCCCATCCAATTTGCAACCCCACCCAAACTTTTTGCAGTGGATTTTCCATATGAATGGCCTGTCCTAGCTCAGGCTTCAAACTTTGCTAAAATTGCTCAAACAAGCAACAGCTGGTGTCAGCATGTCTCATACCCATCAATAAAAGGCCCAAGATCTGTAGCACCAGCCTGCCTTGCTTCACAGCTTGGCCTCCCCTGGGAACTTCCCATCCCTATACAAGTAGCAGCCATCTGCAGTCCTCTCGGTAGCCCCTGCCTGGTGGCCTCAGGCAGTGGCTGACTTTGCACCTCCTAGGAAGTCCCAGAGCCAGTGCACCCTGTGGACAGCTTCAGACTATATCAGATTACAACTCTACACATCCATAAGTGACATAAGTGACTCAAGGGACAGAGTCAGGAGCACCAAAGCCCCACTGAAACAAGTCCTGCCCCATAGGGGTATCTCCTGCACAGCAGCTCTTCCACTGTAGCCGCAGCTGATCCTCACAGCCATAGAGGTCAGTTCCTCCCAGTAACACCAACAGCAATCAAGGCTCAACTACAACAAGACTGTGCACACAGCCCACACAGGGGTACACCTAGTGCCCAGCTCAGGTGACAAGAGGCTGAGCCACTAGCCCCTACAGGATACCTACTACACAAGGCCACTCTACCAATTCCAGGAGACCTACAACCAAGATTACTCTACCCAGCAAAGCTATCCTTTAGAATTGAAGGTAAGATAAAGAACTTCATAGACAAGAAAAAGCTAAAGGGAGTTCATCACTACCAAACCAGTATTACATGAAGTGTTGAAGGGTCAAAAAGAAGGAGGAGGAGGAGGAGGAGGAGGAGGAGGAGGAGGAGGAGAAGAAGAAGAAGAAGAAGAAGAAGAAGAAGAAGAAGAAGAAGAAGAAGAAATCAAAAATATAAACAATAAAATGGCAATAAATATATATTTATCAACAATTGAATCTAAAAATCAAAATAAACAAGAAATCTAATGAAGTAAATAAACTGATAAATAAAATAGAATCAGAGGCATGGAAACATGGAACAGACTGACCAATCTCAGAGGGAAGTGGGGAGGGAGGGGTGGGAAGATATTAACCAAAGATCTTATATGCATATATGCATTACCTATAGACACAGACAATAGGGTAGTGAAGGCCTGGGGCAGGGCAGGAACTGGGTGGAGGGGGCAAATGTGGGGGGGGGGGAGAGGCACATCTGTAATACTCTCAACAATAAATATTTTTAAAAGAATAGGCTGCTATGAAAATATAATTGTTGAAATAGAAATATAAGAATATACTACAACATAGAAAGCAAAAAGACAAAGAGATAGATATAATGTGAGAGAATCCATCTCATAGAAGTCCAGAGAGAGAAAGAACCAAGAAAAAGGAATGGAGAAAAGACTCTAATAAATTTTTCTGAGGTCTTTATTTCTGAAAGACCCCCCAAGTACTGAGCAAGATGATTCCACATTGACTGGAGGCTGTTGGCCTGGGGAAGCTGCAGGCAAGCTAACTAGAGGTGGGCATCCTATGTGATTGGTTGGGGGAGCATATTGGGCTTTCTCTGGTTGGTCCTAAATTGTAAATAGGGACAAAATTTAGGGAAACTGTCAGATGTTAATCTAGTCCTGGCTCTTTGGGGACTATTGTTACACAGGTTATTGTTTGGCTTCCTGGGCTGGTTACCATAGATAATGGGTTGCTCTGCTGGGTTCGTTGCTGAAGACTGTGGATCGGAGTTTGATTTGTTTTTTTTAATATCATCTGGCCATTGTTCATTTGTGTATTCAGTCTCTCAAACCTAAGAAAAAAATGCATGAGATCCAGCAAACAGTGGAACTAACTCAGGAATGCACTGGCAAAGCTCAGGATGAGACAGAAAGAAGTCTGGTCCAAATCGGCCATTCTATAAACAGAGTGATTAAGAAGTTGAAATTAGACATTTTAAGTAATATAGTGAAGAAAGTATGTGTTACCTCAGTCAACAAGAGACACGTGCATTTTGAAATTCCAACTTACCCCATACACAAGAATAAACTCAAAATGGATAAAACACTTAAATGTAAGTCGGCAAACCATTAAAATCCTAGAAGAAACCTCAGACACCTCTTGTAGCAATATGTTTACCAATACATCTCCTAGGGCAAAGGAAACTAGGAGAAAATAAACAAATGGGACTACATCAAAATAAAAAGCTTCTGCACAGCAAAAGAAACCATCAACAAAATGAAAAGGGAGCCCAGTGTATGGGAGAAGAAAGCCAATGTATATTTGGCAATGATACATCTGATAAAGGGTTAATATCGAAAATATATAAGGAACTCATACAACTTAACAAAAAGAAGACAAACAATCCAATTTTTAAAATGGGCCAAGGACCTAAATAGATACTTTGCCAAAGGGGATATACAGATGACCAAGAGACATGTGAAAAAATGCTCAGAGTCACTGATCATCAGAGAGATGCAAATTAAAAAGACAATGAGCAACAGCACGAATGAAACTGGAGAGCATTATGCTAAGTGAAATAAGCCAGTCAGAGAAAGACAAGTATCACATGATCTCACTCATTTGTGGAATATAATGAACAACATAAACTGATAAACAAAATAGATCCAGAGACATAGAAGCATAGAACAGACTGTGGAATCTCAGAGGGAAGGCGGAAGAAGGTGGGTGGGTAGGAAGAGATCAACCAAAGACCTTGTATGCATATGTGCGTAACCCGTGAACATAGACAATAGGGTGGTGAAGGACTGGTGCCGAGGATGGGGGTAAGCTAGAAGGGGTTAATGAAGAAAAAGAGGGCATATGTAATACTTTCAATAATAAAGATTTAATTTTTTAAAAATTCCAGGATGACAGCCATGTTCCAGATATGAAATAAATAAAAATGAATTATTATTATTATTTTGAAGAATTGATAGAATACATAAGGAATCCATTTGTCCCTGAAGCTTGGACCAACCTCCTTCGAGCAGCCATGATTTAGTCACATAGGATGACATCTCCTCTACAGATCCATGGCTCTATGGTGAGTAATATTTACAATATCACAATATTGCTAATGCTGTGTATTGATTTTCAATTGTTTATATATAAACAAAGCAAGAAAGGACTAATTATGGTTACAGTATGAAATATACATGTTCTAACCTTTTGACAAAGTAAAAGTAAAGTTAGCACTGACCAATACTGGGCGGAGGAGCAGGAAGGAGAAAATGTGAAACCAATTTTCTTATGTTACGTGGTAGAGAAACAAGAGGTATTGATGAAGTTCATAAATCAAGGGATGACAGTCTAAGCACCTTATTTTAAATCATAGAGGAAATAAATAGAAGAATAAAAATACAACAAAACCTGGCAGGAAGAAATTAGGGGAAGATACAGGCTTCATCTTTCATAGTGGGAAGTCGATAGCTTCTGCTTCAAGTTGATGAATCAAAAAATAGGAATGTAAGCACAGTATCTGAGTTACAGACAAAACAACCCCTAAAAAAGTCAAGTGAGGACCAAGACCAGCAATGGAGGCGCAGGGGGGTTTAATGTCATCCACACCCTTCTGTACTGTTTTAATTGGTACTTCCCTGGGCATGCATGGTTAATATTCCTTCCTTTGTTTTAAATTTAACTAAAGTTAGGATTCAGAAACAACACTTGAGTACTGCCAAAGAGCTAACTTCTTTTTCTCTGTCCCCCAGGACAACCCTGACCTTATTATTTCATTCGGCCTCACCAAGGCTGTGATTTCAGCTGCACTTTCTCAAACTTACCTCCCTGGGGACCCAGAAGAGACGTGTAAGACGTCTCTTCATTCCTTCAATGAATATGTACAGAGTGCCTACTATGTGCTAGAGCTGGCTCAGGCGTGAACAAACCAGACCAAGTCCCCACCTCAGGGAAAGTTTTTATATTTGTGTGGGCAAGACAGATGAAATAAGGAAAACCTGCCCCTGCTTCACCTGAGAGGAAAGAACACAGGCTTCAGAGCTAGACAAACCCTAATCCACATCACTGTTACAGTTATGAGACCTCGAACCAGTGACTAAACCTCTCTGAACCTCACTATCCACATATATAAAACGGGGCTGCTTTTCAGAGTTGTTGAAAGAGTAAAAATGTATTTAGGCTCCCAAGGGGAGTTACACAGATGCAAAGTGGGGGTTTTTTCTATCCTATATAATAAAAGGCTAATATGCAAATTGACCAAATGGCAGAACAACTGGTCGCTATGACACGCAATGACCACCAGGGGGCACTGACCACCAGCTCAATGCAGGAGCTGCCCCCGGGTGGTCAGTGCGCTCCCACAGGGGGAGCACCGCTCAGCCAGAAGCCGGGCTCATGGCTGGTGAGCACAGTGGCAGTGGTGGGAGCCTCTCCTGCCTCCACAGCAGGCAGACATTCCCTGAGGAGTCCCAGACTGCGAGAAGATGCAGGCTGGTCTGAGAGACCCCCCACCCCCACCTCCAGTGCACAAATGCAGTGCACCAGGCCTTTAGTTTTTAATAAAATAGAAAGGAAAACGCTGGCCAGATAGCTCAGTTCACTGGAGCATTGTCCCAATGTGCCATGATTGTAGGTTCAATTCCTGGTCAGGGCACATGCAGGAATCAGCCAATGAATGCATAAATACATGGAACAACAAAAAATCTCTCTCTCTCTCTCTCTCTCAAGTCAATAAATATTTTTTTTAAAAAATAGATGCCACTGTGGCTCAGTTGGTTGGGCGTCATCCCATGGCACCAAAGGTTTGCCAGTTCAATTCCTGGTCAGGGAACATACCCAGGTTAGGGGGACAGCCAACCAATGTTTTGCTCTGACATCAGTGCTTTTCTCTCTCTCTCCCTCTCCCTCTCTCTTTCTCTAAAAATCAATTTTAAAAATATTTAAATAAAAATAAAGTAGGAAATGTAAAATCAATTAAAATATCAAACCCTGTTGGGAGGAGCCTATAATAATATAAAGATCAATTTACTCCTGCTTAAATATGAGCCAAATGAAGGTGAGGGAGATACAAATTAAAAGATACTTGAGAGATGCTTAGACTTTGAGCCTTTTGGTCTTGATGACTTTAAAAGTCAGCAGGATGAATCTTCATTCAAGAAAAACTCTATTTCCCAAAATGTATTTGGGAAAACATTTGCCACAAGGGGTCTATAGCCAAACAGACAGTAGGAACACAGCCTATTATAGCTCTTTCTTGGAAAGTCACTTGGTAAGTAACAAATGCCCAGAGAAGTCCTGCAGCAAACAGACCTGTTCAACACAGTTTCCCAACTTACTGCCCAGTGAAATCTTCCATCCTCCCCTTAGCTGTATCCCACCTAAACATCCTCTGTCCACCTCATTCCTACTGAGCTAGCGCTCAGCAGAACCCCTTTTAGAAAATGCTGAATGCAGTAGAGGGCTTGTTGATTGTTTAGCTCCAGCCAGAGCTGATAGTCCTCATGAGTTCCCTCGCACTAAAAGAAATTCACCAGATTTGAACCAGGTCATGTGGCCGTGGCCGGCCAACTGCCAGTCTCACCATCAACATTCAGATTCCTCCCTAAAGCCCTTACCATTCTGTGGGTGGTACACACGCGACAGCAGAATCCATGTGAGCCCAGGGCTGATTTGTGCAGCCTGCGAACCCACCTGAGGGAGCAACCGACACAGGAGCAGGACCTCTGGGCTCCTGCCATCATGTCAGTTTCAGCAGGGAATCTAGGAAATCACACATCTTTTGGTCTAACCAGTGCTGTGAAATCTACCCCCAAAACACCAGTTCCTCAAATAGTCGACAACTAACACTGCAAACTTCTAGAGCCTCCCACAGAGGCAGTGACGGCAGCATGCCAAAGGCACTGCCGGATCAGCCCCGCTCCACACACCCTCAGCCACCTTCCCCGCTCCACACACCCTCATCACACACCACTGCCCATCTGCTCAAACCACGTCAGGGAGTTGCACATGGATGCACAGTGGAAGGTGGAGGAACAGGCAATTGCCTACCAGAGGTGATTGGGGCATGAAAAAGCCTCTTCCCTCTAGAATGTTCTCTCCCACCGGCTGTTAAGGGCCTCAAATTTTAGAGTAAGAGTTTCATTCCTTTGGCTGAAAGCAGAGACAGCAAGAGAGAGGGAGGAGCACGGTATGTCCCGCCGCTAGTCGTCTGCATTGGTGCAGGCGTCCTGAGCAACCCCAGACTTCTTTCCTGCGGCATCCTGACTCCGCACCCCGTTCCTACTCAACACACTGCCCCACTAAACTTCCCATTAAATAGACCTTCCCTTCCCATGTGTGTGATTCAAATGACAACATTTGAAATAATGTAGAGTAACCCGGGGTGGGGGAGAGGAGAAAGGGGAAAATAGAATAGATGGAAGCAAAAATGGCAGATTGTTGATAAATGTTGAAGCTGATGGATTTGGGTGGGTTCATTACACCTTTCTCTCTACTATGTGTTTCTGAAATAAAATTTTTAATGAATACATGTGTGTGAATACATACACACCTTCCCAATTTCCCTCCCTACCTAATATCATTTCATACAGTTATTGGCAGTTTCAATTATAATGTCAATGTGTTTTCATTTTCGTTTTTGTATCTTTTTTGAGAGCACAATTTGATAGTAAAAGAATGCTCATTGGGCAGGAAAAGGCCAACGGTGGGGGGCGCGGAGGAAAGGCAAACATATCTGGGAGGCTGGGGTCCCTAAAAACATGGAAGAGTGCTCACTTTACAAACTGTCCAGGCTGGTGCTACTTGAGAACAGTCACAATGGGGTTGGGAAGTGCGGTAGAGAAACTGAGTGGCCATTTGTTCTTGGCATCATTGATTGCTGGAGCATTCATCTTTGCTATCATCCACCTCTGCTTTTTGTATCAACCAGCTTGAGTGTTAGGGGCCAAGGTGGTTTTGCTTTGAGGCATGAACTTTAGAAGTTTGCGGGCCAGCCCACCTGCCGTACCAGTGGACCCAGTCTTCAAGTTCATAGTTCTGTTCTTTTCTCTGACCCCAAGGACCTGGTCTCAGCCTCCAACAGGTTTAGAAGACTTCACTTCTTATCCATAATGTATTGAACCCGTCTAGTTCAAGCTTAAAAGATGAGGCCACCCTTAAAAACATTGTGAAGTGGGGAAGTTGGTCTTCCCAGCCCATGAACCCAATAGCTTCTCTTTCTCTTCCCATTACACCCCGCCCCTCTGAATCCAGGCTGTTCCCCTGTACAAAAAAAAAAAAAGTACAATCAATTGAAAAGCAATTCTGCTATGAGAACATCAATTCTTAAAGCATTCAGCAATCAGTATCTGGTTAAGTAAATTGAAGTTAGCCACACCATAGAATATCTATGCAACTGTCAAAAAGGGTGCATTAGATCCAAGGGGGCTGATATGAAAAGATCTCCAGGAGTGTGGAGAAAGTCCAGGTGCCTCATGAGCCTACGGGGCAAATACAGCCTGCAAAGAGAGGAAGAGTCTTACCAGTTAGTCACCAGAAGTGATCTAACAAGGCCTGCCCCTCAGCAAAAGCCAAATGGGTGAGCCCTGTGGAATGGTAGAGTTTGGAAATGATATTGCACCTTGTTCCAGGAAAAACGAAAGCTATTCTCCTCTACATAGAGACCTGACAGCAGCTAAAAGGAACAAAGACAGGCATGATTACTGCATATTTATGCCTGCCTTTTCGGGAGGGAAAGCAGTTACCTTAAGATACAAACCTATTAAGTTGTAATTTTCTGAGCATTGGGCATTCTTTGTTTATTTCTTCTTTTTACACCTGAATATGCAATAAAGATCTTTGAAAATGCCGGGAGATCCCATTCATAGGAGGGGAAAAAATGGAAAGGGGGTGTTGTGTTTCCTGAGTCTAAATTTCAAAGGGGAATTTCTGTGCCCTCTGGCAAGGTAAGCCAAATAAGTATGACAACTCGTAACAGAAGGAGAACCTCCGGGCAGCAAGCTCTTTCTGTACACACCCCATCTGGATACTTTCTTTTTATAACTCTT
This sequence comes from Myotis lucifugus, assembly GCF_000147115.1. Lineage (NCBI taxonomy): Eukaryota > Metazoa > Chordata > Mammalia > Chiroptera > Vespertilionidae > Myotis > Myotis lucifugus. Next base: position 2,230,147 of record NW_005871165.1, read on the forward strand.
CTCTAGTGGAAGTTTTGAGGTTACCTTAGCAGGGTGTAGCAGAGACTGCCACTTTCTCTCCTTGGTCCTTGGCTGGGCAGGTGGCTATAAGAAATAAAGACTACATTACCAACCTCCCTTGCCAATTATGGCCAATTGACTAAGTCCTGGCCAAAGAAAAGTAAAAGGATATGGCAAATGCCATGGCAAGTGTGATTTCTGGGCAGAGCCCTTAAAGAGAAAGATTTATACTCCTCCACCTTCATTTTTCCTGCTGGATGAATGTGAACGCAATGGCTGGAGCCCCAGCAGCCATTTTTGAACTATTGGGTAGATGCTTCACATTGAAGATAGATGGCACCAAGTACGGGGTCTGGGTACCTGATGACTCTGGACTGCCATACCAGTTCAGGACAGCCAGTATTTACGGGAGAAATAAACTTCAATTAGTTTAAGCTACTGTTGTGTTGGATTTTCTATCACTCATAACCAAGCTTAAACCTACCTAACAGAGATTTTTTTTTAAATCTTCTAAGTTCTTCTCTCTTAAAAGAGTCCTAGACCTTTATCAGATGTGTCTGTGGAAATCGTTACAGGGTCCTGAAATAGCTCAGCATTTTCATGCTGCATGAGACAGAGAATAAGACCATACAGGATTCCAGTGATGGGGTAAGTGCCTCCTTCTCTAGTTCCATAGAAAAATCTCTATTCCTGCAAGTGTCCTAGAGATTCCATTCCCTTTCTCCAGCCCGTCCCTGGGATCACTGGCAGAATCTGTGGGCAGTAGGCAAGAAGGAGGCTCTCTCGGAGTCTTCCGCTTCATTTCAGAGCAGCTTTAATTAATTTCTTTAACAACCTAAGTGACCAGGTCAGGATAGTCCAGTTGTAGCAACCAGTGCTCCTCTGAGTCTTTAGGTCAGAGATAAAGATTGCGATACTAGACTCCTTATTCCTCCCCCCCCCCCCCACCACCACCCCCTCATAAGCCAGTTTTAACCCAGCCTAAGCTAAATCTGGGCACCTTTTAATGAGAACTGACCCTTTCAGATTCGCTATCTAAGGTCGAACCGCTGTCAAAATGCAGATTTCCATGAAAGGCCTAATGGGAAAGACCATCGTTGAACCCATGGATACAATAAAAACTGTGAAAGGCAAGATTCCTTCCAATCAGCAGGAACAGATTTTGCTGGAAAAGCAGCTAGAAGGCGGATCCACCAGTGTCTGATTACAACGTTCAAAAAGAGAGCGCTTGGCTGCTGAGACTTCACAGTAGTGTTGAGAAAAGGATGTCATCTTACATGGTCCCAAGAAGAATTAGCATAAGAGAAAGGTGGAGGTGTTCACAGCCTCCATCGCTAAGGCCTGTGCCGCCTCCAGCTCGCCGAGCTCCAGCCGAAGAGAAGCGGGTAAGTAAAGAGGTCTCTGTACCATGGCTCCTACAAAGCAGACTGTCCGCAAATCCACCGGTGATAAAGCACCAAGGAAAGCAACTGGCGCGCCCTCTACTGGACGGGTGACGAAACCTCCTCGTTACAGGCCTGGCACTGGGGCACTTCGTGAAATTAGACGTATCAGAAGTCCGCTGAACTTCTGATTCGCAAACTTCCCTTCCAGCGTCTGGTGCTAGAAATTGCTCAGGACTTCAAAACAGATCTGAGCTTCCAGGAGGCAGCTGTTGGTGCTTTGCAAGAGGCAAAGGAGGCCTGTCTGGCTGGCCTTTTTGAAGACACCAACTGTGTGCTCTCCATGCCAACGTGTAACAATTATGCCAGGAGACATCCAGCTAGCACGCCGCATATGTGGAGAACATGCTTAAGAATCCACTGTGATGGGAAACGTTTCATTCTTTAAAAAAAAAAATCTCTTCTTGTTATTGGTAGTTCTGAATGTTAGATATTTTTTTTCCCATGGGGTCAAAAGGTACCTAAGTATATGATTGCAAGTTGAAAATACGGGACAGAAATCAGGTATTGGCAGTTTATCCATTTTCGTTTGTGTCTGAATGTTTTTAATATAAATGTGGGGACATAACGCATTAATGCAAGTCAAATGTTTCAGTGAACAAGTTTCAGCAGTCCCACTTTATAACAATATAAATAAAGCTGTTAAATTTTTCTGGACAATGCCAGCATTTGGATTTTTTTTTAAAAAAACAAGTAAATTTCTTATTGATGGCAACTAAATGGTGTTTGTAGCATTTTTATCCAACAGTACATTCCATCCGCTCACTAGACTTTTCTAACTTAGTTGTCCTACGTGCAAGTACATGTTTTCAATGTTATCTGTCTTCTGTGCGGTTCCTGTAAGTTTGCTATTAAAATACATTAAACAAGAGAGAGAGAGAGAGAGAGAGAGAGAGAGAGAGAGAGAGAGAAGGTGGAGCTGGATGCTCTGAAATACTGGAAGGCTGACAGGATGGCACATTGGTCGCCTCCTCCTGGGGTGTCTTTCTGATGGTGTCTTCATGGCCAGCCACCCTGATACAAGTGACTGTGCAGGTGTTGTCTCACCCTTGCTTCAACAAACCAGAACCACTTTAAATATAGAATTTTATTCCAATGCTTCAAACACAAAGATCTTTTCTCAAAAAGACAAAACTATAGTGGTAACAAACTGGTCAGTGGTTGCCATGGATTACAGGCAGGGAGAGGATATGATTACTAAGGGGCAGACGAGGGAGCTTTATGGGGTGATGGACCAGTTCCAAGTCCTGATATGTGTTTGTGGTGGTTCCACAAATTTACCTATGTGTTAAAGCTCATATAACTATACATTAGAAAAATTCAAGCTTACTGGATGATGGCTTTTTAATGTAATTTATTTTATTTTTAAAAGGTCTTTTCAAAGCGTCTAAGTCCGGCCTCATGCTTTACCTCACACACAGGGGCCACTGTGTCACTTGGCGATGGGCACAGGGACAAGCTCTTAGATTAAGCTACTGGTGGAAGGACAGTGAGACAGTAACTGTTCACAAAACCTATTACATCTTCTTACAGAGAGTCACTCTCTGTGCACGGTAATTCATAGGAGACCTCCAAAGTGTGCAAAATAAAGCAGCTTGCAAAAGAGAAAGAGAACATGCTCAGCTGGCTCAACTTGACTAGTTAAGTAGAAAAGTTACCACCACCAAAAACAAACAAACAAAATAAAATTTGAAAAACAACAACAACAACAAACCCTACGCACAATATAAGCATCACCGTCTGTTCTCTATAGGAACCTGCACAAGCCAAAGCTTCCTGCCCAGAGGCCTACAGTGGCTCACAGAAACCTAAGCCAGCCTTGGGCCTGGGGAGGAGGTTGGTACACAGGGAGGAGGGTCCCAAAATGAGATTAAATGTCCCACCAGCACAGCACAGAGGGAACATAGAGCCAAAATTGGTTTAATTTATAAGCAAGTACAAATTTAAGATTTTTTTAGAGTAAATGACCAAATTTAATTACATACATATGCATGGGAATCCTATATACATGAGAGAGTCACAGGATTCCACATATATGAGAGGTTCAAAGACAGAAAGGGAAAATAAAATATATATGACATTCTGAGCTAAGGAATGAAATAAGGTGCCTTGGGCCTTAAGAGGGAAGTAAGGTCATTGCAGGACAATTAAAAAATCAGATTTTCAGTCATTAGTAATTTTCCCTGCCATATAGATAAGTTAAAAAAAGGTATCTATAATAATAAAAGCATAATATGCTAATTAGGCGGGATGTCCTTCCAGACGTTCTTCCTTCCAGACAAAGCTGCAGCAGGTGGGGGCCATGGCAGAGGCGGCAGAGGCCCTTGGCTACAGTGGCAGGGACTGCACAAATTTAGTGCATCGGGCCTCTAGTCCTATATAATAAAAGGCTAATATGCAAATAGACCAAACGGCAGAACATCTGATCACTATGATGCGCACTGACCACCAGGAGAAAGACGCTCAATGCAGGAGCTTCCCCCTGGTGATCAGTGCACTCCCACAAGTGGAGTGCTGCTCAGCCAGAAGCTGGGCTCATGGCTGTGAGCAAAGCAGTGGTAGCAGGAGCCTCTCCTGCCTCCAAGGCAGCACTAAGGACCCATCGGGGGATGTCCACCTGCCGACTTAGGCCCACTCCCCAGGGGTCCCGGACTGCAAGAGGTCACAAGTCGGGCTGAGGGACCCCTCCACCCAGTGCACAAATGTCATGCACCGGGCCTCTAGTTTCTTATAATGGGCAGGGCCCCTAGTTTAAATTCTTTAAGGGAGAGGTAAAAGTTTCTCATGAGCCTGCAGGGTCTTGCTTATCTTCAGCTCAAAATAATTCACATGCCAAAATGGCACTTTTGGGGGAGGCCTGTTCTGAACCCCTATATTTGATTATATCCATAGAATGGTTTTCAAGGCATTTTAAATTCTCTTAATAATTTTGTACATTGTTTTCCAAAAGGGTTGTACTGATTTGCACTTTCATCAATACTTTATGTAGGTGGCTGTCTCACCATAGGCTCCCCAGAATTACTAGTTCCATTTTTAAACATCCTTAACAATTTGATTGATTAAAAATGGATTTAAGATTTCTTACCCATCTGAGCTTGGGGACTGAGGTTGGTGCCTGCCACCCCACAAAACTCACACACTAGTCACTTTTGATAAGCATGTGCTATTTCTTCTTCCCTCCCCCACTTCCCTTCCTCCAGGGGCCCATGGGAATGCTTATCTGTGCCCCACACCTGGGTCTCAGCTGTGGGTTGGGACAGACGGTTCCCATGCATGGTCCAGGGAACCGAACTGAGCACCCTCCTTGTCTCTCTGCTTGTCTACCTGAGGGCTTTTTTCCTAGATTTCAGTTAAGAGCAGTCTGAAGGTAAGGGATTAACACCCTTGAGGGTAACCCTCAACCAACATGGTTAGAAGTCAGTGAATAACACACCAGCCTCCCCGCCAGAGGACAATTCTGAGGGGGCCTCATCAGGATGGAGCTCAGTTGCCCACTATGGCAACCAGCTCCCTACTGACTTTTCCTCCTTCCCTGTCTCCTTTTCCTTGCATCACCTGCAGATAAACTAACTGCTCTCCAACCTTTGTTTCAGGATCTTCTTTCAGGAAAACCCAAACTAAGATGAATAGCTAGATAATTTCTCTCTAATCCATCTCACCAATTCTGTGAGGTCCTAGAATATAGTTGCACATTTCCATCAAATGCCAATGGCTGGAAAAACTTAAATCTCCTGTCAGTAAACAGGCTAAAGTGTTTTGGCTGCTTCTAACAAGAAAGCTGCAGCTACCTCCCCTCAGCTCAGTTGCCTTTAACCATTTCAGTAGGCTGTTCATGACCCTCACCCCCAGCCCAGACTCCCCAAGGCTGGAACCAACAGATCCTGACCGGTTTGGTCTTTGGTCCCCATTTGTGTAACAAGCCCCTCCCCCAAAAGTGCCATTTTGGCATGTGAATTATTTTGAGCTGAAGATAAGCAAGACCCTGCAGGCTCATGAGAAACTTTTACCTCTCCCTTAAAGAATTTAAACTAGGGGCCCTGCCCATTATAAGAAACTAGAGGCCCGGTGCATGACATTTGTGCACTGGGTGGAGGGGTCCCTCAGCCCGACTTGTGCCCTCTAAGCATTTTGGTGCCCACTGGAGGGCTTGCAATTTCTCTCCTAATTAGAGAGATGAAGGGCCGTGCACAGGAGACTCTACTCCTGCATCTGACACCAGCTTTGCACCAGGTGGCATATCCTTCTCCCCCTCGCTCATCAGTCTGTTCAAGCCCATTGCTTTCCAACCACAACTGCTCAGGTTAAGATGCATCAAGATGGAAAGTTGCCACTTGATTAAGATAAAAATAAAATAATCCAAATATGTAACATGTTCCTCCTTTGAACAGATGGCCAGGGAGTTTGCCTCATAACATTGAACATCAAAAATGAATCAGAAGCTCATCTTCGTGCATAATCAAGAATTTGCTCACCGTTTGTGCTACAGCCAGGCAGGAGTTAGAGATGGAAAGGTGAGAAACCACAATTCCATCATGAGCCCCTTCTCAGCCTTGTCCTCGTGTGCATGGGGCTGGGGTGGGGGAGACCAGGCAGATGAGAGGGTACAGGACAAATGAAAAATGTGTGAGTCACCCTGTCAGGAGGACCTGCAGCTGCCCTTTATCAAACTATACCTGCTGACATTTTTCCAAAGAAAAAGTATTCTAGCCGTCTCATTTTTTATCTCAGGGAGCTTTCCCAGTCCAGACACTTGTCACTTCACCCCAGTTACAACATTTTGTCACATTGCATGATTATTTATTTGTTTACTTGTCTTAGCTCCCTTGAGCTTTTTGAAAGCAAGGACCATTTCTTATGTGATTTGATATCACAGAGTCCAGCAAAAACTTAAATAAATATTTGATGAATGAATGCATAAAAATAATCAGAATTATTGAACAAGCCACTCAATTGGTTTGGCTTTCTCCATTCTCTTTGTTCTATTCCACATGGGCCACCAGTTTAAATCCTTCTACAACTTTCAATGAGAAAGATCTATAGATGCTATGCAATTATCTCCGAGATATATAGTGAGGTGAAAAAAAGGAAGATTTGGAACAATGCATTTTCTGAACCTTCTCACCTTGGTTTCCAAACTAAGGTTAATCATAGTACTCATCTCATAAGGTTGTTGTGAATATTACATTACCTAACATATGTAAAGTGCTTTGAACATTTCTTTGAATAGTTCTTGGGTCATGGTAGGTACTCAATAAATGTTAGACATCATTATAATTTTTTGTTTTTTGTTGTTGTTGTTTTGTTTTTTTTTAAATCTTTATTGTTCAGATTATTACATTTGTTCCTCTTTTTTCCCCCCATAACTCCCCTCCTTCCAGCTCCCACCCCACCCTCCACCCTCACTCCCCACCCACTGTGTTCATCCATAGGTGCATGATTTTTGTCCAGTCACTTCCCGCATCTCCCACACCCCTTTTCCCCCCAAGAATAGTCAGTCCATTCCCTTTCTATGTCCCTGATTCTATTATAATCACCAGTTCATTCTGTACATCAGGTTATTTATTCACTTGATTCTTAGATTCATTTGTTGATAGATGCATATTTGTTGTTCATAATTTGTATCTTTACCTTTTTCTTCTTCTTCCTCTTCTTAAAGGATACCTTTCAGCATTTCATATAATACTGGTTTGGCGGTGATGAACTCCTTTAGCTTTTCCTTATCTGTGAAGCTCTTTATCTGACCTTCAATTCTGAATGATAGCTTTGCTGGATAAAGTAATCTTGGTTGTAGGTTCTTGGTATTCAGCACTTTGAATATTTCTTGCCATTCCCTTCTGGCCTGCAAAGTTTCTGTTGAGAAATCAGCTGACAGTCGTATGGGTATTCCCTTGTAGGTAATTGAGCCTCTTTCTTTTGCTGCTTTTAAGATTTTCTCTTTGTCTTTTGCTCTTGGCATTTTAATGATGATGTGTCTTGGTGTGGTCCTCTTTGGATTCCTTTTGTTTGGGGTTCTCTGCGCTTCTTGAACCTGTAAGTCCATTTCTTTCTCCAGGTGGGGGAAGTTTTCTGCCATTATTTCTTGAAATAGGTTTTCAATATCTTGCTGTCTCTCATCTTCTGGCACTCCAATAATTCTGATATTAGTCCGCTTAAAGCTGTCCCAGAGGCTCCTTACACTATCTTCACACTTTCGGATTCTTTTTTCATTTTGCTTTTCCAATTGGGTGTTTTTTGTCGAATCTTTGGTTTGATTCTTGAGCTCCTCTGGTCTGCTATTGGGTATAATATTCTTTATTTCAGTCCGTGTATGCTTACTTTCTAATTTCTTTATTGTAGCATCGAGGGTCTCATTAGTTTTCGTGAGGCTCTGCACAAATTTATGGCAAGCCCTCAAAATTGCGATTCTTAGCTCCATATCCTCCATTTCTGTCATGTTTTTTTGTCTCCGCATCTTTTATGCTTTCTTGGTGCACCCCCTTGTGGTCTTTGTGCGCAGTCTTGTTCTAGCCAAGCCTTAATTGTTGTAGTTAACACTAGAGGGATTTGACCACCAGGCCGACTGGCTGTAGGAATCAGCTGTGCGGAAAACGTCTGTCTTCTGGGGAGGTGCTAGTCCAGCCTTTGCCTGAGGCGATCGGCAAATGGCTCTGCGCAGGGCTTGGGCGGGGCGGGCTCAACAGGGCGGGGGGAGGGAGCCGCTATGACTGCTCTCAGTCCGTCCCCAGGAGCTCTGCCTCTCTGTCCCATCAACCGCTGCAAACCTCGGAGGGGCCGTAGCCAGACAGTCCCGCTTCTCCCGTTTGAGTCTGGGTCCCTAGAGACTCGCCCAGATCTGTAGCCCAGAGTCTGAGACTCACTCCTGATTGAAAACGACAACCGCGCCCTCAGCCGCACAACCTCACCACCGCACCACCGTACCTTTAAATTTTCCACACTACGCCTCCTCTGAGCGTCGGAATGCTGTTGTTTTTGCTTCTAGTTGAAGAGTCTCTCCTCAGCCAGCCTTCCTGTGGTTCTGGTTGATGTCCGTTCCGACTTTTAGTTGTATTTTTGAAGTGGTTGTTTATGGCGGCAATCTCCGGTGTTTACCTATGCCGCCATCTTCGATTCTCCCATTATAATTTTTTAAATGAATTTCAGGGGTGGGAAACATTTCCCCCTCCAAAAAAATTTTTCTATTCATGCTCCTTTTTATTGACGTCTGTTTTTATTTGCTATTCCTATAGCCCGGGCTTTAGGACAGAAAAAGAAGGGAGCTTCAGGTACATAAAAAACCATTGGGAAACCCAAGGACAGACTATATCTCACCTTCTCCCAACCCAACCACTTCTTGCCCACTCCACACACTGCCCCCCTTAGCTTAGAGTCCACAGTACTAACTCGAGGAGTGGCCAGTGCTGACAGATCCTCAAACAGCACCAGCTACCTCATTTGCAGGACCCAGTGCAAAATGAAAACGTGGGGTCTCTTTTTCAAAAGGTATGAAGACTTTCAGGACAGTGAGAAATGAGCCTAAGTAGCCCTGTTTGGGATAGAAGGGAAATGCCACTCCTTCTCAAAGGAGGCATAATGGAGGGAACTGGCCCTGGAGACCTCTGGATCTAATCCCCTGAGAGGGAACTGAGCCCCAAGAGTTCCAGGGTCTTACTCAAGGGCACAAAGTATTCTTAAAGGCCCGGACTTTTTTTAAGGGGAACTTGACCAGGATCGCAATGCCCCGAAACTGCTCATATCAAAAAGCTCTATTCCTTCTCACCCAGACCAGCTCACTGAATCACACGACTATAGGTTACTTTTCACTAGTTTAATAATTAAGGTGTACGCTTGATGTTCACTCCAGGTCCACTCCAGGTGGCCACCACAAAAATCAAGAAACAGACTACGGTGTTCCTCTGTGTCTGTTCCAGTCAGTGCCCCACCCCTGAGGTAACTACTACCTTGACATCTAGCATCATTGACTGATTTGCTTTTCTCAGTACCCCATATATAGGAAGTCACATAGAATGTGAAAAGAAAAATACTATCATTTCTTTTTCGGTTGTCTCCTCGGTATCCGAACTAAATACTCTTGACTGTGGAGACAATGCCCTCTTCTCCAGCGTTAGATTTCCAACTACCCTAGGAGTTATTTCTCTGTCTTTGTGTCTCTGTCTCTGATTCTTTTCATCCTACTCTCTTTCTCTATATTTTTAAATAAAGAAAAAAAACAGACAGTGAGAGTAGAGCATCAAACCAAACACAGGGCCCTGCTGAGCACGGGGCCTGTGCAACCACACAGGTGACACCCCCATGAAGCTGCCCCTGTCCTCAGACCTCTCCGGACAGCCGAAGCTGCTGGGAGAGTTGGAGGGAACCGGGCCAGCTGTCTCCCACCTTGGCTTCTCCATCCAGGCAAACCCCGACGTCCAAAACTCCTCCTGCAAACTCAGTATTTTGATTAAAAGCCATGATCAACTTGTGGGTGAAACAAAAGAAGAAATTGATGTTTTAATACAACTCATTAGAGCATTTCATTAACTCCAGAAATAGAAAGAGGATATAAAATAGGAAGATTCGTTTAAAATCAACAAGGCACTGGTAAGGAGGGCCACGATTTCAGCAACATTAATTGCTAGGTCGTCTCATTGCTGATTAAATAAGAAATCTCAAATACCATTAGACAATTGTGATTAAATGTATGTCATTCTAATTGAATGTGTGGTTTATTGCCTTCCACTGAGTCGGCAGGTCACCTTCCTGTTTTGTGCATTTGGAAAGAGCGCATCGATGCAGTGACAGCCATTATTTCTCAGCCAGCCCTGAAGCCCTTGGAGTTGTAGCCTAAAATACAGAGCATTTGCAGGGCGGAGGAGTGTGCCGTACAATAGGGAACCTGAGAGGATGAAAATAAATCCCGCTTAATGTCACGGCTGGGCACTTTTCCCTCAGCTCATTACCTGGCTCTGGGTATTCTGACGCCAGCGTTGCTGGCAGTCCCTGTGGCGTTGGAGTCATTGGAGGACCAGGGGGCGTCAGGCGTCTTCTTGGCTCAGAGAGGAAGCTCCAGGTCCTTGGACGGGATCTGGCAGGGATCGTGGGGAAATGAACAGCCTTTGTCTAACCTCCCACTCGCCTCTGGTGAGGAGCCTGGGCAGAACAATCTCCTAAGACCTGTTCGTTTTTATTTCCCAAGGACAAGGCTCCAAAATTAATTTTGTCACTGCTCTGACTGGATTTTGTTACCACCTATCCCATGGGACATGGGCTAAACTCTCCCCACCCTGCCCTCTACCTTGCTTGGATTAAGAGCCAAGGTAAAATGAGACAAGCATCTAGCCATGTGCCTATGAGCTCTATCACCCCACACGGCACATCACCCTGCCAGGAAACAGGGTAGCACCAGGCCCAGGCCCACCCAGGTGGGGAGGAGGGTGCAGTAGGTTAAGTTGTTTTTAGTGACCTTTTGTTGCAGGTGCACGCACACACATAGACACTTTCCATGATCTTTCCAAACTCCAGGTCTGGTCATGTCACTACTCTGCTTCAGGTGACAGCTAGATTTTAGATGTGTCCTACTAGCTGGACCTTCGAGGCCTTTCACCACTGGCCCAACCTCCCTCCCCTGCCTGATCTCCCACTGACATCCTACACTGTGGTGTAGACTCTCCATAGACCCCAACACCGTGACCGCACTGTGTCTTTGCTCACACGTCTGCTCTGCTTGGGATGCTCTTGTTACCATTACTGGAAATGGTAACAGCCACGCTTCTCCTGAGTCACCGGAAAGAAATGAGAGAATTTCTCTCCTTTGCGAGAGCTAAGCCATTGTTCCCAACTTCTAGGCTCTGCTATCACCAGGGGGCGGTCAACATGGTTTTCTATTTCAGCTCAAAGAAGGAGAAAGAAGAGGTTGACTCAAATGCAGCCTTTAGGTGAGGGCTGCTTTTGCAGGCATATGGCAGTGTATGCCAGGGAAAATGCAAGCACTAAGCCCCGGCCGCGGTAGCTACGGTGTGGCGTGGTGCTGGCTGCAAAGCTGCTCATCATCTCGGGGACAGGCCGGCCTGGACAGGAAGCTGAGAAAGGCTGGCTCAGGAGGCACCACATGCTGAAGGATGGTGGAAGACCAGCTTGGGACAGCAGCGTCAGCTCCCTGTGGAACGGAAACCACAGACCAAGACCCACATACGTTCTGGAGTTCCTGGAAGGCTGTAGGGAGAGGAGGGTTGTCCCAAACAATGACTGGTTTTTAGACTTCCCATCTACCTTGGCTAGCAGGGCTCAGAGATCGAGTTGATTTTTGTTGTTAGATACTTGTACTTAAATGTCATAGGGCAGCTCACACCAGATACACCCTTCCTCCCCTTGCCCACGTGAAGTCTCCCACCAGTGCTCCCACAGCAGCCTCGTGCCCATGCTGACCATGCTCTGTGCCAGCAGGTCTGTGCTAGCACCTCCCAGGTGTGACTGAGCCCATCCTTGTATCCTCAGTGCCCAGCAGCATGCCTCGCACACAGTACATGCCCAGTAAATATTGAAGGCAGAAAATAAGGAGAGAGGGAAGGAACCCCAGTCCAGATCACTGAGCCAAGCCCCCTGCCAACCCCCTCACCCCTGCCACCTCCACCAAGCCCTGCCATGTGTGCCCATAACACTAGGGGCCCACTACCATCTTGATTCACTGAGAGGCTATAAAAAATACTAGTCACAAGCCCTACCTCTGGAGCCAGCTCCTCCGGATTCAAATCCTAGGTCAGCCACTTATTAGCTGTGTGACCTTAGGTAAATTATTAACCTCTCTGTGTTTCACCTCTGAATACCACAGCACCTACTTTGTAGAGTTGTTGTGAGGGTTAAATGAGTGGAGCGTGTAAAGTATTTACAAGGCTGTGCGGCATGTAGTAAATGCTATCTTACTATTGCATTATGACTATCTATTCAAAAACTCACCTCCCCACTAAACCAGGTCCTCCTTGAGGGTAAGAAGTATGTTTAATTTATTTCCATGTATCCAGTACTTAGCACAACCCCTAGCCTGGCTTAGAATAAATGACTGATGAATGAATGATGTAGATTTTAGGTCAGAGTGTAGTGCTATGGAAGCCTGTGGAAGAGAGGACCCCAAGGGCTTTGGGTGGTGTTGGCTTTAAGACTGCTTTAAGACTGCTTGGTAAGGGGCAAACAAGTGGCTTGAGAGAGGTGGGGCCAAATCTCTAGGGGTGCTGGGCCTCTCTGGAGGAATTACAGGCCTGGAAGTCTCAGGATTAAGATGGTAAGATATTGGAAAGGGATAGAGACAGACAGAGCTGCCTTCCCTTCCCCTGCCCTCTCTTTCCCCCTCTCTCGGGCTGGTACTTCTTCCTCCTCAGTCCTCAGCACCAGCAAGCCCTAGCAAGGCTAACAAGAAAAGCAGCTGGGTCACTCCTTTTGTTTAGGTGGATCACAGACAGAAAGGTTTACACTAAAATCCTGGCTGCTTCATCTGCCACCCCTCCCGGGAGGCACCCTGCGGGCAGAGGAGGCATCAGCACCTCTGTGCCACCGGAAATAAACGATGAGAGCAGCACAGTCGCCTGATGGACAGTCCGCCCGCTGACGCTCGGACAGGAAGGCTTTCTTTTCCACTTCATCAGTTCTTTTTTGGTACAAAACAGAAATCAATAACAGCTCACTTCCAATGTACAGCTTCCCCGATTTGGAAGTTTAACTTTTTTTAAAAAATATATCTTTATTGATTTCAGAGAGGAAGGGAGAGGGAAAGAGAGATAGAAATATCAATGATGAGAGAGAATCATTGATTGGCTGCCTCCTGCACGTCCCCCACTGGGGATCAAACCCACAACCCAGGCATGTGCCCTTGACCAGAATCAAACCTGGGACCCTTAAGTACACAGGCTGATGCTCTATCCCCTGAGCCTAACCAGTGAGGGCTGGAAGTTTAACTTTTAAGCCGCCTTTAAGTAGCCGTCCTGACTCAGGCCTCGGGTCCCTCCACATAGTCTATGAACAGCCAGAGCGGGTCTACGGAAGCCAGAGCCACAGCCGCCTCCGAGGGCAGTGTCTGTCCATTAGAATTTGTAGGCAAAGGCCCAGCCGGCTCTGGCTCTGGAATCTTATTTCATTTCTCCTGTGCACTTCGCAGGCCGGTAGGTGTGACAAATGGTCTTATCTTTGTCTAACCTCTGTTGAACCCGTGCTTGCTTCGGGGTTTAACTTTAATATACGGCTTCAGTTTAATAGCAAAGCGGTTCTCTTAAAATGTCAGATGGTAAAATGCTGAATCATTCACCAAGGAAAGGCTGATCCTGAGTAGAAATTAGAATCACGGGGGCACTCGAGACGTGCCACATATCTTCAGTCCAAATAGAGGGAGACGGAGCTGAAGTTCAGATCCAATTTAGAGGGCAGTTCTGAGCTCCAAAGGGACTGTTTGCTCTGAAAGACAAAAATGAATCAGATGAAAGGATGAAGCACCAGCTGAAATATTACTACTCCTGATGGTAAGCATAGCGGTGCAGATGTGACCTTCAACATTTCAGGCAGATAACTGGCTAAGCTACACCAAGTGAGACAAAACTACGGAGACGACTGAGCCAACAAAGCTCAAGGTGTAGAAGTGAGCCCGGCCGGTGTGGCTCAGTGGTTAAGCGTTGTCCCATGAACCAGGAGGTCATGGTTCAGTTCCCATTCAGGGCACATGCCCGGTTGCGGGCTCGATCCCCAATAGGAGGCATGCAGGAGGCAGCCGATCAACGATGTTTCTCTCTCATTGATGTTTCTAACTCTCTATCCCTCCCCCTTCCTCTCTTTGAAATCAATAAAAACATATTTTAAAAAAGAAGAAGTGGTCCAGTCCTGCCCATGTGCCTAGAAGGCTCTTTAATTTTTGCTTTATAATTGTATTATCTTTATATTTATACATGAATTAAACTCCCCAGTAACAATTATTTCAGGCACAATCATTGATGAATCCTAAAATCAGTGGGGAAACAGCATATTTATGAAGTATCTCCTTACAAAATACTTATTTATTACAAACGTGAAAGTAGTAACTTTACCGTGGAGAAGCCTGGCAGTCCCACTTAAACAAGGGATCATGGTTAATGTCACTGTTAAGACAGAGACATTGCGTGCCGCCCGGCATGAGGCTCTGAGAAGGCCACAGTATCACTTCTGCTGTGGTCTTGCCAAAAAATGCACAACCTGGCCCTAGCTGGTTGTTCAGTGGTTAGCGATGGTTCTCAACCTTCCTAATGCCACAACCCTTTAATACAGTTGCTCATGTTGTGGTGACCCCCAATTTCATTGTTACAAATTGAACATCATTAAAGCATAGTGATTAATCACAAAAACAATATGTAATTATATATGTGTTTTCCGATGGTCTTAGGTGATCCCTGTGAAAGGGTCGTTCAACCCCCAAAGGGGTCGCGACCCACAGGTTGAGAACTGCTGGGTTGGAGCATCAGCCTGCAGACTGAAGGGTCTCAGGTTTGATTCCAGTCAAGGGGATGTACCTTGGTTGCAGGCTCAATCAACGGCCCCTGTCAGGGTGTGTCTGGGAGGCAACGAATCTATATGTCTTTCTTACATAGATGTTTCTCTTTCTCTGTCTCTCCCCCTCCCTTCTACTCTCTCTAAAAATCAATGGAAGAAAATATCCTCCAGTGAGGAAAAAAATAAAAATGCACAGCCTGTCTTTAAATCAGAAGGAAACACCACATCTAGAAGATAACTAGCCAGGACTTTCCAAAAGTGGAAAGGTCATGATGGGCCAGTTGAAACTGAGTTGTTCCAGAAGAAAAGAGCCTAAGCCAGCGGTTCTCAACCTGTGGGTCGCAACCCCTTTGGGGGTCAAAGGACCCTTTCACAGGGGTCGCCTAAGACCATCAGAAAACACATATAATTACATGTTGTTTTGTGACTAATCACTATGCTTTATGTTCAATTTGTAACAATGAAATTGGGGGTCACCACAACATGAGGAACTGTATTAAAGGGTCGCGGCATTAGGAAGGTTGAGAACCACTGGCCTAAGCAGACAGGACAATCAAAGGCAACTAATTAAGCCTACACAATAGCATTGTTTCCATGCTAATTTCCTGGTTGAGGTCATGTTACTCTAGGTTATATGAGATGTTACCATTAGGGGGAATCTGGTGAGGGGTGTATGAGAATTCTTCGTACTATTGTTGTACCTCTTTTCTTAAATCTAAAATTAATTCAAAATGGAAGTTAAACATAAATAAAACTTTAAGTGAATTAAAGGATCTCAGTTTAGCAATTATAAGGATGAGAGAAGGGGACCCTTGTTCTACAAAGCGCCAGGCTCGGAGGGAAAGAATTTTGGTAACTGTTGAAAGCGTAACGATACTATCAAAAACCTATGAAACGAGCTACATAAATAATGAAGCAGACATCATGGGTTTCTTTTTTCCTATAATTGTGTAAAATCTGCAACATTTTCATCTCCGTGAGCTTTCAAGCTGGAACAGCTGGTGTGAATGAAGTAAGGTGGCATGGCTCTCTGTTTTCCCACCGAGCAAAAGAAAGCCAGCCAACACCACCCCTGGAAGCCAGGGAGCTTGGGCTGGGTTCTCTTAGCTCTGTGTCCTCCTCCATAAAACGGATCCATCTCAGCCCCTGTGCTAAGAAGGATGAAAGGACAGAGCAGGGCCTGGCGATGCTGGCCCTCCGTTCACTGAGGGCCATCCTGAGCCACTTGCCTGGCTGGAGGGGGCGACAGCCCAAGGGACCGGTCTGACTCCGGCACAGTCCTATTTAAAGCTCTGGCCTCAGGCTCCATTCTCCCTCTAGGGTTTTCTCACTCTGCTGGGCAAGGTCTGGGTGGGCAATGGTCCTCTGCAAGGGACAAACAAGCCCCACGCTCACCCACACTCATGTCATTTGGACGTTAGCTGCCACCTCCCCAATCCACTTCCATGCTCATCAGCCCACTCCCACTAGAAGTGCAACTTACGTTTTACATCAACAACCGGGTCCACATGTGGCCAAGACAGAAACTAGTGATAGGTGGGCGGTGAGGTCTGGCAGGAGACAAGGAGATTAGTGGGCCTGGGCCTCACAGGAGAGATCTCATTTACCCCCCACCCACTGGACTCACACCTGCTGCCACCAGCTCATTCTCAATCCCCTAGAGCAGCGGTTTTCAACCTGTGGGTCGCGACCCCTTTGGGGGTCGAACGACCCTTTCACAGGGGTCGCCTAAGACCATCGGAAAACACATATATAATTACATATTGTTTTTGTGATTAATCACTATGCTTTCATTATGTTCAATTTGTAACAATGAAATTGGGGGTCACCACAACATGAGGAACTGTGTTAAAGGGTCGCAGCATTAGGAAGGTTGAGAACCGCTGCCCTAGAGCACACACACATACCAAAAAAAATGCACCTCACTCTTGAGGAAAGCACAGTTCCTCTGGCCCCCGCATTGCCTGGTTCACAGGGCCGGCCCAGGCAGGCAGCATGTGTTCACGTCTGCCCCGCAAAGTCACCTTCTGACCAGGCTGTTTCACCTCTTATCTCCTTCTCCTCTCCGCCAGCCTGACCTCTGAGAGCAAGCAGAGAGTGACGAGGCTGCTTCCCAGCCCACAGGTGCTGCTCTTCCTCACAAGTGTTTGTGGGGCCCTGCTGTCTGTCACACACGCCACAGCTGTCCAGAGGATCTGCAAAAGGCTTCGAAGTCACAGTGGGATGTCAGCTCTGGCCCTCAAGCTCACCAGCTGTGCATCCTTGCTTGAGTCACTACCCTTTCTGATTTCAGTTACCTCCTCTGTACAGTAGAGAAAATGGTGGGTACCTTGCAGGGTTGTTCTGAGGCTCACACAAAATGATATCTACAAATCACCTTGCATCGGGTATGGCATACACCGGACAATCAGTAAATGTTTAGTGCCAACCTCCTTAATAATATAATTATTGTTAATTGAACAAACCAGTCTCAGATGTGGGCACCCTACCTACATCATCTCGTGGAATCTCATCGTAAACCTCTCAGTTTCTAATCCCAAACACCAGGCTTTCTGGTCTTCACAGCATGGACTCCCTCCTGCTTTTTCACACATTAGGAATGGGCTGATGTCAATGAATGAAGCAACTAGGAGGCACCAGAGCCTAGAACCAGGAGCAGGTGCAGGAAGGAAGCCCATCCAAGATCCATTGCTGCAGACGCGGAGGGAAGGAGCACCACAGCTGAGTACAATCCCACAAACTCACAGAGTCTCTACCAACTAGGTTGGGGAGCAGGGGGACCACGAGTCCAACTGGCCAACAGCAAGGTGGGGAACCTGGGCGGTGACACCCAGAGCCCTGCCTGGTTGGGATTAGGGAGGTATGCTGGTCAGATTACCTTGCTATTCAACGTGTGGTTCTGGGACCAGACCATCACTCAGGACCTCGTTATAAATGCAGAACCACAGGCCCTCCCAGTGCTCCTGAATCAGAATCTGATGCTAAACAATATTCACAGGTGTTTCCTATTCACATGAAAGCTTGAGAAGCACTGGAAGGTAGCTGGTCCTCATCACTGACCTGGGGAAAGCACAGAGCAGGGGATCGCCACCTTGACTGGATATCGAGCTTTTAGAAGTCGCACTGCCAGGGCCAATGCCAGATAACTCAGAGTCTATGGGGGCAGGATGCAGGAATCAGCGTTTTAAAACTCCCCAGGTGGGCATGAGAGTATGGTTGTCAAGAGGAAGAAATCCAGAATCAGGTCCCAATTCTGACAGTATTTACTGACCATGTAACCTTAGACATGGGACCTCAGGTCTCTGAACTCCAGAGTCCTCAACTGTAGAGCAGTGGCAATAACAACACCCAGTCCCTGGGGCTGTTTGCAAGGGCCTGTGATTCAGGAACCATGATGCCCTCGCAAACTGTCAAGTGCTATGATGAGGGACTTACTCATTCCGCTTTTCATGTCACATTTCCTCCACAGCTCAAACCGAAGGAAGTGAGGCCCCGTTTCTCTTGGTTTTGTCACTTACTATTACCCTGATTCATCCTCACAAAGTCCCTAGAAGGCACAGAAAGAGAAAACTGTCCACTGGTTTTGCCTCACTCGGTGTTACTGAGTCCCTCACTACCCCAGTACGTGACTTAATAAAGAGGAGAAAAGGCAAGCAGATATGACCCCCAGGCTTACACTCTGACAACCAGTGAGCACTTTCAGCTCCAAAGTCTTGTCCAGGATGCACACATACGTGCTCATCATGTGTGCTGGGGGCGAGAGCGCTGCTTCAACCTCAACTTGCAGTCTCTTCCTGGCGCCCAGATCAGGGTGACTCAGCTGCAGAACTTCCTAGAAGTTGTGCTAGAAAGAAAGGGATGTGGAGGAGATCTATGTTCGAGTGTAAGACCTCAGGTGGGTGAGGATCAGGTCCAGAATGTTATGCTTAGCCCCAGCTCTGCCTCAGACTTACCTCTACCATTAGATGAGTTAACACTCTAAGTTCCTACCTCTCCTCCCGATGTCACACTACAAATCTCTCCTAACCGTTAAAATATTATTGGAAAGTTATGAATAGTCCATCCAATGTCATGAAATAAATATGCCTTATACTTAGATTTTATTATATTTAAAGCTCTTGATAGATGGTAAAGTGTTATTATCCCCATTTTATAAATTTAAAAACTGAGATTTGGGTGCACTGATAAAATTGCCCAAAGTCTTGAAGTTTTATGTAAAAGGCAGTGTCAAGAATAAAATCCAGCCCAGCTGGCATGGCTCAGTGGTTGGGCGTGGACCTAGATCCCCAGTGTGGGGTGTGCAGGAGGCAGCTGATCAGTGATTCTCTCTCATCACTGATGTTTCTGTCTCTCTCTCTGCAGCTAATCAGTGATTCTCTCTCGTCATTGATGTTTCTGTCTCTCTCTCCCTCTCCCTTAGTCTCAGAAATCAATAAAATAAATAAAAAGAAGAATAAAATCCAGGACCTCTGGCTCCTAGGCCAATCTCTTCCACACTGCCAACTTCAGCTAAATTCCACTGAATGTGTCCATGAGAAACATGTTTCCATTTCTACCTCCAAAATAAGAAAAGCAATAGTGGTAAGTGTGCCATGTCCAGTTGTGACTGGGCCTGTTTTAGAATCAACGGGAGAGTTAGTTTCCAAATAAAGTCACTGCCAAAAAGAAGGTTTGCAAAATGTGGATTTCATATTAAAGCGTCTTTCTGATTAGAGGAAAGTGGGACCAACACCAAGGAAAATGTAATGGGAAACAGCTGGAGATGCAGGTGTGCCGACTTATAAATTACTCAGCAACTCCTCACAAGAGCCCCCCAAGACCCTCAGCTCAATGGGAAGACTGGTCTCCATTCCACCAAGTCACTCATAAGCCCAGAGGACGATCTTGGCAGGCACTCCCGCTCCCCTCAGGACATGACCTAATGGGCTTTGTCCCAAAGGCTGGGGATGGTAAACACATTTAGGGAGTCTGCCCAGGTCACAGTGAGCCTCTTTCTCTGAGAACTGCCTCCCATTCCTTAGATGGAAACAGCAGACATGCTTGTATCTTCACATACATATGTACACCCAGCCAAGGAGAGGCATCCATCCATCCCAGCTGGCTTACTCGAGTGAAGAAGAGGAGGGCTCAGGAGTTATGAGGCATCCCTTTTACCCCATGCACATGGAGAAGCAAAGTCCCATGTACGTCCTGACCAGGCCTTTGATACAATGAATGTTTCTTTCAGAGGGGAGCAGAGGACAAGAGTAAATGAAGGGTCTGGGCTCCTGACAGCTTCAGAGCTCCTAGTCCTGGAAAACCATGAAGCAGGAAGTGGAAGAGAACTGGCGATGGCACATCACATTTTGGAAGATACTTTTTCCACAGGTGATGCTTCACAGGCAGGACAGAGGCAGTTGGTACAAGAGAGTCAAGATTTCACCTACTCCGTCAGCTCTGTATGACAGAGAACAGGTAGGAGATCCCACATCCGTTCAGTAGGGCTACACAAGATGAATCCTATCAATTCTGGGAACTGCTGAAAATCTGTGCACCTCAACTGGCCCTCCAGCTACAGACCTAAAGAATAGGACAGTGAGCAAAACCAATGACAATCCATACTTCCTCTCCGTTAGCACACACCAAGTCTCCAGAGAGCTCTACTTGCTTAAAGGTAAATAAAGTGAGGGGGTGAGGGAATGCTCATGGGATCTACAGAAAAACAATGTTACACACAGGAAAAGGAGCATTACCCAGAAGACTAAAATAAAGAACACACCTCTGAAGATTTGCTATAGAAACCAGAAGAAAATTTTAGGAAATTGACATCTATAATATAAAAAACATTATGTGGCCCTATGAAGTTGAAACTGAAAACTATATGGAAAACAAGCTGAGATAAACTGATACCAGGATAAGCTTCAAAGACTGCTACCTGGGATGACATTTTAATTTCCAACAAAAATGTGATAGGGGAGAGCTTCTTTGTTTATGCTAAGCCTACTTGTGATTCTTTTAAAATAAACAGTGAGCCCTAACTGGTTTGGCTCAGTAGATAGTGTCAGCCTTCGGACTCAAGGGTCCCAGGTTTGATTCCAGTCAAGGGCACGTACTTTGGTTGTGAGCACATACCCAGTAGGGAGTGTGCAGGAGGCAGCTGATCGATGTTTCTCTCTCATCGATGTTTCTAATTCTCTATCCCTCTCCCTTCCTCTCTGTAAAAAATCAATAAAATATATTTTTTAAAAATAAAATAAACAGTGAGATAGAACTTTCAGGACACAGATACAGAAGTTAGTTTAAGAAGTGGAGTTTTTAAAAATAGTTCATTTGAAACAACATTAAACAATAGTCAGTTATTATCCACCCAGGCGTCAACTCCTTGCTTGTGAGAGTTCTTCCTTTATCAAATGTCTGAGCAAAAGAACACTACACACCCAATGGGGAAAGATGGTAATCTGAAACTTTATTTTTTTAGCAGAAATGATGGGAATGTTAAAATCCAATAATAACTTTATTATTTCATTTGAGATAATTTCATTGATCAAGTTAGGTTTCATTGTCCAAGTTAGTCTCTTTTTTTGTAACAACAGTAAACAACTAAGAAAGCAAAATCCAGGGCAGCTCTCATAGGCATTTTGCAAGAATTTTGTGAGAATATTTTAGAAAAGATACATGATGATTTTCGAATCTGTATTATTACAGTAATTTCAGCTGCTGTACAAATACACCCAACACTTGTATATTGGAAGAAATAGAATAAAAGTTGATCTGTCACTGACAAAGTAACCCAAGAACAGCTCTTCACCATTGGGCATCCAGGGTAAGCAAAGTTCTGCCGTCTTCATCACGTGGCCTCCAAGGTTGTTGTTGTCATCTCCTGGCCCTCAGCTAGAATGGGGGCAAAAGAGAATGGAGGAGAGCTCATTGAATGCTGTTCTGGGGAAGTCTTGTAAGTCACAGACATCACTCAGATCCCCATTTCATTGACTAGAGCTCAATTACCGGGTAAATATCAAGGGGCTTCGGGACTATAAGAACAATGTTGGTCTCCCAGGAAACATGGAAAGGAAGCTGGTTTTGATTTTTTAAAATTTCCAAAAAGATAAAATTATTAAACAATAATTAAAAGCCATATATAGGAAGCAATAAATGAGTGGAATTGACCTGGCAGAAAAATCAAACAAGTAATTATGGATGGAAACCTTGAGAAACACTTTCAAGATGCCAAGAAAGAGAACAAGAATTGAAACTATCATATTTTTATCTATTGTAAGACACCCATTTTTCCACATGTTAACACTTTGGAAATCAAGATAAGCCTTACAATCAGTAGCATCTAACAATCACTGTGGACCAGAGAGCTGTCCTGGTGGGTTGTCAAGTCCTGAGCATGGGGAACCTGGGCTCAGCTGTTCATGTTGTAAGTGATTACATGTGAGCTTAATTGCCATTGCAAACATCTTTTAAAAGATTACATTGTGATTTGGCATTGAAACAAGAAGCATTGTGTATGCAGAAAGGCGTGGAATTAGAGCAGCAGGATGCAATTTTATATTATTGACGCAACTAAGTGCTATTGGAGAATGACTGAATTTTTATTTTATTTTTGGGGGGAAAACAAGTGCTTTACAGATCCCAAGAAAGGAAAAAGAAGTTATCCTTAAGTAGAAGTTGTGTTATGTTTTGTAACTGATATGTGTGCAAAAAGGATTGCTTGTCACATGCCAAACAATGCAGTTGATAGCAGGAGAAACTGCCAAATCTCTCAAAATCGATACATTTAAAACAAGAAAGAAGCTGGTGTGATCAACTTACCAATTTCACGGGACTCTAATCATGGCACTATAGCCTAGTTTAATTAGCAGCATTTTTCTTACTTGGTTACACATAAAACAATAGTGCTTCTTACATATAATCAATGCTGTCTTAGATTCACTAAAATACAGTAATTTAAAAAGATGACAGCTATGAAAGACGAGGACTAGAGATCCAGTGTAAGAATTGTTTCTGAAGAAGAATCCAGAGTGATCAAAAGAGAAGCAGTCACTAAAGATAAAGAAAACTTTCCAAAAAGGGATGGGCAGAAGGGAATTTGAGGTGAATGAAATGGGTTCACTAATGAGTTCCAGGTAAAAATAACGAAGAAGGACTCATACCCAGAAATATCTTCACAGGTTTTTAGATTATAAATAAATGAAAAATGTGTTTTATGTATACATCCAGACCAAAAAAATAAAGGAGATGGATTCTCTATAAATGGATAAAAAACAGGCTGACCTTGGACTTTTCCTCTACAACCATAGAGCAATATATGCAGACTTTTCACATGGAAAAGATTTAGACTCAAGTATTTTACTAACAGGTAAGTTTTAGTTTTTGAGAGGAGACAGCAGAAGGAGCTCAAGCTGGCTGGCGTGGCTCAGCGGTTGAGCATCGACCTATGAACCAGGAGGCCACGGTTCCTGGCCAGAGCACATTGCCGGGATGCAGGTTCGATCCCCAGTATGGGACCTGTGTGGGACCTGCAGGAGGCAGCCAACCAATGATTCTCTCTCATCATGAATGTTCCATCTCTTTCTCCCTCTCCCTTCCTCTCTGAAAACAATAAAAATATTTTTTCTTTAAAAAAAAAAAGAGCTCAAAATGTCTGCCACTCTTGTATTCTTCATTTAAAAATATATTCAACTGCCCAAGTGATGATTTAAAATTAGATCTCAAAATTGGGAAACTCAAAATATAAAAGGACTAGCAGTGAGCCCTGAAACCAATTAGACATAGAGAAAGGTATAAAATAATTGTTTAAATAATTACAAGACAAAATGTGTTTAAAAAAAAAAGAACCAGGAGACATACAACATCAAAAAAATAACTTAATAATAACCCAGATCCCAAACCCATATACTAGACAACTTTCAGATAAGAAGGAAAAACAGAGGGAAATAAAAGTATACAAAAGTCTTCATTCTACAGTTTTGAACCTAAAAACACCATTTTATTCTTGACTTTACCAATTAGAGAAATATGGACTGGTGTTCACAAACATTTTTTAGAAACCCATTACAGCCCTGGCCAGTGCGGCTCAGTTGGTAGAGCATCATCCCATACACCAAAAAGATACCGGTCCCATTCCCAGTCGGGGCACAGGCCGGGGTTGCGGGCTCAATCCCCTCAGGTGGATGGTGAGCAGGAGGCAGCAGATCAGTGTTCTGCTCTCACATCAATGCTTCTCTCTGTGTGTCCCTCTCCCTTCCTGTCTCTCTAAAAATCAATAAAAAAATATATTTTTAAGTAAAGAAACCATTACATATGAGACTCGGGGGCTGACTTTAAAAAAGATAAATAGAACTTCACCCCTGTCTCAAGGTATTTATTTTTTAATAACTCTTTATTGTTGAAAGTATTACATATGTCTCCTTTTTCCCCCACTGACCTCCTCCAGCTGTCTCAAGGTATTTAGTGTGAAGACCTGTAGCCAACACACAGGATAGCTTTTAGTTTGTTACAAGAATAAACAAATGTTAAATTCCTGGGAGAAGTCTTCAGATTACGTTTGGACCTTACTGCATGCGAGTATTTTCTATTCCTTGGTGTGAAAGATTCCTACAGTCTGGAAGGAAAGGATGCAGAGTTCTTGTTTATGGACTGGCCTTGTTCAACAGCATCCCTGGTGTCACCAAGAAAGAAAGACACAAAAATTCATATCACAGGGATGCTCTCCGCAGTAACTGTCATTACACACACAGCACTTGGACTCGAAGTCAGCGCATATACCAGGTGTTTTCCATCCATTGTTTAATTTAACACTCACACAAGTAGCTACCGTTTTCCCATTTTTACAGATGAGAAAACAGGCTCCGAAGTAGTGTTTTCCACAATTACACAGCCAGTAACCACCCGGGTGGCAGGGAGGATCTCCACACCAGGAATGCCTGGCTCAAAAGTTTATCACGCCATACCACGTCCCTCATTCAAAGAGAGAACGTAGAAGGCAAGGGGATAAATTTTATAACTTATTTAAGTATTACAGGTGCTTCCTCTTGTCTATATATATAAAAGCCTAAGCAACCTTTAGGACCGGTGGACAGGTCACTATGACGACGCACTGACCACCAGGGGGCAGAGGCTTAATGCAGGAGCTGCCCCCTGGTGGTCAGTATGCTCCCACAGCCAACCTCCCGCTGCCAGCCAACCTCCCACAGTCCCTCTCCCCACCCCCATCAGCACCATCGCAGGCCAGGCTGAGGGACCCCACCCATGCACTAGGCCTCTAGTCCTATATAATAAAGAGCTAATATGCTAATTAGACTGAACAGCAGAACAACCGCCCAGACAACCTTCCAGATGAAGCTGGGGCTGTGAGGGTCTGCGAGGGCCGAGCCCCTTGCATGAATTTCATGCATCGAGCCTCTAGTATAATAACAGTGCTGCAATGCACTGAACAACCCCTCAATAGTCCTCCCTAGAACAGTCACAGCTGGCTGGCTGCTTTTTCCCTAACGTGGCCGTTCTGAGACATTCCCCAGGAGGGCCCTGGTCCCCGAGGCTCCATTAGCAAGCACCAATTAATGTGCTTTCCGTGCTCTGTGTTTCTTGAGCTACCCTTTCTCTTGCCAGAAAGGAAGATTAGATTAAGTCATTGATTTACTCTACAGAGTTTAAGTCCTAATGCATTGCTCCTTCCCAGGGCCTTGAAGAGGGGACGGTACTTAAGGCAAAAGAATGCAGGTGGGGGTGGAAGAGGCATAGAGGGGATACATGGTGATGAAAAAAATTAAGTTAAATTTTAAAAAAATAACACCACCCACCCCCCAAAAAAAGACAAAAGAACGCATCTTCAATAGAATTTTAGACACCACCAAGGGAGTTATTTTTAATCCCCGCACCCTCACCCCTCCCCCCCCCCAAAAAAAACTAACTCTCCACATCGCACCACATTGAGACAATGGTTCCGGTGGGTACCGAAGGCCTCGGCTCAGCTGGGTGTTACCGAGCTCAGCGTCTTGCTTCCCCACAAATCCTGTGCAGAATAAACCGGGCGAAGCTCGCCAAGGAGACGGTCCAACCCCAGACCAACCCATCCCTGGCAGGCGTCGGGCCGCCCCTAGAGCCCCCGGTGTCTGTCGCGCTCCGCGGCTCCTCCCCTCGGGGTCCCCGCCCCCCACCAGCCTCTGAGCCGGTCCGAGCCGCCCTGGACCCCCGCCCGCCCGGCTCGGGGCTGCGGGCGGGCCGCTTGCTGCCACCTCTCGGCCGCCGCTCTCGGCTGCACCCCAGTTCGTCTCCCACGCCCCACCTCGCGCCCCGCCCCAAGCCCTCCCCAGGCGGCTGGGGGGTCTGTGGGCACTCGGGCCGGGGAGGGTACGCGATCCACATGGGCCCGGGGCAGGGGGGTGCCGGGTGACCCTCCCCGCGCCGGGGCTTCCTTCCGGGCCACTCCCGCTGCGCACCCCGAATGGACGTGGGCATGAGTGCGGCGGCAGGTGCCGCGCCCCTTACCCACTTGGCGATCCCGAAACGCACGGTTCCCCATCACAGCCTGTCCCGCCCCCCGCTATACCCGGGTTAACAACCAGGCCCCCCAAATCTGGGCCATCCTGGCCGCCTAAAGGAATGAGAGTTAGAGCAGAGGTGTTTAAACTCAGGTTCCTTTGTCAGACCCACTGAATTAGAATCTCCAGGGCGAGACAGGAAGCTGATTTGCAAAGTTCCCCAGGTGAGGTTCAGGTCAGGCAGGCGGGACCACCAGTTAGAAAATCTGCAGGATCCGTAGTGTTACCCTCGCGCACACAGACAGACGCTCCTGAGTCTGTGAAAAGACGAACACCCAGTGTGGGCCCAGCGCTTGGAACTGAAAGATTTCACCGGGAATGATTTCACCGGGAGCTCATCCCAGTCCACAGAGGGTTCCCAGCCTGCTCCTCTCAGAGTGCCTGAAGGGTTCCGGAATTCTTGTCACAGCCTCCTGGGCCAAAAGAAATACCTAAGGGTTCTGTTCATTAAAGCCCAAATAATGTAATCAGCATTTAGGTCCTAATAACTGAGTGACTATTAGAAAAAAATAATAATACATATAAAGGGGAGGGGGGGGAATATTTCTAATTTATTCTTAAATAACCACAACTACTTACTTAATGGGAAGTGTGTGCTGGTTGGACACTGCACAGCATCTCAAACCTGGGACTCAGTAGACACCACCACCCTCATTTCCCATTGTATATTGATTTTCCCAAGTACCTGATGTTTATCACAGCAACCACACAAAGCCAGCTTCCCAAAGATATGATGTCATCAAAAAGCACGGACGGCAATCTAATGGTGAAAATGTGAACTATCCCCAGCGAGTTATAGTCTGCTTAGAGCCGGAAAGATGTCAAGAGTGGCTTAAACATTTAATACATCCCATGGAGCCCTGTGAATTCACTGCGGGCCCCGCGACACCTCAGCACAGAGGTTGAGAACAATGCTTAGCAGTAAGTAGCAATCAATAACTGTTGATGGATGGATGAATGCAGCCGCTACCAGAGAACTAAAGGTATGAAGAATGAGTTTTACATGTTAGTCCCTTTGCTTCTCTCAACAGCTGTTTAAAAATAGATATGATTAACCTCATTTCATGGGTGAGGAAATCAAGATTCAGAGAAGCTAAGCATTCAAGGCTGCACACCTGGAGATGGCAGGGCTAAGGTTCAAATTCCGGTCCGGCTGACCCCAAGGCTGCTTTTCGGAAAACCTCTGTGCCTTCCACGGACTTTCATTATCTGCTCAGGAGGCTGAGGCCCGCAGCAGCCAGGAAACAGAGCCTGCGGGCTGATTCCCAGTCTTAGAAGAGGAAATGGCCGGGTTGGAATTCACTTTCTGAGGCCCCCCGGCCCACCTCCAGCAGAACCAGCAGCGGTGTCCTCCCTGGGAAGGCCCTGCCTCCCGGACGCCTCCAGCCAGGCACAGAGGGGCCTCCTGAAGACATGTTTTCTGGCCTGGCCAGGCCTGTGCCCGCTGTAAACTCAATGACACCTCTCACTGCCAAGTCCCTGCTGATCGCCCGGACGGGTAGGGTCGCACACACAGGCTGCCCACCACCTCCTGCTCGCAGCACTACACTGGGTATTAAGGGGCCCACGTTTCACAGTCCTCCAATGAAGCAGGGGTTCCCCCAGGGAGCTTTCGGTTGCCGTGACCCCCGGGAGGAACTCTGAAGGGGTCACACAGGTCAGACTTTGGGTGGCTGGACACTGAGTTTGAGACCCTCATATGAAGGAGAGGGCCCGTAAAGTCAAGGGACCCGTGCTTTGTCATTGTCCCCTCTTCAGACGGCTTGCCTTTAGGCCAGTGATGGTGAACCTATGACATGCGTGTCAGAGGTGACACGCAAAC
Source organism: Myotis lucifugus (assembly GCF_000147115.1). NCBI lineage: Eukaryota > Metazoa > Chordata > Mammalia > Chiroptera > Vespertilionidae > Myotis > Myotis lucifugus. The sequence goes on from NW_005871165.1 coordinate 2,258,415, forward strand.
TCATTTTTTTGGTTGATTTTTCTTTGTTAAATGGCATTTAAATATATAAAATAAATATCAAAAATATAAGTCTTTGTTTTACTATGGTTGCAAATATCAAAAAATTTCTATATGTGACACGGCACCAGAGTTAAGTTAGGGTTTTTCAAAATGCTGACACGCCGAGCTCAAAAGGTTCGCCATCACTGCTTTAGGCCTTACCTTAACCTGGTGGGTCAGGCAGGAAAACCATCCGCCTGTCCTCGCCCCATCTTTGCACTCTTTTTGCCTGGCCCAGTGAACCCCTGCTCATTCTCTCAGCCTCAATTCCCTTGGTTCCTCCTCCCTAGCCCCAGGGTCGGGGCTGGGTACGTCTCCTCTGTGCACATACAACAGGATTCTGCTACTCACCACACACTGCATGATAATTATATGTGTGGGTGTCTCCCCAACCAGACTGGGAGCTGTTTTGAGGTGGGAGCCATGACTTATTTCACTGTTGTCCTTTCAGCACCACGCCTGACACATAGTAGGAGTTTACTAAATCTTTGTGATGAATGAGCTCCTGAATTGCCAGGCCACGTGTCCTAACATTTGGTTGGGAAGACACAGTCACCATAATTCTAGTCTCTGTGCTGTCAGCATCCAGAGGATCTTGGAAAAGACCTTGGAGGTCATCTAGCCCAATGTGCATCCTGAGGGCCCTGCCATGGTCGGGTGGCCTGCTAAAATCACAACCCAAGAGAATGGCCCTGGGAAAGACTTGGTCACAGGCTACTGTCGCTTCTTCAGCTCTGAGTCTGCATCCTGACTGTTTAGAAACTGTTCAGACTCAGCTTCACTATCTCTGCTCTGGGGCCCGGGAATCCCTGAGCTCTACATCGGTCCCGTGATGGCTCCCTCCTGGCTGTGACAGCACCTCCACATGCAGCAGCCACCCCAGCCTCCCGACAGCAACTCGCCTTTCTCAAAAATTACTGACATGAGGAAACAGCAGCACGTAGGAACAAAGGAGGCGCTCTCCGTGGCAAAGTTCCAGATTTAATTTCTTGGGGAGACTCCATACTGTTTCCCACAGTGGCTGCACCAGTCTGCATTCCCACCAGCAGTACACGAGGGTTCCCTTTTCTCCACAACCTCGCCAGGACTTGTCAGTTGTTGATTTGTTGATGGTAGCCATTCTGACAGGTGTGAAATGGTACCTCATTGTCGTTTTGATTTGCATCTCTCAGATGATCAGTGACAGAATTTTTTCATATGTCTCTTGGCCTCTGTATGTCCTCTTTGGAGAAGTGTCTATTTAGGCCCTTTGTCCATTTTTTTATTGAATTGTTTGTCTCCCTTTTGATAAGTTGTATGAGTTTCTTATATAATTTGGAGATTAACCCCTTATTGGATGTATCATTGGCAAATATGTTCTCCCATGTAGTGGGGTCTCTAGTTGTTTTGTTGATGGGTTTTTTGTTGTTGTTGTTTATTTTTGTTTTGTTTTGTTGCAGTGCAGAAGCTTTTTATGTTGATGTAGTCCCATTTGTTTATTTTCCCCTTCGTTTCCATTGTCCTAGGAGATGTAACTTTCTTTTCAATGAAGGTTAAAATTTTGGGGTCGATCCCCCCCAAAGTTTCCTTTCACGTGCAGATGTTCTAGCTTCATGAGAGAGTCCGCACGGTCTGGCCCCGCCGTTCTCTCTGGCCACCACCAGGCACTTTGTCACATTCAATCCTTCCCTCGTCCCATCCACCTCCCAACCTTTGCACAGCTAGCTGTCTCCTGCCGGGCGTACCCTTCTTCACATGCCTATTCATCTTCACAACTCAGTCCAAACAGCCTCTGGGTAGTGTTCCCTGTCTTAAAGCACCCTGCTCTGTGCCCGCTCCCAGGCCTGGCCAACTCCAGGAGGTGCTCAAAATTCTTCTTGACTGGAAGAGTGGGTGGAGAGGCACCAGGAGTAAGTTCCTTTGGGGGCTTCCAAAATCTGTCTTCTCCTTCGAGAGGAACAGCTGTGGCTGGGCACTGGCTGCCAGAAAGGGCCTCATTCCGCAGTGCCCCTTGCTTCCAGGGGACTCTGTTTTCATCGCTGGGAAATGAGCAGAAGTGGCCTCTGTCACCTAAGTGCCCGCATGTTCTTTCCGGGCCCCAGCTTAGTCGGCGGTTTGATGCCGGGTTGGTGCTGGGACCCTGCTTGCCCTTGTGGACAAATGAGCTCAGCTGCTCACCACACTGCTGAATGAGAGAAACAAACCTCCTTCCGGGCCTCGCCTGCCATGAGGTTCTTTAAGCCGCTGTATTCTTAGGTGTTTTTCTTCAACAGCTTTGCCTTTCACCCTCAGTAGTAACAGGAGCAGGCAATTTCCTGGCCTGAGTCATATCTGGTTTCTGCTCACAACAGTGATATCCTCCAGGGATCAGCTCACTATGACGTGGTGGGTAAGCGCGTGCTGAGCAGGCCCAGGGAACCATTAGCTGCCTCCCCACTGCCCCCACCACCTATCCTAAGAGACACGCATGACATCTCTCTCTCTTCCAACAGTTATCCACCTCTTTCTCCTTCCCCTGCTTCCCCTTTTCCTGCCCCTCTGAGGCACAACAGAGGATCCAATGGGAATCACACTCTCAGTAGCCACACTAACCAGCTGGGTGCTGAGCGAGCCACCTGCCTCCTCCGGGCTTCCCCTCCCTCCCCAGGAGGAAGGGCTGATTGCTGAGGGCTTCTCGGCCCTGGCTGCCATCAGCATCACCAGGGAGCTTTTAAAAATTAAGATGCTCGGTCCCATGCCAAACCTGAAACCAAACTTCTGTGGGTAGGACATCTCTAACTGAGCGTTCAACTCAGTCTTCAGATTGACGTCATCCCAACCAAAGCCACCTGGTTCGGGTCACAGTCCAGCCCGGACTTCAGTGGACTCTGTGTCTCATTGATAATGGCCCCACACCTGGGACAGCAGCGGGTGTCACACGTAGCAGATTCTCACTTTTCCTTCTGAGAGGTCGCTGTCATTTTGGATAAAACTCCATGTTTCCTGCATTTGATTTCAGAATACACGAATGGGACTTTCTCTAAGGAGAGGGGGAAACTAGTTCAGTTGCTTTTTACTGCTGTGGGGTCTCCAAAGATTGGTGCAGCAGAAAGAGCATGGCCTCCAATCCCAGCTCTGCCTTCTCTTGCTGTGTGGCTTGGGCAAGGGACTTACTGGCCCCACCTCTGGCCACTGTAACCACAAAGCAAAGAGCACCTCTTAGAGCAACGCACACGTCCCACTTGCAGCAGCCCTGGCTGCGCCTCTGAGCCCCGTGTCCTTCGGTGTAACATGGGAGTAATGATAGTCACAACACAGATTTGATGCAAAATTGTGAATACTGTATGTCAAACAGCGTAGCACCTAGTAAGTGGGACGTTCTCAACAAATGCTCATCTTCTTCCACTCTCCCCCCGAAAGTTTTGCATATTCCCAAACCCATGCATTTATGTCCTCTGAGTGGGAGAGCCACTATTCCACGGCCACATGCGGTCCTTGCAAGGACACCTCTCGAGCTGGCAGGCTGAGAGGCAGCTGAGGCAGCAAGCTCTGCGCTGCACCGCTCCTGAGGGCTCCTCTCCCTCCGAGGCATCACAGATCTATCCGGTTGCTATGTCAGTTTTCTGGAAAATGCCAATGAAGTGTCTTGAGAAAATGGTATCTTTTTCTAAATTCGATCAAATTTGTTCTATCAACCAGCAGCAGGGTGCCACCCCACTCCTGATCTCCCCTGGCCTAAGGTGACATAGTCCCCCATCAGCAACCAGTCAACCTGCCCACAAGGTGATTCCTAGTGGTGCCACCCCAGGGACACACACGCCGTTCTCTGTGCCCCCCACCCCCGCCCTCAACACTGGCCACACAATGAGAATGGGAACGAGCAGGACAGATGGAGAGGATGGATCCCACCAAGAGATGTCCTGAAGCTCCCATTCTGTGGGAGCTGCCAGCCCCCTGCACTGCAGACCAAAGCACCCAGCTCCCTGCAGGGCTGCACTCACAGCCACTACCCAGGAGCTTCCAATGGGACAGCCCTATGGTGAGCCACACTCCCCTGCCCTTCCGAAGGGAGCTGCCTGCCCTAGGCCTGCGCTCTCTCCCCTGCCCAGATGATTGCAACAGGAAGCAGACCCCAAAGGGCCAATTCACTGGCTGGCCAGAGACTGTTGATGTGGCCTAACATTTTTTTAAAAAGGAGGTGGGGGTGGTGTTAGATTTCTGTCTCAGGAAACAGAACTGGGAAATGCCACTCACAACAAATAAGGCAGTTGGTGGCAGGCGCCAACGCTGATATGTCTTGAGGTGAAGAGAGTCGAGAGGTGCCAGAGGGACCACAATGAGCTAAGGATAAATCTAAATTATGAATCAGCAGAAGCTGTGATGGAGAGAAAAGGCAAGTGGGAATTCCAGGCAAGGGAGCTGGTCAGCAACAAGCAGAGAATGGAGACCTGCAGAGAGAAGGCGGGTACCTTGTTGGCGACAACCAGACAAGATCTGGGCTCCGGCTCCAGGGTGACCTCTGTGGGCGTTCTTTCTCCCGGTTGTGCCACTTCCTCCTTAACTTCCCTCCACTGGACTGAAAATGTCTGTTTACTGCAACTAAAAGAACTCCACTCAAACGGTTAGCAAGTAGAGACAGACAGAGAAAATAATAAAAGGAGCCAATTAATAAGGGAACCACCTAAAAGAACAACTATCCTGGCATTTCTGGGAACAAGACGAATTGACATGTGTGTAACCATTTGCACATTTTAGCTTGGAAAACTTATGAGAAACATGGAAATTGAAGCCAAGCTCGCTCGCTCACACTCTCGCTCTCTCTCTCTCACTGCAAAATCAATTCATTTTAATCAGAAAGCCATATGGGGAGCTTTGCAATTTACAGCTCTCCCACCTACTTCTCAGTGGATCTTCTTTCTTTTTTCTTTTTTAATTTATTGGGGTGACCTTCTTGAGCTGTAATGAAATTCTGGAGCAAAGAGCTCAGGAAGGGAGAAAAACATCTTGAAATACACCCTGGTTGCCACTAGAGGGAGATGCTTCCGTGTGAAACATGCTGCACCCGGTAACCTACCAGGGAGAATTCTTAAGCTGAGACCAGAAGATGTGAAGGGACCTGTTCCTCTTCTTCTGCTTAGAGACCTGAGGAGGCAGCACCCTCTCAGGAACCAAATGGAGTCTTTCTCCACCCTGGTCAAAATAAGGCCGTGTTTACAAAGTTCTCGTTTTATCCCAGAGTTCATGCAGAACAAAGCAGCGGACTGGATGCGGAGGCGGAAGGAGGGAGCCTGGAGAAGAGAAGTCTAATGCTGCCTCAAACAGCTGAGAGAAACAGGGAGGGGGCCCGTGGGTGAGAGCTATAGGGAGAAACTTAATTGCTCAATACAGAACGACTCCTTAAAAACAGCTGTCCAGACATGGAGTGGGTTGCTGAACAGGGAACTGACCTTGGCCATCTTCTGGGTGTGTTGGAAATGAGACGCCGTACTGTGTGGGAGGTTGGTCTCGTGGTCTCGGATTGCTTCCAGCTCTGAGTCCACAGAAGGAGACAAGTGGTCATGCCCCTGGCCCTCTGGGTGGCTCTTTGCCAGCCATATCCCTACCTGCCACCAGAGGGCGTGGTTGCTCTGGAAGAAGCCTTATCAATGAGGTTTTCAGAGCCACCGCTTGAGAGTTAAGTGCCCACCCTGGATTAAAAGACTATCTGTTAGGTCAGGATAGCACAATGGGTCTGGTTTTGTTGCACCCCAGCTGCTCCAAACACATTGCAACGGCAGGAAAAATATAAAAAGGGGAAACCAAGAGATACATTATCTCCAATCACCAGCCACCAGCCAACAGCATAAGGACTGTTTCCAAGCAAAGGGTTCAGGGGGCCAAGAGGAGCAACCCTAGGCAGGTGGAGTTGGACATACGGGAAGAAAAAAAAAATCCAAAATCATCCCATTCAAAATGAACCTGCATATTTAAAATTACAAAACACATGAAGAAATCAGGGGCTAAGTATAACAGACAAAAACATTCGCAATCTGAACATGAAGCAATCCAGATGACATTAATTCTAGGAAGCAGCATAATAGATATACAGAAGTGAGGATGTTCCAGAGAGAAATGAAGGCATAACGTCTGCCGTGCAAACTAGGGCAATGGCCAAGCAGCACATGCAGAGGCCCAAAGATCAGCACCCACTGGGAGCTCACAGAGAGGAACAAGAGGGCATGTGAAGGCCCCCATGACCCTTTTCTCCTAGGGCAGCACCCAGAGGTGCAGCAGACAGACATCAGACATCAGAGGGACAGTGACTCTCAGACCGAGGGGCCTTAAAGCTATTGACTAGGTATACACCAGCTTCTTCCTGGGACAACCAGAGGCTGCGATGTGTGTGACGGCAGAAGGATGTGGTAGAACCTGGCATCCATGTCCTTGGTGGGAGGTACACCGGTACTCCTGGGTGTGAACAAGGCTGGGGTCCAAGCTGGGTGCTTGCAAGTATATGACCTAGCAACCTAGCGGCAGGCACCCATGGCTGGGGCAGCACCGGCCCTGTCCAGGCCTGATGGGCACAGCTCCTGTGGGTCCCTGCAGGAAGCCCACTCCTTTTCTGGGAGGACCACCCATAGAGGATCAGTCCTAGAGAGGTCAACACTGACCTCTCAATAACATTTTCAAAAGAAACAAAACAACAGGTAGACATGAGAAAAAATTTTAATCTTGGAAATATAGTCATTAAATTTAAAAAACTCAATACTCACAAAAGTCTCAGGCAGAGAGAGAATTAGAAAGAATGCAGCCAGGGCACGAAGAGATCAAAGGTATGAAAGATTACTTACGATGGCACATGGAGCCCTGGCCAAGGTGGGGTTCGATTCCCAGTCAGGCCGCATACCTAGGTTGAGATTTTGATCCCTGGTCAGGGCCTCAGGGTATATACCAGAGGCAACTAATCAAGGTTTCTTTCTCTCATCAATGTTCCTTTCTCTCTCTTTCTCTCCACCCCCTTCTTCCTCTCTCTCTAAAAAATTAATGGAAACATATCCTCAGGTGAGGATTAAAAAAAAAAAAAAAAAACATGGCAGATGGATTAAGAGGATCTGATAAACACCCAGTTGGAGTTTCAGAAATAGAGAATGAAGGGAATGGTGAGGAAAACTTAAGTTTATTTCTCTTTCTTTCACATCCAATCCATCAGCAAATTCTTGTGACTCAACCTTTGAAATGTACTCTGAATCTGACAACTTCCCTCCCTGTGCCTACCACCATGATCCAAACGCCATAACCTCTCTCCTTCTAGCTGACCTCTAGCCCCTTACAGTTCCGTCTCCATGCAGCAGCCAGCAGGGTCACTGTAGAACATGAATCTGCTTGTGTCATTCCCTGCTCAAAGCCCTCCAATGGCTGCAATCACATTTAGAACAAAGTTCAAAGGCCTTACTTACTATGTCCTGCAAGTTTCTTAATAATCTGGCCTGTAAAATTAGACCTGAAAAAGTTAGAAGTCTGCGTTGCTGTGGCCAGTGGTCTGACAATTCCAGGTATCAGCAAGGCCGCGAGGCACTTCCAGTCGTGACAGAGGTGACATTTCATCTGCGACCAGAAAATATTAGAAGGAGCCTGCGATGCGAGAAGCTGAGGGGACAGCTTCCAGCAATGGCATGTGAGAGGCCTTGAGCCAGGAAAGAATTTGGAGAAACCGAGAGGCGGGCAGTGTGACTGAGGTTCAGCCACTCGCGGAAGAGGGAGAATTCCTGTGCTTCGGGAATGTGGAGTACCAGGTGACAAGGTCAGAGTTTGTGGGGAATGGGTGCAACCGGCTGTACTGAGACGCACACGGGTGAGATTCAGGGTGGACTGTCCATGTCAGCAGGCTTCCTCCCTATCTCCTTACCCTCCATCTCTGCGATTTCCAACCTTTTCATGTCATGCCACACATAAACTAATTAATGAAAGTCTGCGACATGCCAAAAAACATTGCATCTTTTGTTGATCTGATAAAAAACAAACATAGGTATAGTTTTGATTCTTTCACACCAGAGAGCTCTTGTTGTGTTGGCTGTTGTCGTTTGTTTTATTAGACAATGTAAGGGAAAAGGGGTCAGGGCCCTTGACTAAAAAGTCAGGTATTACATGTCTTAAAAATTCTTGCCTGCAGACCAGCTGGAAATCACTGCTCAATCTCATAGCTCCAGGCACATCCAAGTTCCATGGGGCCTGAATCTTACACAACGAGGAAGGCTGCCTTTAGGAAAATGTGTAATTGTCTGTCTGTACCACTAGACTATCTATGGGGACAGGGCCTGTCTTGCTCTCCACATGACTGGGAGGCTGTCACAGAGTAGTGTTCACTGAGGCTCAGGGAATGAATTAAACATATAGAGTGGGGCAAAAGTAGGTTTACAGCTGTGAGTACATGAAACAGAGTTCATTATTGTGTAATTACTTATTTATTATTTTCCATACGAACAGCCCCAAAGAGTAGAAACGATGTCCTTGAAATTCTCTGTGCCCTGCTTCTCAGACCTGTGGCCGCTCTGGCCCTGGGCTCTGCAGTCAGGAGGCCTGTACAAGAAGGTCAAAGCCTTCCCCAGGCCCGCGGCAGCCTTTCTTTCCTCTTCTGTCTCCCACTATCACCCTCCTTCCCTCTCCCACAGGCTCAACTCCTCCTTGAACATCCCTGGGCCTTTCCCCCACTGTGCCTTCCTGTCCGGAATTCCTTTTCCCAGCCTGTCCAAATCCTACACTGCCCTCCAGATCCAGATCAAATGCCACCTCTTCTCTGCCAAGCTCCCGCTAAAACTAATCTCCCCTTCACCTCAACTCCCACGGCCTCCTAGCTGTCCTTTGCTTATGGTGACCCTCCCTCCCCACCTGATTGGTGTTCCTCAAACCCTCTCCCAAGATAAGCTCCTTGAAGACAATCTGGTTTGTTTTCATGTTTCCTCCCATCTATCCCTTATTCAGCAAGGCCTACCAACTAATCAGTAAGGGGTTAAATGGATAATGATATCCTGAATTTTGGTGCTGCTGATGGAGTAGGCAGTTAGACAGGAATGAGCAGAGCAGGAACTATATATAGGCCAGGTACAGAACGTCACCAGGACATAATGTGCCAGGTGCCTAGCAATGGGAAAAACTAGAGAAAACAACTATTACAGGCTAGGACCTTTCCTCCCCTAGTGTGTCATTAGTCATGTGGTTTAGACCCTCCTAGAGGACAAACAAGGTGTCTGAGAATAACTTAATAGGACTCCCTAAGAAGCCCTTGCATGACCACTCCCTTGAGCATTAAGCCCTCAGGACCATGAGGTCCTGACCACATCAAATAATCTTAGAAACAAAACCTTGGGTCTGTTGACCACAGAGACCGAGTGTTGGTGAAACTAGAGATAACATCTAGGCCTCAGCTGTGTTTTGGCTCCAGGTCCAGAAAAGCAGCAAATCTGGATGAAGCAAGGCCATGGCTGACATCAGGACCAGATGCAATGACTAGTGACTCCCTATCCTAGTGCTGACCAATCAGTAGTGACCACCCTGGAAAGCTGATGAATATTTTATTGAGATTCTCCCCTGATACCACCCCTAAAATCCCCACCTTTAGAAAACAGATAAAAACCCTTAAGATATAGGACCCATCCCCCCCTCCCCTTTATCTCTCCCACATGCCTGTGCCTTCTTTCTCAGGCACATACTTTTGCTTTCCTTCTCCTAAGCTCCAAGGGCCCTTCTTTTGCCTCTGTAACTTGTTTCCTGAGCCCATGCAGTCTAGCTGGCTCATTTCTTCTACTCTGTGACTTCCTAAGTAAACTTCTTGCATTAGAGCTCTTGACTCTGAATTATTAATATATATATATATATATATATATATATATATATATATATAAAGCCTCGGACTGACCTGTTGGCAAAGCCACAAACAAGTCCCAGCTTAGAGGGCACAGTCCTCTTAGCATAATTAGGCTTGACCTTATGACGCTCCCTAGATCCTTCCTAGGTAGCTAATGGGCTGAGGGAGATGTAGCAAGTGCTGCCAAAACAAGTGAAACTCACAAGAACATTGTAACTATGGTGACCACTACCTTGTTTACCTCTGGCTATAAAATAAAGGCTCAGCTTGCCTCTGGATCTCTCTCTCTGTGGCCTCAGCCAGGCGCAGGAAGATCCACCTAGACCCAGCTTATTCTCTTTGTCTATCATTTCTTCATCCTTTTGTCGCCCTCACTCAGGCTTTCGAACCCTTGGCTGAGCTGGCTTGGCACAGAATGCTTCATGACTTTGTGTGCCATCCTTGCACAGGGACCATACTAGTCTTTTCTATCATTCCAATTTTAGTATATGTGCTGCTGAAGAGAGCACTGAATTATTTCTTAACTAAACTCAAGAACCAAGGTCCCGCATTCACCACTACTACTGCCATTTTCCAAGGTAAAATACAGGAAGAGAAACGGGTTTGGAGGGAAAACAATAAATCCATGTTAGACATGTGGGATTGGAGGTGCCTGTGAGATATCCACATGTAGATGAATAGATGGTTCTGGCACCCAGGAGACAGAGCTGGGCTGGAAATTATGCAAAGGATTTCTGTCTCCATTTAATGAATTAAGAAATAGAATTTGGAGAAAGAACTTATTCAAACTTATATGGCAGAAAGGAGTAAATTCCAGTAGTGGATTCTGTCTGACACTATCCTGCCTGGGGAGAGGAAAGGAAACAGAAGACTTCCCCTGGGAGCTTGGGGGGAATTTAGGAGAGTTGGGGTTCTACTGGTTGTGCCACACCAGCACGGCCAAGGGTGAACCTGAGGAGGGGTGGTGAAGGATTGAAGAAAAGACAGACAAGAGAGTACAGCTGGGGCTCGGTGGATCTCCCATGCCTGGATGAGGACACAAAAGACCCAGCCTACAAGCCGATGCTTTATTTTATAGTCAGATTAAAACAAGGGTAGATTAACATGTATACAAATGTTCTTGTTTTGGCAACACTTGCTGCACCTCCCACAGCCCATTAGCTACTTAGGAAGGAATTAAGGAGGGCTACAAGGTCAGGCTTAATTATGCTAGGAGAGCTCTGCCCTCCAGGCTGGGTCTTGTTTGTGGCCCTGCCACAGGTCAGCCTGAGGCTTGATCCTAGAGCCGCTCCCTACAACTGGTGACTCCAGTGGTTTTAGGTACATCCAGACCTAAAGGAGCCCCTCTTTTTGAGCCCCATGTCCTCAAAGGCAGACTAGTGTGGTTGAAAAGGCACTGGCTCTGGAAATGTGTAACATGTGAGTAATTTATGTATAAGCTTAGGCAAGTCACTTTCTCTCTCAGTGCCTCAGTTTCCTGAACTATAAAAGGAGGTTAAACAAATAATCCTTAAGGTTTCTTATAATTCTGACACACAAGAATTAGTAATTCATTTCTTTAATTCTTTTATTTTTAATACAAGCCCAGGAACATTTCTTTTCTAAGTACTTTGTTTCTGAGTAATATTAATATCATTTTTATAGTGTTCATTGTAGAAAATTTGTCAAAAGGGAAAATCCCAAAGAAGGGGGGGAAATCATTACAATATCACTAGTTAGAAACTAGTTGCTAATATTTTGCTGTAATTTCTACTGGTCTTTCTTTTACTGTGCAAATATACATACGTCTTTTCCTTTTTAAAGAAATTAGGTAATAATATCCACTACTAACTGAGCATCTGTTACACATCAGGCTCAGAACCAAGTGCTCTGACTACATATGACCAATCCCTGCAGGGCATATAGCAATGTCCCCATTTTACAGAAAAGAAAAGCAAAGGGCAAAAAATTCCAGAATTCCTACCAGACTAGCTTTCTGAGCTGCTTTATTTTGTGTGTAATTCCTTTTTCACTTAATTCACCCTTAACATGTTCCCATTTTTCAAATACTTTTCTACCACATTATCTAAGTTGCTTCAAGATACTCAACACACAGTCCCTCACTGCTAGCATTGAAGATATTTTCCATTGTCACTGCCATGGACAATGCTATGATTATCTTCCTCCCATGTCATTCTTTCCACTCAGTCATAATTGTTTCCTTAGGGTAAATTCACAGAAGTCGAATATCTAGGTCAAAGGATATGTGCATTCTTAAGGCTATTAACAAATAGTATCAGGTTGCCTTCCCCCAAAATTGAACTATTCTTCACCCTTTAACAGTTTATAAACGTTACACTTACTTGTGACCTCATTAACATTGGGAATTACCTTGTTTTTATTCATCTTTGCTGATTTTGTAAGTGAAATTTCTTGTCTATAAAGTTAAACTTCTTTCTAATGTCATGGATCATCACATGATTCATTCTAATAAAAATTTCTTATACAAATCCTTGGGAGATATGAGAGAAATAAAGTATTGGAATGAAAGAAAGAGAAAATTAATTTTATTCATTTAACAAAAACCAAGTACCTAATATACACAGAGTATGTTATAGCCCTGCAGGCATTAAAATTAGTAAGAGTGAACAAATATTGAGCACCTACTCTATGCTCAACAGCAGGCATCTTAAGTATCATGACAGACAAAAAGGGCGGGGGGGCGGGGAAGGTACAATATTTATCCTCCAAAAACTTGCAATCTAGTTGGGGAGGGGAAAACCAATGCCCAGAAGGTGTTTTGAACTTAATTTCTCCCTTCCCTGTTCTTTCATGGAACTGCCTTTCTTATCTCCATTGTGGCTTTGTGAGTCAACCTTAAACATGCCTCTCTTCCAGGTCACCTGAGAGCCCCAAAGAACAGGATGGTGTCTTACTCAGACTCTTGTCCCATCATGTAAAGGCCAATGACTTCATGATTTCTTCACAGTCACTCAGTGTTGTAAAATGGTGGCAGGTTGCCATGTCCTCTACCCACTCCCACCCCACCCCCAAATTAGCCCCTGCGTGCCTGAGAGCATCAGAACCACAGGTGGGCACTCAAATGCAGGTTTTAGGAGTCTCCATTAAATTAGCATTAACAACATTAACATTGGTTTCCTTAAACCACCACCACACTCCCTTCAACTGCCCGAGCCCTAGGATTTCATGTCACTTCATTTACATGGCTGAACACCTAAAGGGGGTCAAGGGTTTGGGGGTTATTTGCTTGTTACTTGTTCTCATACCTTACTGACATTCGCATGGACTTCCTGCCCTCCGGAACCTGCACACCTCATGATTGTCTGCTGAAGACTGATACCATGATTGATACCATGAAGGAATGTAGCCTGAGTTTTCCCTTTACGATTCATTGATATATTTTATCTGTATAGCCCAAAGCATCTAGGGCCAGCTCAGCTACATACACATTTGCTTCATTCAAATTCTGATTTTGAGTGTGAGTGGAATTAATTCAAATTTCAAAAGAGTTTCCAATTGGTGTGGGCTGGAGGGGTTGGCTGCCAAAGGTGGGACATGAACCAGCCTAAAGTATGAGTAAGATTTAGGGGACAAGGTGGGCAGGGGGCTTGTCCCTTCATCCACCCCTTTCTTTCCTTTTTCCCTCTACCCACTTCTTAAGAGCCTTCAATGAGACACAGAAAAGAGGTGAATTGTTAGCAAAATACTGAAGGGGGTGAGGAGAGGCAGTCAGTGCTATCTGTCCAGGTGCTACACGTGCCGCAAGGATGAACCCGGCCCTCAAACACGCAACAGGGCCCTGAGAGACTGGCAGAAGGAAAGACTACAAGACTTGTGAAAGGCGAGAGGAGAGACCAGAGCAACAAGGGGATTCCCAGAAGCGTGACTGAGAGGTATTGTAATGGGAAAAGTGACGTCATATTTGCCCCACCTTCTGGGACAGCATGTGGATCCCGAGAAGAAAGATTCATTGATGTGGACTCTGAGAAGGAATTTATCTGTTGAGATGATGCCCTATGGTCAACTGAGGGCCCAAGTTTTATAAATAATAGGAGCTTAGTGGCCATTTGCTGACAGGGGCTCCTGACATACTCTGTATACGAGGAAGAACCTCAGTCTGAACTCCTCTTTATGCCCCACTGTTTATGCTGTCTGAGTCAACCACTGCAGGGCAGCCCCGGTTTTGTCTTTCTACCAATGTACTAAGACCTGCCCTGTGCCATCAGAACTGCACAATTTGGACACCTCATTTACATAAAACGGACCTCATTGAGAACCTGGTGGGAACTTTTTCTATAAAAGGTACCTCCCCTTTGTCTCAGTGGAATGAAATTTAAATTGCTACCTGACTCTGTGTCTCCAGGCCTGCAGCTCCTTTGTGCTCAAATATTTTTTATTCTCTAATACAGTCTAAAATTAATTTTGGTTTACACTGGTAACAGACTGTGCCTGCACCTATACACCCTCCTATATGTCACTGGTATGATCAAGGGAATGCAGTGTGTATAGCAACTAATCATCAACCAGGCAGGCCCTATGTTGGATTCTGTATCTATGTCACCTCATTGGACACCACCAACTACATGCCCAAGACCACCAAGATTCCCAGTCAGACATTCCCAGACTTCAGGGTACATAAGAATCACCATGGATCTGACTAATGTCACCCAGAAGTGCATTTCCTTAGATCTGGAGTGGGGTCCAGAAACAGGCATTTTTAATAAGCATCCTGTGAGAGTGATGCAGATATCCAAGGACCACCATAGTCCACCCAAATGGGGTCTCTATGCAGCTCCCGCCTGGCCCTGGGAGCTAGAGGCTTCCCTTCATACCTTTAGAATCAGCCTCAGAGCCCACCATCCACAGTGTCTGTGGACAATGACTTCCCCTCCAGTCATTCCTCCTCCATACACTTCAGTACTTCTCCTCCTCTTTCTCTCTCACCAACCTTTCTGCCGTGTCACTTGAGGCCCCCACTGTGTCATAAACTCCCCTAATATCTATCTCGCTCTCTCTCTCTCTCTCTCTCTCTCTCTCCATATATATATATATATATATATATATATATATATATATATATATATTGATTTCAGAGAGGAAGGGAGAGGGAGAGAGTGATAGAAACATCAATGATGAGAGAATCATTGATTGGATATCTCCTGCATGATCGGGGATCAAGCCCGGAACCCGGGCATATGTCTGACCCGGGCATATGTCTGACCCAGAATCAAACCATGACCTCATGGTTCATGGTTCAATGCTCAACCACTAAGCCACACCAGCCTGGCTCCCCTAATATCTTTGACCCTTTTCCTGCACTCAGCTCTGCAGAGGGTACCACTCCCCAGGCCACCACTGGCCTCTACAGTGCCTCTGTAAATTAGAGAAAGGTGGCCCTTCTGGATGGGAGATCACATCGGCTAAAAGTGCCCCCCCCCCCGCCCCCGACAATCCAGTCCCTAAGGACCCAAGTGTGGGGAAAGCTCAGATTTCAGCCCTCCCCTCCTCAGACAGTGCAGGAACTATACAAATTGCAGCCTGACCACTTCCTGGTAACCTTCCATGGACATTGCTCAACCTCCCACTCCCCCTGCCAACAGGTCAAAGAGAGGTTGTTGCTATCTTCACTCCCAGTGCCATTTCCAAACCTTTACTCTTCTCCTTCCTGTAAAAGCCGCCACTGTTCTGAGCCTCAGCCAAGTGATTGTATCAACCACTAACGTCCCTCACAAAGACCAACTTCCAACCTCGTCCCTGAAGACTGACAGCCTTCCTCTCCCCTACAGTTGCCATCTTGCTGTGTGACCGGGATGCCCATAACTTGTCCAACTCTGGAGGCTCACAGCTCACAACCTCCTCAATCCAGTGGTCTTCATCTCCACTCCCTTCCGATTCCCTCACATCCAGGAACCTTGTCAGAACTGCCCCTCATCAGAAATCTCAAACCCCAGCAGCCCAACCCCAAGCAGCGATCCACTCCCGTGCATCCCTCTCCTGCGCTCACTCCTGCCGCATCTGCTCCTTGGCATCATGGAACCCCATCCCGAGCCCTTCATTTTCTGCCTGCCCAGCCTAGACCACACAGTTGACTTCCTGAACCATTCTCTTACAAGCATCTACCTTCAATCTCATTTTCTGGGAAAAATCCGACCCTAATGAATTCCATGATCCACGATCTACTTTCTCCCACCTCTGCCCAGGCCCTGAGTGCTGCTGAAGAAAAGCAAGTAATTCTATGCTGGCACCACGGTCTCCAGACTCCTCTGCATCTGAGTGCTGCACATCAGGGAACCTGTAGGCCACCGCTCCCATCTCCTCAGGAAGCCTTCCAATCTCCACAGCCTTCTTTAGCACCCCTCTCCCCCAACTCAAAGCCCTTCCAACTCAGCAGACAACTTCTCTTCCTATTTCAATGAGAAAATTGAACCCATAAAATGAGAACTACCTTAACTTTCTGGTCCCACCCCCTACACCACCTGGCAATCTTTGGCTCCTCCTATTTCCTTCTCCCCAGTCTCCCAGGAGGAAGGCCTTCTTCCTAACCCTGGCAAGCCCCTCCATCTGTGTTCTTCATCTTTGCAACTTGTCTTTGCCAGTTTTCACTCTTTATCCTATAACCTTACCGCTTAAGCCTATACTAGTAAGTAAGCTCAAGTTTTGCAACATTTAAAAACACACAAAAACCTTCCTTCCTGGTCCTCCCAGTCCCACCTTATCTTCCTTTTTTCTTCTCTACTAAAGCCTATACCTGCTCTCCCCACTGCCTCACCTTCTCCTTCCTAATCCAATCCACTGCATTCTGACTCCCCTATTCCCATCCCTCCATCAAGAATCATCAATACCTTCCCATTGCCAAATTCAGTGGATAATTTTCTATCCTTTTTTTCTGTTGCATTTGATCCTATTCCTCACTCTCTCTTTCTTGAAACTGTCTACTCCCCCGTGACTGTAATGCCGCCCTCTTTAGGTCAGTGTGGTCTCCACCTTGACTCCTTTTCCATGCACCACTTATTCATAGTTGTTCCCTATCAATCAGTCCTTAAACTACTGCTTTTCACATTCCACATGGGGTTCCTGGGCAAAAGCACCTGCCATTGAAGTGTCCACTTTCACCTATATTCTGACAACTAACAAGCTTATCCTCTAGCCTGGACTCCTTCCTGAACATCAGAGTTGTGTATACAACTGCATGGTAGACATCTCCTGTAGCACATTACCCAGGCACCTCACACTGTACCTGTCTAAAACTGAACTCGTCATCTCCACCCTTGCCCCAAACTTGCTCCTCCTGTGTTCGCCATGTTAATCACCGGCACCATCATCCACCCACCCAGGCAAGTCAGACACCTGAAGTCATCCTTAACTCCACCCTCTCCTTCAATCTACCTCTAGGATTGGCTCTTTTTACTGCCCTCATTTTTAAAATCTTTTCACTCCCTTCTAACCCTACACCTGCTGACTATTTTGTGATAATTCATCATCACCCACCTGGACTATTGCAAGAGCTTCCTAATTGGACTCCTAATTTTTCTCTCTCATATCTACTCCCCACATAATCACTAAAGTGATTCATCTAAACCCAGATTTGGCATGTCAATCTTCTGCTTGAAAGCCCTGTTGCGTGTAAGACAGTTTTAAATTCTTGGCAGGCAAACTCTACAAGGCCTTCCTAGTCACTCTCCAGCTTCAGCCCATCTTTCCTTGTCTTGAACATTACATTTTAGCTACGCCCTGCTCACATCATGCACTTTCATACCTCCACACTGCTCTCGTCCAGGAAGAGCCCCCCGTCCTCCCCCCATTGGTATGGGTCACCTCCCCCAGCCTTCAGAACAGCTCATCCACCATTTACTACAAAAAGCATTCCTGCCCTTCCTTTGTATTCCTAAGACACCAGTGTTCACCTTTATCTTAGCATTTACCATTATTTTGAAATGACCTACATTTAACCTCCCAAAACTTTAACCAAATTCAAAAGCAGGAATCTTTGTGCTCTGTCCATACGTGCCCTCCCCCCATGCTGAGCACAGTGCCCAACACATATTAGGTACTCAAGAAGTAATTACTGAATTGATTGTCCCAGTGGGCTACAAGGCAAGTATTTTAAATGAAAAAGCTCACTCAGATAACAGGTTACACTAGTAGATGGAAAAGCAGCTGCATGAAACCAGCACGAAGGCTTGTAATCTTTCAAGTATAACCTGGGAAACAGGCTAGGCGTGGAGATGGAGATAAGGATGACATGTCGGGGCACCAGCCGAAGGGTGATGTGTGTGTGAGCAATCTAGGGAAGTGGAGGTGGGGACGATGCCGGGGGCAGAAGAGTATGGGCTTGGAACCCGGGCACTGTTGGTTCTAAGCAGAGCCCTGATATGAAAACCTGCTGGCAGTACCAGGCCTGAGCTAAATCCAGATGCTGGGTCTGAAGCAGCCAGTGTCCCCAAAACCCTCACACTCTGCTTCTCACTATTTTCTGAGACCTGCACATATTCCTCCCCTAGAAACAAGCCTCCAGGAAGTACCTAGTAGAGACCAACAAGGAATAGCCAAAGGATATTAGGAGAGCAGTAAACATGGACCGGTGTGAATGAGAGCTGCCGAGTCCTGGAGGTCCCTACCTTCTCCCGCCCACCCTCCAGCAGCCTTCCCCTACCACCTGAAATACAGAAGGCAGCCAACAGGAGTTAAGAGGCAGGGGCATGAGACCAGCCCAGGAAAGCTCAGGAGCCCACAGAGCGAAGGGAACATTCTGCGACAGCAGCAAACAGGGGGGACTGTACAGGTAGCTAAAGGCCCCATAGCTGCGTGCGTCCGAATATGGCCTCCCCTGCACACCTCCATCTGGGCTCGTAGGCTGGAAGACTGCTCTAAAGGAAGGCACAAGGACATAGGGTTGGAATAATACCAGGGACAGAAAACTAAAAATACCATCTAGTGTTGACAAAGCACAGAAAAGGGCAGCTATGGTATGGTTAACAAAGGGTAAAGATAGGGTGCCCTTTTCTGATAAACTCCATATCAGACAACCATGAAGAACCAGAATGACCTCATTTGCAGAGAATCTGGTAGGTGTCCAGGGCAAGAACACCCCACCCTCTGTCTTCAGTGGAATCTCTGGGGGCCAAGCCAACCTCTCACCTCCCCTAACTGGTTGTAGGAGCAGGAGAGCATACTTCCTGCCTGGGGAAGGGGCTGGGCAGAGGACACTGGACCTTCCAAATGGGGACTCACACACCTGCTCTGTAGACTGCACTAAAGGCCTTCAGTTTACAAAGATTCGCAAGAAAAAGAAATTGGCTCTCCTCTTTTCCCGCCTCCCCTTAGCCAACCACTCCCAGCTCCACCCCAACCCAGCTGCAATGGAGGCTCATTACCAGTTGGACATGCCGTCCTGGAGCCGGAGTGAGGCGCTTACAGCCGTGACTCACCTTGCATTGCTCAAGGATGGGAGAAGCCTGGGCATCTTGCAATTCCCCTCCGGAGGAGGTGTGGGCAGCTCCCAGGCAGCACCTCGGTGGGATCGCTCCAGTGATAACAACAACAAGAAAGACAAGCACTTATTGAGTGCTTACTCTATGTTGGGCATCGTATCTTATTTGTACTATTTCATTAAAAGCTTCCAACAAACTTTTGAGGTGGGTGCTAACATTATCCCCATCGTATGGACGAGGGAATAGAGCAGTTCCATGCTGGTCTGAGGGCACCTGGGTAGCAGATAGAGAAGCAGGACAATCACAGATCTTTCTTCCTGATGTCAGAGATCCTGCTCTCAAGCACCACAGAAGGGGCCAGCTTCCTTGCCTCTGTGCTTATCTTCTCCTCACTGCACCAAGTATGACTTTTCCCTTTTCACAGCTGCTCAGCTTTTATGCTGGAGTGTAAGCTTCCTGAGGTTAGAAATCATTTTCAATGGTGCTTTGGGAGTGACACCAACAACACACATGCTGACTGGCCAACTGAAGGTTCTAAACACCATGGATGTTTAATAAATGCTATTTATTGGTTGTTATTAAAACCAGTAATGTTCCATACACCAGATAATTCAATTCCTTTCCTCTAAAACAGGGTTTGACAACCTCGGTCCCATAGACATTTGGGGCTGGATAATTCTGTGTTGCAGGGGCAGTCCTATGCCTTGTAGGGTGTTTGACCCCTTGTCTCTACTCACTACTGAACCCCCACCAGTGTGACAGTCAGAAATGCCTCCAGACATCCCTGGGTAGCCACTCACCCTCATTTGGGATCTATTGCTCTAGCAGTGGTTGGCAAACTCATTAGTCAACAGAGCCAAATATCAACAGTACTTCTTCAAAATAGACTCGCCCAGGCCGAAAACCGACTTCTGCACATGGGCCACGAAGTTTCAATCGCACTGTATGTGCGCGCCTGCACGTGGTATTTTGTGGAAGAGCCACACTCAAGGGGCCAAAGAGCCACATGTGGCTCGCGAGCCACAGTTTGCTGACCACGGCTCTAGAGTAACCAAGTAAAACTAATAGTGCTTATTTCCTGAAAGTAAAACAGCAAGAAAGCTTATTTCTACTTACAATAGAACAGCACTCTTATTACTTACTAGAAGCCTGGTGCACAAATTCGTGTACAGGTGGGGTCTGGCTGACACACCCCATGGGGGCCGATTGGGGGTGGGGCCGGCAGGGGGGGAGAGGCTGCAGGCAGTTGGCCAGTTGGCCCACCCCCAATGGGGTGGGGGGCCCAATTGGGGGCAGGGCCAGCCTGGGAGAGGGGCTACGGGAAGTTGGGCGGGGCTGATTGGGGCCTGATTGGGCCTGTTGGCCACCGCAGTGTACATCATAGTGACCGGTCGTTCCGGTCATTCCACCATTCGGTCACTGGGCTTTTAGATATATAGATAGTTAATAAATATGAGAGATCCTGAAACTACTTATAAAGTCAAAGCCCCAGGGCACCAATAGCAGGAAATCAAGATAATGTTCCTGTTCTGCCTGAACCAATCACTTCCTGCCTATAGAGTTTTTGTAGGACTATGTCATAGGCTGGAGGTAGCCCATGGCCAAAACAGGATAGGACTGGGTTCAAATCCCAGCTCACAGGCCTAAAATCATTGCTGTTAACAGCAGGGAGCAGACATAAATCTCAATTTCTCTACTTCATGTCACTGGGCCTCAGGTTCTGCACAATGGGTGGCAGTGCCCAGCTCAGGATTGTTGTGAGAAGTAAATACAGCTAGAAAGCAACCTCTAGCAAGGTTGGGCTCTACAGGGCTCAGAAATAGTCTCCCCTTTTCCTGTCCTCACTTGTCCCAGGCCTTTGAGAGCATCGTAAATGTCTGACTGGGTTTTGTTTTCTCCACCCCGTCCAGCAGAGCAGTTCTCACCCCTGGCTGCCCCTGAGAAGACCTGCAGAGCCTTCAAAATGCCAACATCTGGGCCCCACTGCACAAGGACTGATCAGAATCTCTGGCTTGAAAGTACATATTGAAATTTTTTAAGTACTTATTCATGACATAAGTACTATTCTATCTTTCCCATAACTTTATTAATGCCAAAAATAAAACAGTAATATTTGAACCAGTTCTTTAAATACACTAATTGTATATTAATCACTAATAACTAATAACTTATAACTAAATCAGTATATCTCCAAATGGCATCTATTGTATTCTTAGGATCCACAAGTCCCATTAGGAATTTTTAGATTTTATGTTTTAATTTCAATGACCATTTGAAAATGGGCTTCTCATGTTGTTTTCTTTTTTTAATCTTTGAAGTGATAATCCTCAAATGAAGGATATGTTCATAGAATGAGGCACAAATCAGTGCTTTTCAAATTTAGGAAACAACGCCTCAAATAATTCAGAAGTTAACATATCAATAACAAGTTACATTAGTGACAAAATTTGTACACAAGGCCAGGAATAAAGCCTACTTGTCACCAGGAGAGTAGGTGCTGTCATTTGTTTTATTTTTAGGAATGATAAGATGCTGTAGTATACAGTAATGAATTTAAGTGCTACTACATAGTATCAGAACAGTGCAAAGGAAAAAAAATCATAGTTTGCAACTGAAGGCTAAAGTGAGTAGCATTTAAGGGAATTACATGAATTGAAGGATGTTCCTGTGACTCAACTAATGGAATGTTACTGAAAAGGGAAAGGCATGGGCTGGATTCAGTTTGTGTTTGTAGCCTTGCTGTAACATATTAGATCACCCCGGGAAAGTGTTCACTACAGTAGCATGTCATGGCCCCATGGCGTCAGGGGTTGGTATCCTTCTCCCCATGCCCACAGCAGTACCAAACCCACAGAGACACTCAACAAACATTTCTGAAATAATGAAACTGCCACCCTCATATTACCTTAGTCCAGTGGTTCTCAACCTTCCTAATGCCGCGACCCTTTAATACAGTTCCTCATGTTGTGGTGACCCCCAATTTCATTGTTACAAGTTGAACATAATTAAAGCATAGTGATTAATCACAAAAACAGTATGTAATTATATATGTGTTTTCCGATGGTCTTAGGCGACCCCTGTGAAAGGGTCGTTCGATCCCCAAAGGGGTCGCGACCCACAAGTTGAGAACCCCTGTCTTAGTCTTTCTATCCTTATTTTCCCTATATCCTTAATGTCTTACTTTCCAACTCCTGTACTTCTGGAAGCTACCTGAAGACCCATGTGACTAAGGCAGGACATTAGAAAACCAATATACTTTAAGAATTGGATGTAAGGGAATTCCCATGAGTGGCAATTTCCTTGACTTTGTCCGTAGAGCAGTGTCTCCATCACATTCTGGTCAGAGCACACACTGATAGCCGCTAATCCTAGGAGTTCCCATTCACGCCCAGCTAGTTAAACTGCACCATATTTGTTCACTGTTGAATTGTCTGGTTAAATGGTAGGGACAATGCATTTGAATGGCTTGATCAAATAGTATGTCCTCCAAAGAAATTTTAGAGTGTAGCTAACAGGAACTAAGGAGAGCCACTCTTTGCAGAGGTAAGTGACCAGGCTTGCTATGCTCTCCTCGGGCACCTGCAATGCACTTCTACTCAGACAGGGAGTGCTTGCCTCTCCAGGGAGGAACCCAGGCTGGCTGGTCCCATGAAGAGGGTGTCCAATCTCCCTCCTCCCTCTGCTCAGGGTGCCTTTTCTAGTTCCTCTTCTATGTGGGGATTGGGAAGCTCTGAACCCTGACTTCCCTTCCTCACCTACTAACACTCTCTGCTAAACCCCCAAGTGCCTTCAACACTTTTGTTTCTGCCTAAAAATGAATGGAATCAATTTCCAATTTGCGGGGGACCATGGATGCTAACGTTGGAAGGAGAGCTAAGAGATCCAACCTCCCACTCAATTATGAAGGGGTCTTGAACTGGCTTCCTGTGTCAGCTCTCCAGCTCTACTTAACCACTAGCAAACCCTGCTTCCTGCCACACCACGCAAGGCGTTTCTAGGAGTTTGGATAGAAAGTAAACCAGAGGGTGTCAGTGTTTCATTTTCCCAAATAATGACATTAAAAAATTAACAGTTGGGAGGAATCTACTATCTATAATCTACAATGACCATAACTTCCTAAAAGAAAGGATATGTTACAAATAAATTTTCAAAAAGCTGTACTATCAGAATAAAAGGCAGGCCTTTAACCTGGATAAATGTTTGCTTTCTTTTTTAAAATCTCTCCATTTGTTCTCATTCCATGAAGACCTGTGAGCAGTTGAGAAGACTCTCACAGGCTGGAGTCTGGTAACAATGGCCTGTAAAGCAGGGGTTATTTTTCCCTAAAGCTGTGGACCCCTGAGCAGCTTACTCAGTGCCCCCAGGCCGAGCCCACTGACCACTGCATACAAACAAGGCCCTGGGGGCGAAGCACTGTGCCATTCTGACTGTGCCCCTGACATAATTTAGGATCCAATGCAGTCACAGACACGATCAGCAAAAAGTCCTGAGCAAAGATATAACTATTGCGATAGTAAACTTCTCCCCACGTTCTAGAAAATGCATATTGACTGGGCAAGAGTCCAAAATGTACTATGAAGTATACATATGGCCTATTAAAATTAACATGTACCATATCTTGACTTTGACTCACTTGAATCTAAAATACTACGTTGAAAACAAAATAATAATAAATAATAAAATAAAATGCTACGTCGAGCTGGTGTGTATTAACTAAATAGTAGAACTGTACAGTGGAGGACATACCAAGCCAGGAGGCAGGAGGCAGGAGGCAGGAGACAGGAGGCAGGGGCTAGCCCTGCACATGCCACTAAGTGCGTCTATAGCCTTAGGCAAGTTTAATCTTTCTGTGTTCAGTTCCATTAAAATGATCTCTTAGGGCCAGTTCAACTTGAAAACTCTTACACGTGCAATAGCATGTCATCTCTCTGAGAATGTATAAGACCTCAGGGAATGAGAAGGACGGTGCACATCTTCTAAAAAGCTGATCACTAGATTATTCTCTAAAACATAAGGATCCACATTAAGGTTCAGCTCTGAACCACAGAGCTGCAGGGTACAACCTAATCAGTCCCGAAATCCACACATGTTGACTTAAGAATCCACTCTGGGCAAATGAATGAACGTGAACACTCTCCAGGCCCGTCCTCCTAGAGTTGCACCACGTCCCGCCATTGGTGGGTAAGAACCACCAATTACTGTCACCTGCGTTATCACTTAAACCTGGACACAATCCCGCAATGCTGGCATTATTACTTTTTTAAGATGAATACAAAAACTGAGGCTCAGACTAGTTAAGCACAGTCCAGGTCACAGCATGAGGGCTGGGATTCAGACAGAGGCTTCTCCCTGCTAAAGCCCATGTACTTGTCCCCGTGGAGGCCATGTTGCAACCCTCACACCTTTGACACCTGGATCCCTGGATCCACCAGTGGTCATTGACCTTGGGATTCTGTTAGAACCTGGTACAAACTAAGAAAGGAAGGAAGGGAAGGAGGTAAGAAGAAAAGGATAGAAGGAAAAAATTAATTAACATGTGTTATAAACCTACTATATGTCCAACCCACCCCATCCCCCAAACCAGCTAACAAATATTTCTCACTTAATATACATAAAACAATGTAAGATTGCTGTTAATGCCCCAATTTTCAGAAGTGGAGACTAGAGTTCAGATAGGTTAAAACTCTCCCAAAGCCTGGATTCTAAGCCAGATCTACTAGTAATTCTCAAGTTCTGCTGCATTCTTTCTACTATCCCAACTTGCCTACACAGAACATTATGTAAGAAACATTTTTAGTGAGATATAATTCACAACCATCAGATTCAATTCAGAGTTTTCAGTATATTCACAAAATTATGAAGCTATCACTATTAAATAATTCCAGAACATTCCCATCACACCAAAAAGAAACCCCAAACCAAGTAGCAGTCACTTCCCATTCTCCCTTTACCCTGGCAACCATTTTCTGTCTACAAATGTTCCTATTCTGGAGATTTCATATAAGTGAATCATATAACATGTAGCCTTTTCTGTCTGGCTTCTTTGCTTAGCTTGTTTTCAAGGTTCATCCATGTTGTAGCATCTATCAGCACTTCATTTCTTTCTCTACTTGAATAATTTCCATTGGATGAAAATGCCACACTTTTTTATCTATGCAGAAGTTGGATATTTGGGTTGTTTCCACTTCTTGACTATTATGAATAATGCTCCTAAAACATTTATGTACAAGTTTTTGTGTGGGCGTGTGTTTTTAATTCTCTTGAGTATATATACACCTAGGAGTGGAGTTGCCATATAATAGTAACTCTATATTTAATTTTTTTTAAGAAATGCCAAACTGTTTTCCAAAGTGGCCTAATTATTATACATTCCCACCAACAGTCCATGAGGATTCCAATTTCACCATGTCCTGTCATTTCTAGCATAGCTCCCAGGAGGCTGTGGTTGGTATCTCTGTAATTTTGACTTATACTTTCCTAATGACTAATGATGTTGAGCATCTTTTCATGTATATATTGGCTATTTATATGTCTTCTCTGGACAAGTATTCAAATCATTTGCCTGTTTTTAAAGCTTTTTAATTTGAAGTAGTCACATTTGCTTATTTTTTCTTTGTTTCTCTTGGGATATTTGTCTTTTAATTGTTGAGTTGTAAGTATTCTTTATATATTCCAGATATTAGGTCCTAATCAAATATATGATTTGAAGATATTTTTTCCCATTATTTGGGTTGTCTGCACTTTCTTGGTAGTGTCCTTTGAAGAATAAAAGCTTTTAGTATTGATGAAATCCAACTTATCTATTTTTTCCTTTGGGTGCTTTTGCTTTAGGCATTATATCTATTAAACTGTTGCCTAATCCAACGCCATGAAAATGTATACCTATATTTTCTTCTAAGAGTTTTATAGTTTAAATTCTTACATTTAGGTCCTTGATCCATGTTGAGTTCATATGGTGTGAGGTAGAGACCAAATGTCATTCTTTTGTATGTGGATATCCAGTTGCCACCATTTGTTGCAAAGACTGTTCTTTCCCCCATCAAATTGTCCTGGTACCCTTTTGAAAATTCAATTGATCATAACTGTATGGGTTTAGAAGAACTTCTATGCAGATGGACATAGCCAATGGACACAGACAATAGGGGTGTAAAGGCCTGGGTTGGGGGGTGGAGGTGGGCTGGGAGAGGACAGTAGGGAGAAAAGGGGACATATGTAATACTTTCGACTATAGAGAATTTTTTTTTAAAGCAAGAAAAAAAATTGGTCTAACCAGGAGGCATAACCACTGGATTCTGAAGAATTGGGGTTTAAGTCCTTTCTCTGTCCATTTTCTAGATCTGTGACCTTGACAAGTTATTTAAATTCCCCAAGTTTCATTTCTTCCTCATTGAAATGTGGATAATACCACAGTACCTACCATCTGGCCGGGAGAGGGATGTGAAAATTAAGTAAGATGATATAAGTTCAATTCTTAGCACCATCTCTGCTCTTTGCATGTACTAAAATGCAGCTGTTTTCAATGTTACTATCAGGGTAAATGCTGTGGCTCTTGGGTTTTTTAATCAATGGATCACTATTTCTTACTATTATTTTCCCTTGACATAAAAGAGACATTGTAACAGTCACTGGGTGAAATATAGCCCAATCTGAAAACAAAAAAAAATAATAATAACAATAAACGAATGTATGGGTTTATTTCTGAGCTCTCAAACTCTATTACATTAATCTATACGTCTATCCTTATGCCAATACCATACTGTCTTGATTGCTATAGCTTTGTAGTAAGTTCTGAAATTGGTAAGTGTGAGTCCTCCAACTTATTTCTTGATGTGTTTTTTAAGATTATTTTGGCTATCCTGGGTCCCTTGTTATAGTTTTCAGTGTATAAGTCTTGCATGTCTTTGTTAAATTTATTTTAATATCCTCAAGTTTACTGATCTTTTTTTTTTTACCAGTTCTAACCATCAAAAGAGAAATATGAAAAAAACATGTTTTCTGATTTTATTTTTTTAGTAGTTGCCTTCTTTGGTGCTATGGATGAAAGTGTTAGGAGCAACATGGGCCAATGTTTTTCTTTCCAAATGAATTAATAAATCCAGAAACACGATGTTTTTAGTTGTATGCTAGTCACAAAATGAACTGGGATTGGAGACTTGTTCAATTAAGGAGAGTTGAAAATGGATATGCAACATTCCAGAAAAGATGGCTTTTGTGCCTGAGTTTCCTACTGGAGGAAGAGTGGAACTTCTGAGATATGTGATGATTACTCATCCCTAATTTCACTTTGCCAGCACTAAACCTTTCTCGGCAGCTTTCTTCAAGGTACTGAGGTGAATGAGATGCAAAGTAAATTCATGGTCAGTACATTCCCTTTCTTGAGCAAAACTGGAATTGATAAAGGATCATGGTGACAAATTCTAGAAGCCAGTTGACTTTAGGGAGCGGTGAGAGGGGAATTTGCATGTATGACCTCACCCAGAAACTCCAGCCCTGAAGCATATAAATAGGTGAGGTCTTACGCAGCTCCAGGCCCAGCAGTTTCCAGACAGATCTCGACCATGGCAGTCCTGGGCTCCACACTGCTGTCCCTGTGCTTCGGCACGCTGCTCATTTCTGCCAGCTCTGCAGATTACCCTGACAGATGCATGTCCTTCAGCACGGTCTTCCCCACCACCGGTCCAGGCATCAAGATCAATTCAAACATCTATGAAAGCAACAGAATCTACACAAGTAAGTAAGAGCCTTTCTCTCTGTTGTCTTTTTTCTCTAAGGGCAGTCTACCAGAATTTCAGAACATAACTCTCCATCTCTGCTCTCAACTACACGAAATATGCATTTCTGACCAGGATGGGAAGTGGGGGCAGAAAGAATGAGAACATGGGAGAGAGTGGGTTGGGTGGGGATGCTTCTGCATGTTCCCTGTGCCAAGCTGAGCAGCAAGGAGCCATTAAGTTCCAACGCCAACTGAGCCCCGGCAAGAGCACGCCCATGGCAAGTTCTGACTTAAAGTCGGCATGTTTATTATGTTAAGCGATACAGATTGCATCACAGTTATCTTTTCACATCCACTTGATGAAACAGTGCCCCTGTGGATGACTGTGTACTGCACAACTCCAGGAGGCGCTGTTCTCATTTAGTCCACATGTGAAAAGCCCAGTTCGCTAGACAGGGAATGTACTGCTCTCCCACCTTCTCTCTGAGGAGCCTGAAGCTGAGAGTTAAATGACTTGCTCAGGGTCTCACTGCTAGTGGCAGAACTGGCTGTTGAATCTTGTTCTTTTCGTTCCTAATCCAATGCTTTTCTTAGAAGTGCCTAGTAATATTTTACAAATATCCCTTTTGGGATCAGCCAAACCTACAAGTCAGGCAAATGCTGTCTAATTACTTTCATAGCAACATTCAATATAGTGGCTTACATGTATTTGTTCATGTAGCCCCCATAACCTATTAGGAAGAGACCACGGTCGTTCCTGTTTTGTAGATGAGGAGACAGAGGTAGAAATGCTAGTGACTTGCTCAGGTCACAGAGCTACTTGAGTGGTGAAGTTGGGACATGAACCTGAGCAGTCAGAGACTCTACCCTAACCACTACACATATGCCTTTCAGTTATAGTAATAAGAACTGATACTTCTTACTATGCAGTGGGTACTATTCTAAGGGCCAATACTGTTATCTTCCCATTTTACAGATGAGAACTGAGGCAGGTAAGTTAAAGTTTTACCCAAGATCACTAGTAACATAGCTAATATTTGAACCTAAATAACAGCGCAGCTTTGTGCAGCCAAGCTATCCAGCTTCAGAGCCTGTCCTCATCTACTGAGTTCTCCTGCCTCTCTTAGAACTCTAACCACATTTTGAAAGAATACCATGGTCCACAGATTCCGGGCGTCAGCAGGAAGATGCCTCTAGCCTGCCTTCGCACGCCCATGCCAGCTTGTGCTTCTATCTATTTTTTTCACGGGGACTGTCACCATAAATGCCTCAGTTGTGATAAGGCTCACTACGTCCTACTCGTTCAGGCAGTGGATCTTGTCCTACAGGCAGGGAGGACCATCTTGTAATCCAACATAAAAATAAGGAGGGCACGTGTGTGACCTTGTTTGTGGGAAAGGACCTGGGGGGCCAGAGGGACTACTAACTTGAGATGACACATCACAAGGTGAAGGATTTTGCTGTTAAAATGGAAGAAATAGGAACCTACCTTGTGAAGGTTGGGGTGCAGAGAGCCTTCTGAAAGTAGGAAGACAGGAGAAAGAAGAGTCAAAAGGTGATCAGTAAGATGCCTTACAAAGGAAAGGCCCCTTGGAAGGGACCATGCTGGCTGAAAGGGAAATCCTGGCGTCTACAACGGCAGTGGGCAGAGTAGGGGAAAGGGGAAGGGGAAGGGGTCTCAGGTTCGTTAAATGCCTACTACATGCCGTGTCCGTCCCCAGCCTCACCTATTTCACCACAATGTGCTGTAGTCCCGTGACGCGCTGACTGACTCACTGTAGGAATGATTTAAGTTGAGTCAAAATCCTGTGCCCTCAAGAGGTGTGAAGTGCCCGATTGCACATCTGGGTTACACCACAGTCTCCGGATTTCCTCGTAGAGTGTCACTGTGAGACAGCTGGTGAGACTGAGTAAATGCCCACACAAGCCCACTTCTTATTATTTTGAATTTGAAATTTTCTAAATTTCAGGGTTTGTGTCAACACTGGTTAGTCATGTACAAATGGCTTGACAGGTCCCAAGACACAGTGGCAGCTCAGGCAGTATCTTAGAACAAGTTCCCTGGGTCTGTCTCCATGTCATTGAAGGAAACCCATAAAGCAGTGACATTTATGTTAAGACTGGACCAGGTCAGCATCTGCCTCCATTTTTTACTTCTGTGGGCAAGAGGGATGTAACCTGCCTGCCTTTATTCCTGCATCTTCAGCTTTAAGGGCACTGACTGTACAACATGGGATGCACAGCTTGCTAAATCAATCAGTTATTAGAAGTTATTTACTGCCCTCCAGGTGCCCAGCACTGGGCTGGCCAGATACTGACATAGAGGAAACCACCGTATGTATTAAGCCAGAATGTAATTAAGTTAAAAAAAATAAGTGTTTCAGATGCGAGAGGGAAAGAAGGGTGAATTGGCCCGGAGGTGGGACATAGCAGGATCTTGGAGAGTAAATGGGAGTGAAATATGTGATGAGAACGAAGTAAGGATTCCACACAGACAGACAGAACAGAGACCAAGAGCAGGCGTGAGTCACGTGTGTCTGTGGAACCAGAGGAAGACTGGCTGCCCCGAGAGGGGGGTGCAAATAGCAGGGGGAGCTAGGTTATGAGTGTGATGAAAGCTACGTGCTGGGCACTGTACCCGACAGAACTGAAGCAGAATGTTTCGTGCTCTGGGCACTTTGAAGGTTTTGGAGAAGAGTGTCTCCAGATGGGAGTGTTGTGTGTGGAAGTCTGATCTGGCCACAGCCTGAGTAAATGGCTAAATGTGGAGGAGAAAGTGGAGACCAGAAATTCAAATAATACAGATGCCTAGGAGAGAAGAAAGGAGGATATGAGCCAGAGTGAGGGAGGGAAAGCAGAAGAGAAGACAGAGGCAAGAACATGCCCGAGGGGGAGCCAACAGACTTGACAACCACCTGGATGACACACGCCATGGCTTGCCACATCACCATCACGCACACATCTAGGACAAATATCAGGTTCTCACTGAGCAAGTAAGGGCCCATAGGGTCTGGCTCCACCCACCTTAATTGGCAATAGCAAAGAAATAGAACAGAGAAGTGCATTGCGCTAAAAAAAAAAATTGTTTAACACACTGTGTATTAAAGTCTTTGCATGATCTTGTTACTCCTCCCAGGAACATTTCTCTTTTTTAAAATATATTTTTATTGATTTCAGAGAGGAAGAGAGAGGGAGAGGGAGATAGAAACATCAATGATGAGAGAGAATCATTGATTGGCTGCCTCCCGCATGCCCCCTACTGGGAATTGAGCCTGCAACCCGGGCATGTGCCCTGATCAGGAATTGAACCATGACCTCCTGGTTCATAGGTTGATGCTCAACCACTGAGCCACGCCAGCCGGGCTCCTCCCAGGAACCTTTCAAAATAAGGTGTCATGATCTCCATATAATAAAGGATAATGTCATTATCTCCAGACCTAGAACCGGGCTTGTGCAAAGTTGGAATTCAACAAATATTTATGGAGTGAATAATGAAGAATAAGGGAACTGAGTCTCAGAGGTGAAACGACTTGTTAGAGCTGGAATTCAGAACCAGCACGGTCGCATCCTATTGTGCTACCTGACCCATTTTCTTTGGTTTGTGAAGGAGAAGTCCTTGAAGGAATTCTTGATGTCTGAAAGGGCCCTGGAGAACACCTTAGCGTTGAGGAATTCATTCAAAAGGGACCTTCTAAAGGAGAAAACGAACCCACCAAAATGTTCTCTTAAAACTCTCTCCCCATTACACATCAGAATGCTGGAATTAACAAGTGTCGGTGGGGTCTCCTGTGAATGCATGCTAAGCTAGGTCAAAAGAGATTCACCTGAGTGAAAGTTAGGGACTCTGAGGGGTCATTTAACAGGTGCCTGGATTAGGGCCCCAGGGGCTCAGAGGGCCCCTCCCTCACCCTCATCAACAGACACCGAGAGCTTCGGCATGTCTAAGACTAGGAAGTGGGCTCTGCTCTAATTTGGAATAACATTCCTGATTTTCCAGGAACACTTCCTGGGGCCCACATGACCCTGTCACATGCACCAACCCTGCTCTGCCCACATCCCACTCCCCTGAAAGAAGGACAGAGCATCTTTATCTCTCATCTGACAGATGAGAACCAGGCTCCAGAAGTTAGGAGCCTGCCTCAAATCTCACCCCTGGAAGGTAGCAAAACTCTCCTTTTGTCTAGCTCTTGGCCATGGAAAATTTAGAAAACACAAATAAAATCATCTGTAATCCCACTACCCAGAAATGACCACAGTTACTATCTCGATGGCTTTCCTTCCAGATGTTTTTCAACTTTTACAAAAATACTACATGTACATGCTATTTGTAATTTTCTTTTTTCAGTTAATTTTGATTTCATGACCCTCATCCCTTGTCTTACTACATAGATGGCTGATTGTCTCCTTATCATTTCTTCTCAGTATCGGTGCCTGTGGACAGCAGCACCAACTCAGTGGTCCTGCGAGCGATGGACACAAACAACAACAGCTCAATAGGCCTCTGGCAAAGAGCAGACCATTATTGCAACGGCAGCGTCCTCTATCAGCGTCTGGACACACGTGAAGGTTTCTTCAAGGCCAACTGGCAATCTCCTCGTTTCACGAACATTACAGTGGAGATACAGTAAGAACCTACCTATATATGATTTGCTTGGGCTTTTACAGTTTAATGTTAGGTTTATGCAGTTTTACAGTTAAGTCAATGATCTTGAAGGACACAAAATACAATACAGAGATGATGTGGAGAAGTCAGTACTTGCACTCCTTTTCTGCCTTACCGTTCTTTGTCCTACTTTTATCTATAGTTCACACACACACACACACACACACACACACACACACACACACACACCAGTGCTCAACATAAATAGAAAGAACTGGTGGTAAAGAAAACCAGAGCTGGACAGTGGTTAAAGCAAAATGAATGAATGAATGAATGAAATGAATACATACATACATAAATAATGCATATATAAATAAAGATTTTATTCAGGACTACTGCAATAGGAGAAAAGAGACCTCAGTATAGAACCAGGCTCAATTCTGAATACAACATGAGCAAGTGGAAATTTATAGCAGAGAGGGGTCAGTGGATGGAAAGTTCCTGAGAGGAAACATCAAGGCCTATAGGGGGATTCTGGCTAAACTGACCTAACAGGATTGTTGCTGAAGGCAAGCCCAGGTGATCAGATATCATGTGGGGATGGCAGCAAATGAGGAACTCAATCAGACATTGAGGGTTATCAGATATCCAGGTAAGAGGTTCTTGCTAAACAGACTTAGCAGCCTTCTTGATAAAGCTGGATTTTACAAGCAAGTGCAGAGATGGGCCAGGAGGAGGTGCTGGAGCCTGAGTGAAGGAAGGCAAGCAGAGAATCTCTGTCACTGGCACCCTGTTTGCTTCAGATTCTCTATACTCAAACTGGAGGGTCATTTTTCAAAACACAGATTCATTTTAGAAATGGCTTCTAACAGAAAGTGTGCTGATTGTGTAATAACTCGCCTCCTCGTGTCACACCAAATGGGCACAGACTCCTTCGGAGGTGCGCCAACCGGAGGTCCGCCAACCGGAGGTGCGTTAACAAAAACCTTCCTCGCAGCCAGGGATGGCTACCAAGCTCACTTCAGAAACCCAGTGCTGAGAGTCCTGGCGGTCCTGGACTGCCATTCTGTGCTGAAAGGACAAGTCTGTCCAGCAGGTCGTGTCCAGTGTGAACAGCCACCGAGGCTCCATGGGGCATGGTGGTGAGGATGCTACCACGCCATCCCACCTCACCGCCATCCCACCTCACCTGCCACCATCTCACCTCACCACCATCATCCCACCTCACTATCATCCCACCTTACCTGCCACCATCCCACCTCACTACCATCCCACCTCACCACCATCCCACCTCACCACCATCTCACCTCACCACCATCCCACCTCACCGCCATCCCACCTCACCGCCATCCCACCTCACCACCATCCCACCTCACCACCATCTCACCTCACCACCATCCCACCTCACCGCCATCCCACCTCACCGCCATCCCACCTCACCGCCATCCCACCTCACCGCCATCCCACCTCACCGCCATCCCACCTCACCTGCCCTGCCCTTGGACCTCGCTGGCTCCCACAGAGCTACTTGGGAATCCTGAAGGAGCTCCGACAATCCAGCCTTGCCTGAGCGCTGTCCCTTAGAGGCCAGGCCAGGCTAATTAAGACAATGGTCCCTTCATCTCTCCTCGCTAAAGCCTCCGCACTCCGTGCAACAACAGATAAAAGACAAAGCAGTGACACTCTGCAATAGAAGCAGCACGTTCCCGCCGACAGTGCGGTCTCCAGACCTTCCTGACTCGCGCGGCTGGGATGCACTGGCATTGCTGCTTGTTGGCAAATGTACACACACGGCCTCGATCAGCAAAGCGACAAAAGGGAGGGGGAGCAGCACAGCCCTGTGAGGGGTCCACTGTGCTGGGCAGGGCCACAGAAGCGAAGGGAAGAGGTCCCTGGCCAGGGAGCTTTGCTTACAGTAAGGTTTGGTGAAGGCAAGGCCTGTACAGAAGTGATTACTGAGGTTAAACATCACTTGCTCAAGAAAGCGTCCCTAAGCTCCCGGATAAGTTCCAGAGCCTTTTCCACTCTCTCAACTTCCACTACTTTGTCAGTGCATATGTCACCACTGTGATCAATTACTTAATCTGTTAGTTGATTATTCATTTAAAATCTGTCTCTCTGAAGGGACTTTGAGCACCACAAGGGTAAGACCATGCCTAACTGATTCACTACTGCCCCTCAGCACCATGCACAGTGATTGGCATGTTGTACACTCTCGTTAATTAACTGTCGAATGTGTGAACAAGAGGCTGATATAATAATGGACCCACTAATAGAAGAACAACAGACCAAGCTCTACAGATCATTTCATGAACATTAGGCACCTACTATGTGTCAATCATTGTTGACAACAGAACCTGCTCTCAAAGAGCTGGGCCTCTAGTGGGGGGAGAGGCTCACAGCAGGACAATGCATAGAGGGGCCCGTCCCTCTGATGGAGATCTGTCTGGGTTAAGGGTAACAGGGAAAACAGCTTCATAGAGTTACTGCTACATCCGTGGGCAGACATGGTCTGGATGGACATCACAGGCAGAAGGACTGGCTTGAACAAAGACTAAAGGTTATACCAGACTATGGGGAGTTTAGGGGGGTGAAGTTGGTGGGGGGGGGGGTAGACATGATCTTCTCTGAAGCAAGAACATGGATCTTAGTTAAGACAATACAGAGGCCCTAGCCAAGTAGCTCAGTTAGTTAGAACGTCATCCCGATAGGACAAGGTCAGGCTACATACAGAAGGCAACCAATGAATGCATGGATAGGTGGAATAAGAAGTCGATGTTTCTATCACTCTCTCTCTCAAATCAATCAATCAATAAATAAATTTTTAATTAAAAGAAAAAAAGACAATATAGAGCAGACCAGTATTCAATGATCTGTAGGGAAAGTAAGCACAAAAGGAATTAAGAGGTTGGGGTCATCTGGGAAGGCAGAAATGTGAGCTGAACTTTGGACTCCACGGCTGAGGTCCTCACCATTATCTTTCATTGATTTGCCCCCCACAGAGCCTTTGTTATCAATGTCAACAGAGTGGCCACGTTTTCTTCTCTGAAACTGAAAAACCAAGGTAAGTTCCTTTGCAGCCCCTTTACATATCTGGCAGTGAACACAGTCAGCATGAAAGTTACTTTGTGGGGCCCTGGAAAAGTCTTCTAGTCGGGTGTTACCCAGATATCAGTTGAGCCTGCTAGCACCTTGAGACCTACATAAGATTGGCTCAACCCTTTTTCCTCTGCCCCATAGAAAACAAAAGCCATCCCCAAGATTTCTGACAATTCCTAGGGGCCTTATGTTCTCAGAGTCACCTGTGACTGCAGAATCCTGCTTCCTCAGGACCCATTCCTGTTCAGCACCACGTAGACACCACGTAGTCAGCCCCTTCCTTAGTTTCCACCAAGACTTCCCACTCACATAAAACCTTCACAGTTCTACAGGCTTTACAGGAATGAGGGGGCAGATGTGCACAAAAACAGGTTGACAGCATCAGAATAACAAACATTCATTCATTCTCAGAATGGCCTTGGCCACCACCACTACCACCAGGAATTTCCACTGCCCTTCCACTGGGTGTGGTCCTCAACCTCAAACCATCCTGAGGCTTTTCGCCCTCCTTCCCCCTCTCTGTCCCCTGCGTTCTCTCACTCCCCTCTGGGGAGCTAAAACAAATTCAAAAAATTGAGGTTCAGAAAGTAAATGGAAAAACCAGGGCTCATATCCCACCTCATACTTTTTACACTTTTCTTAGACTTACATCAAAACTATAAAGACAATCCCTTTTTTAAATGAAGCTTTTAAATACAAGGTTCAACTAAGAACAAGGACCATCAGCCTCTCTAGTGTCCAGATAACTAGTCTTCCTCGGGATCCCCCTGCTGGTTACTCACCCGTCATATGCTGCAAATGCGGTCAAAGGGATATCCATTTTCAAAACAAATTTTGATGTGATTATGCCTAACAAACTACTATAAGAAAGCCTTACCTGTTGCCTTGGTGGTTTCCCCTCTGTGAGAAGACTGGGTGTTATTTGCTTCCTCGAGGACATTTTTGAGATGAGTATGAGTGTAAATGCTAAGAAGGAGAGAAAAAAAGTGTGTTTCTAGTCAGGACTCCTTATCTCCATGCTACTAAAATCCAGTTAAAAAAAATAAAGTGGTTGTGTCAGACTTTCTGGCTCAGTGAGATGCTGGAGAAACATGTGCCCTGGGTAAATACTAAGTGAGATAAGACAAGGCCACAGACTCACAGGCCCCTCCAGGTAGCAGAAGAATGCATGGGCCTAAGCAAATCACTGGACATGTCCCGTCTTCTTCTTTATTGTTTTAATGTATTTTTATTGATTTCAGAGAGGAAGGGAGAGGGAGAGAGAAAGAGAAACATCAATGATGAGAGAGAGTCACTGATTGTCTGACTCCTGCATGCCCTTCACTGGGGAATCAAGCCCACAACCGGAGCATGGGCCCTGACTAGGAATCAAACCATGACCTCTACGACTGAGCAGCACAGGTCGGGCTGTCACTTCTTCTCTATAGTCCCCTCTGTGGTCCACTCAGACCTTTGCAGGTATCATTGCCAAACTCTAGTTTTTCCAGGATCAGACATCCCGTTCTCCCCACCCCCAGGGCTACAGGCCTGGCTTTTTCTGCTTCTCAGCAAGGCAACCTCAGAGAACCAGTGTGTGGTCAGATCCCTGCACAGGGAATGGCCGGTGCCTCAGCAACCACAGAAAGAGGTTCAGGGGTTTGGACAGCACTTCTTTCCATTTACTTTAAAGCAGGAGTAGCCATCCGAAGGTCTGATGGTCACTAGTTTTTACAGGCTTTACATGTAACCATTGAAATTAGCAACAAAAAATAAAATTGTGCCATTCTGGATCATATTTGCACTGATGGATCTAATACAATATTAAGGACACTTGAGGGTCGACAACTTACCCGACAACAAATTCAGTAGTTATGTAAGTTCCTTCCCCTGTGGGACTACATAGACCTTAGCGGTAGATAGTGTTCTTTCGCTCCATGACATTCTGTGCGTCATAGCTTTCCCTTCCGCTACATACACTTGGCCCTTGAGATGTGCTGATTGAATTCTGCTCATGAACTCTGCTCCAGCGTCGCATCAGATTAGCCTCATTTTCCAACGTAGGTTCTGATGTCCTTTTTTTCCCCAGCAATGATCACAACATCACCCTCCATGACCTCCATGACTTCCATGACCTCCATGACCTCCATGACCTCCATGACCAGGCCGACCACAACCCGAAGCCCAACGACAAACCGATTCCCAACCACAGCCAAAACCGCAACCTCAACTCTAACCACAACCAAAAGCTTCGCCAACAGAATCTTCCTCAGCCCCATCACAGATGCCATCCAGATCCTGCTTGTCTTCCTCACCAGCAAACTCCTCTTCTAAAAGTTGTTCCTGCCTCTGCTACATCCTCCTGCGTTCAGTTCCAAGCCAGGGCTCCGTCATGTGTGTGAATGAAGGCCTCATGTTCTCAAATGTACAGCTCTCCTGCCACTGCTTTGGACCAAAGAGGAGACTTGGTTGAGAGTAGCCAGTTCACTCACTGGTGGACTTGGGGCACATAGATGTTCAACTAAATCTTTCAGGCTTTTTGTAACTACTTAGAGCTGGTCTGGGAGTAACCTGGAATTCTGGCTGTAGGTTTAACATGTTGACAGCCAATTCCATCGCCAGTCTAAACGTTTGATCATTGCCAAATGATTCCCCTGAGTCTCTGTGGAAAGAACCTTTCCTCACTTTCAAGATGATCTTCGCTTTCTGACCAAACCCACCCAGGTAACAGAGTGTGTTGACTCATGTGACTCCACAGGAAAGGAGAAACAACCCTCATTCTGCTGGCAACACCAGTAGCATTAGAAGGGCAAGGAAACAGGAATGTATCCTGTCTGAGCAGCCAAAAACAGGGACAGATTATGGGATAAAGGCATTATTTTCCGTCATACCAAAAAAACTATATCCCAACAAGAACAATGTGTTAAATTCAAATTCTTTAATAAGTGATTACCTTGAAATACAGAGAATGTTATCTAATTTTATTCATTTGTGCAAACATTAAAAAATTAATAAAATGATGAGAGTATGTATGTTTTCAAAGCCAGATCTACGGGTAAAATTTTCTCAATTTTAATATTCCTCAAGTGCAAACTGGTCATTTTTCCCCTAACAGTGTTGTCCGCTAGGAGAAATGGGCAAAATACTTATAATATTCACAATACAATGTGAAGCCAAAAGAAAGCATGGTATTTCCAGAAACAGCCAACAAAGTTTTCTTTTAGTGATTATGTTAAGTTCCAGCATGCCAACATCTAGTGACTGGCCTTTCTCAAGAACAGTTCCTTTTCAAATTCCTCCTTTTTTCCCTGTGAGGAGGGCCATTACTTTCCTATTTCGAAGGTCTTTATATTTTTTGAAAACTGGGACGTTTTTAAATATTATATTGCAGTGACTCTGGGTATCTGATTCTCCCCTTCTCTCCATGGTTGCTGCTTGTTGAGTCATCCATCTGTTCCGTGACTTTTCCAAACGACTTCTGCAAAGACTGCCTTCTTGTGTGGTCACCAGTCTCTCTCCTGCTGTCGCAGCAGTCAGCCAGTGACCGGCAGGTTTTAAGTGTCAAATTTGACAGCCTTTCTTCATTAAGCATTCCCCAGAAGATGTGAGGTTAGTTTTTTGGTGTGTTTGGGGTTTTTTTAAAAATTAAATTCTAGATATTAACGGCAGTGAGTCCTGAGCCTGCGGGCTAGGAACAAGTTTCATATTTAACGTTCACGGTCCAACCTGGCCCCCATCCCAGTTTCAGTGTGGGAGGTGTGACAAATATCCAGCAAAGATGCTCTCTGAAGCTGGGAAACTTTTAGACTCGAAGAAACCTGGGTGAATTCAGAGGAGCTGAGCAAGGGGGCTGGCCCAGCAGGCAGGACGCCTGTAAAGTCTACTTCTGCTGCGAGTAGAAAGGGAACCTTTAACAAGTGGCGCCACAGTCTCCCACCCTTGGTTTTCTCATCTGTAGGTAAGAGGTATCTGCATCTCTCAGTTTTTATTTCTCTGTCATAGCCAGACGCCATTGGTAAGGTCTAGTCAGAGACGGTAAGAAGGCGTGATCTTACGCTGTATCTGACTGACTGACAAAGGCTGCCAGGAGCACTGTTAAGGAGGATTCTGGAGCGAAATCCAGGCTCAGAAATAGAGTGTTGTGCTCAACAGGAGATCTCCTCCGTGAGCTCAGGAGATATGAATTAAAGCAGCACAGCCTCCAGGTGGCTGGCCTTCCTGGTCACTCCTTAAGCAGCTGGGATAGCGGAATAAGAGGACGGGCTACAGAAATCCACACGTTCTCACTCTCAGGAATAGCTAATCCTGATCCTCATCTTTGTAATCAACCTCCCGATCCTGATAGGAAACTGTGATACACCAACAGGAAAAGAACACACACAAGCAACTGCAAGGAAGCCCACAGGAAGCACAGTAAAAAGAGATGAACAATAGGTGGACTGTTCATCACTCCCACACTCACTTGCCCAACCTTGTTCTTCTACTTTTCTTGCTTGTAGCATCATGCTTTGTAAATTCAGTGCATTTTCATTCTGTGGTAGAAACAGCAACTGCCTGCCCAGCATAACGCACTTTAGAAAGTAGGAAAGAAAACTGATGCCTTGCGAATCCCATGACCTCAAAAACCTTCACAGAAAGAGTCCCAACCTGGTCAATGACCAACTGTAACACCAGCCATTCCGAAGAGGCAGCAAATTTAGACCAGTATTGTACCTTTGGTCTGGCCAACCACCCACTTTACCTCTGTAAAAGTAGGATGTTTGAAAAATATTTAATAATGAAAGTAAAGCTTTTATTATATTTCCTTAAGAGCTTTAGATTTAGGCACATTTGTCCTTTAA
>NW_005871165.1:2299729-2306148 GCF_000147115.1 Myotis lucifugus
ACGAGAGTTAATTTGCATATTACCTCTTTATTATATAGGATGTATTATATTTCCTATGCTGTGCTTTATATCCCCATGACTATTCTATACCTATCAATTTGTACTTCTCAATTCCTTAACCTTTTTCACCATTCCCAACCCCCAAAATGTTTTCCATATCTATGAGTCTGGGGGGTTTTTTGTTTGTTTTTTTAAAAATATATTTTATTGATTTTTTACAGAGAGGAAGGGAGAGGGATAGAGAGTTAGAAACATCAATGAGAGAGAAACATCGATTAGCTGCCTCCTGCACACCCCCTACTGGGGATGTGCCCTCAACCAAGGTACATGCCCCTGACCGGAATCTAACCTGAGACCCTTCAGTCCGCAGGCCAACGCTCTATCCACTGAGCCAAACCGGCTATGGCTATGAGTCTGTTTTTGTTCTGCTTGTTTGTTTGTTTTTGTTTTTTTATTTTTTATTTTTTATTTATTTTTGCTTGTTTGTTTTTTAGATTCCACATATAAGTGAAATCATTTGGCATTTGTCTTTCTATGACTTATTTCACTTAGCATAATACCCTCTAGGTCAGTGGTTCTCAACCTTCCTAATGCCGCGACCCTTTAATACAGTTCCTCATGTTGTGGTGACCCCCAACCATAAAATTATTTTTGTTGCTACTTCATAACTGTAATTTTGCTACTGTTATGAATCGTAATGTAAATATCTGATATGCAGGATGTATTTAGGTGAACCCTATGAAAGGGTCGTTTGACCCCCAAAGGGGTCGCGACTCACAAGTTGAGAACTGCCGCTCTAGGTCTATCCACGTTTTTGCAGATTGGCAAGATTTCACTTTTTTATGGCTGAATCATATTTCATTGTATATATGCCCCACTTCTTTATCCATTCATTTATTGTTGGCCAATTACATTGCTTCCATATCTTGGTTATAGTAAGTAATGTTGCAATAAATATATGGATGTGTATGCCTTTTCAATTTAGTGTTTTGAGTTTCTTTGGGTAAATAACCAGAATTGGAGTTGCTGGGTCCTTCTGTATCTCTTGTTATAGCCTTTGTTTCAAAGTCTGTTTTGTCTGGTATAAGTATTACTACCCCATCTTTTTATTTTGTTTTGTTTTCATTTTCATGAAATACCTTTTTTCATCCCTTTACTTTCAATTTGTGTGTCTTTTGATCTGAATTGAGTCTCTTGTAGGCATATATAAGGGTCTTAATTTGTTATCCATTCAGTCACCATGTCTTTTGATTGGAGCATTTAATCCACTTGCCTTTAAAGAAATTGTTGATAAATATGTATTTATTGCCATTTTATTATTCATGTTTTTTATTTTTTATTCTTCTTCTAAAAGAAGACCCTTTTAGCACTTCTTGTAATACTGGTTTGGTGGTAATGAACTTCTTTAGATTTTCCTTGTCTGGGAACTTCCTTATCTGTCCTTCTATAACTTTGCTGGGTAGAGTAATCTTGGTTGTAGGTTCTTGATTTTCATCACTTTGAATATTTCATGCCACACCCTTCTGGTCTGCAAAGTTTCTGCTGAGAAATCAGCTGACCGTCTTATGGGAGCTTCCTGGTAGTAACTAACTGCTTTTCTCTGGCTGCTTTTAAGATTCTCTGTTTGTCTTTAAAGTTCTGTTGTTTTAAGCCACCCAGTTTGTGGTAAGTTGTTACAGCAGCCCTAGGAAACTTCAAACTCTTTAGATAATTTGAGAGCATACTGGGGTAGAACCGATTTTCTTCAGCAAGTTGACTATCATATCTTGGTCCTAACATTGTCTTCAGAGGTAAGAATCTTCCTGCCACAGTTGAGCCATCGCGGGGGATCTTGTTGTGAGCCATGACTCAGAGTCAAGTGGGCCTCTTTGCGCGGAACTCCGTGGCCTCCAAACCCTGGCCAAGGTCCGGATTCCAGCCGCTCCCACTGGGATAACATAAGTGCTGCGCACCACTTTCATTATATCCAAGTATCTTTTTATCTAGTTGGGTGTTTTTTAATATGATTTTAGAGAGGAAGGGAGAGGGGTAGAGAGATAGAAACATCCATGAGAGAGAAACATGAATCATCGCCTCCTGCATGATCCCACTGGGGATCTGGCTGGCAACCCACGCATGTGTTCTGACCAGGAATCGAACCAGTGACCTCTTGCTTCATGGATCAATGCTCAACCACTGAGCCACACCAGCCAAGCAAGAAAGCTAAGTATTATAATATAAACATGTGCAAATAAAATGGTGTCTATAACAAGGACTGAAATTACGCATTTTAACTGTTATAAATGGCTGATGTCTTACTTTTCACAATCTCCCTCCAGCCCTGCCTTCACCTCTAC
This sequence comes from Myotis lucifugus, assembly GCF_000147115.1. Taxonomy (NCBI): domain Eukaryota; kingdom Metazoa; phylum Chordata; class Mammalia; order Chiroptera; family Vespertilionidae; genus Myotis; species Myotis lucifugus. The sequence goes on from NW_005871165.1 coordinate 2,302,066, forward strand.
CCTTCAAGCTTCTAAGTCGAAGGTACTCTAGCCTTTAGTGTCAGCTCCTACGCTCTCTTTTCCTAGAGAATCTAAATAATGGATAAAAGTCTTAAATTATTCTATAAATAGTTGAATCAGGAAAGTGAAAATTAGAATTATTTTACTTCTGATTGCTGGACTGTATGTATGTCTTTGAATGGGCTCAGCAGTGAATCTAGGACATATGGACTGCCCCTACCCTGCTTTTATGTAAGTTACATCCATATAAATAGGTAGAATGAAGTTAAATAAATATACCTGATATGCAGGAAATAATTTAACATATGCCAAAACATCTGCATTTTTGTCTATGCATACATATATTTAACAATAATTTTAGACCAGCTGCTTGAATCCAACAAACTCAAAAAGCCATTGGCTAAAATAACTAAATATGAAGACAAAGCACATTTAAAGAGCTTGGGAAATTTTTGAAATCATTATTTTAATTGGTGAACATGGTTTTCTTTTTAAGCCAAACAGACATAGGTTCAAATCCCAGCTCTTCCACTTACTGAGTGACTTTGAACAATACAACCCCAGATTGCTGATTGGTGAACCAGAGCTAACTCCTGCTTTAAGAACATGGTGACTAAGACACCAAACATGTAGTCGCTGGCATGATATTCATTCACAAGCCAATAAATGCCGAAAAAACAGAAGTTAGTTAATTGCACAGACATCAACACAGTCTCAAATGTGGGTGGAATGTTATACCCCACAATCTGGTTAGGGTGCATTTTTTTCCTCTTCTATATACAGTTCTCTCCTCAGGAATGGAGCCTTGGCTTTCCCCCTAGTGCTTTGGGAATTATTGAGGATTAGTACAGCAACACATTTGGCCCTTGTTTGCTGAAAAACACATGTGGCCTCAGTATTGCCACAAATCTGTTCAGTTCTATGTGGACCCTGTTCTCAGAGGCCCAACAGGTGGCATGACAAAAAGCATTCTCTGCAAGACCAGCTGAGCCCTCTCTGCCTGCGTCAAATCTACTCCCCACAAGCCAGAACAGTAATTATGAACTACTGTTATCCTGTTATACAGGGAGTACCTTGTCAGTGAGCCATCAGTGAGCCCGAGTCCTGAGTCTGGGCTAACAAATGACAGTATGGTTTGGGGGGGGCAGGAGTTCACTGAAAGATCCTTGATTCTGAATTCTAGTTCATCTTTACTTAAATTAGTAGTTGGGGACTAAACCAAATCTTACCCAAAAATGGAAATGGAAAATTTCCAGGAAGGTAAAGTTAGCTAGATACACTGGTTTGGAGAAATACTCAGGGGATTTACTCCCTGTTGTGGTGGCTGTTCTCTAAGCTGACACACGTAAAGAATAACCCCCTTTCTGAAGTATGTTTAAAAAGTGTGGTGTTAAATCTCAAAACTTTTACAAAAACGGGTTCAACCAGTTCTTTGGAGATGGCAGGCACTGTCACTCATTCAATAACTAATTATTCAGCACCTGCTATGGAGCAAACACTGGTGTAGGTCCTGGGGCAACCAGAGTAAATAAGGCAGACAGGGCTCTGGCCCTCATGACATTGACATCCTTGTGGTTGGGACAATAAACTAATAAGCAAATAAATAAGACAAAGGAAACATACATTTTAAGACCTCAAGGTAGGGGAGTATGTAGGTATTATAATAGAAAATAACAGAGGATACGTCTACATCTACTGGGTGATCAAGAGGGTGAAATTTAGGCTGAGATCTGAAGAAAAATTGGTTTTATGAAAAGGATGGGGCAGGGGATAGGGACAGCATTCCAGGCAGGGGAGCATGACAAGAGCAAAATTCAGAGATGTCATATTAAATTACAGCAGGCTAGCGGAAGCTTTCAAGGAGTAACATGATAGAGGGGGGAGAGGTGGTGACAGGAGTGTGGAGGAGAACCAAAGTGAAGCAGACCAGGGAAGAGGCCATGTCAGTAACCCAGGCAAGAAAGTGTGGCAGTTGGACTGGATGATGGCATTGGAAATGTAAAGATAATTATATATTTTAAAGGTAAGACCTGCAGAACTGATAGATCAGAAGTAAGAGGTAGGAATCAAGACCATTCCCAGGTTTCTGGCTTGAAAAAAATAAATGGATGGTAGTATCGTTTTTAGGGAAGACTGATGGAAAAATAAATTTTAAAGGAGAATTCAGAACTTGACTTTGGAAATGTTAAGCTTGAGATGCCCACGCGACACCCCACTGCCCATCTGTTGCTCTACCTGGGAGCAACTAAAACTCTGAAAAGTAACAGACAAAACTAGCCCTTTTTTTTTACATTTATTTATTTATAACATTTTATCATTTTTATTTTCAATTACAGTTGACCTACAATATTGTTTTGAGTGTATGCCCCAGTGATTAGACATTACATAACTTAAGTGATCATCCCAACAAATCTTGCACCCACCTGACACCATAGTTATTATTTACTATATTCCCTATTCTGTACTTTACATCCCCATGACTATTCTGTAACAACCAATTTGTACTTCTTAACCCCTTCACCTTTTCTCCCATTTCCCTAACCACTCTCCCAACTAGCAACCATCAACATGTTCTCTGTATCTATGAATGTTTCTGTTCTGCTTATCTTTTGTTGTTTTCTATTTATCTTGTATTTAGATTCAATTGTTGATAGCTATGTATTTACATTTTATTGTTCATATCTTTTATCTTCTTCTAAAAGAAGACCCTTTAACATTTCATTTAATGCTGATTTGGGGATGATGGACTCCTTTAGCTTTTTCTTGTCTGGGAAGTTCTTTACCTTATATACACGCTCAAACAAAAGAGGCCTCGTGCCAATTAGTGACGTCCATACTACCTTAACATAAGCAGGTTATATAAGGATATGCTTGCGCAGTATGTATAGTGCTACTGCTGAGTCATTGCCCTGGCACATGCGTAGGGGGGCCTTTAACATAGCAATGCTGCCGTGTCAGTGCCTGCACGCATGCGTATGGCAAGTGGGCCTTTAACCTCCAGTGTACTCTGGTCAGGGCCCCTACACAATCCCATAACAATCTTCTTCCTTCTCTAAATTAATATATACTCATTTGGTATTTAAAATCATGGAGATATAAACTCTGAGAACAGGCAGAAGCAGCTTCCGAGAGCCTCTGGTCCAAACAGTCATCTCTGAGGCTCTGAGACAGAAGTGGCACAAATGAACAGTACCAGCACTGGGACTAGAATTGAAGCCTCAAAACTTTCATGTTATTCAATTCTAAAAATATTTACCAAGTATTCATCATGTCTAAGGCACTATAAATTTTAAGTTTCCATCAATATGCCATTGACTTAATCAACAAAAATCACTAGGTACTCTGCTTAGAATAAAAACTTTGCCCACAAGGAATCCAGAGTGGTGAAAATCAAAAAAGTAAAGTAACAATTGCAGTGAAGTGATTTTTAATCTATACAAAACAGGCTCTCTAAATGATACTCATGATACATTACAAATTTGGTTTTAAAATAGATGTGAATTTAATACAAGTCTTATAATGATTACAATGAATCAGGCACTCCAGAACAATGTGGAGGTACAGTAATTATGTGATGGCATCTCAATAGTCCAAGGGGCTAAAGATATTTTTCAAATATGGATAGAAACTGAGTATTTCTATAGTATTAACCCCTAAGGGCTATTCTCCTTTATAGACTACAATATTATTATCAGTTTCATATACTTTCACTTTATAAAGAATTCCCACAGGAAGAAATTTCTGGAGGTTATCCCAGATATACACAGCTACATTTTCTGTTGTGCTGTAGAGAAAAGGAGAGAAGATCAAAAGACAAATAAAATTTCATGTTTAATATTTACAGAGAACAGAAATTCTATTTTTAAAAGGTGTCATTAAACAAAAACTTTAGAAATCACACAGCAATCAAATAAAATGTTAACATTCTTCTTTCTTATTCTCTATACTAGAGGCCTGGTACATGAAATTCATGCACTGGGGAGGAGGGTTGTTCCTCAGCCCAGCCTGCACCCTCTCCAATCTGACCCCTCAGGGGATGTCTGACTGCCGGTTTAGGCCCGATCCTTATGGGATCGGGCCTAA
>NW_005871165.1:2306448-2315728 GCF_000147115.1 Myotis lucifugus
CCCCCCTACTGCCCTCCCTGCTGATCGCCTCTAACTACCCTCCCCTGCTGGCCTGGCTGCCCCTAACTGCCATGCCCTGCAGGCCTGGTCGCCCCAACTGCCCTCCCCTGCAGACCTGGTCCCCCCTAACTGCCCACCCCTGCCGGCCTGATCGCCCCTAACTACCCTCCCCTGCCGGCCTGGCTGCCCCTAACTGCCATGCCCTGCAGGCCTGGTCGCCCCCAACTGCCCTCCCCTGCCAGCCTGGTCGCCCTAACTGCCCTCCCGTGCCAACCATCTTGTGGTGGCCATCTTGTGCGAGGGCATGACAGTCAATTTGCATATTACCTCTTTATTATATAGGATTAGGTAATCACACTCACCTTACAACATCTGCAAAGTATGGCACATCTAAATCTAGATTCTTATGATCAAGGGGTTTCATGATTGCCTCCTACAGACAAAAGAGAGGAAAAATATCAATTCCATTTATGACTCAGATTCCAAAGTGTTCCACCTTTGCCTCTAAAACTTATCATTCAGCCACTAACTCAATACTTTTATTGTATACTTTATCTGTGTCTTACAAAGCCATTTCAGAAAGTTTAAAATTGTGAAATAACGTAAGCTCTCCATAATGACTGTTTATCCTCCTTACTAGTGCAAAGAGGTTAAGAAACCAATAAGTAGAGAATTCACTGGAGTTTTCTCATAACAGCCACTGTGATCCAGAATTCAGTTTAACATTCTTGCATTCTGTCCAAAAAGTTACCAAAAATACTACTCCATAGAGTCTCACCTTCAAGACAATGCCACAATGTCACTAGGAGAAAGATTCAGTGAGTACTACATTTTATAAGGCAGACTAAAACTGATATTACATTAAGAGTTCTAAATTTCTGCTATAAGGAGTAATTTAAAAATGATCTTGAGCCCTTAGAAGAAAAAATACAAAACATAAATGCATTTCTTTCTAATGCTTATATATTAACATGGTTTCCCTTACCAATGTCAAGAATTATAATTGCTTTATTCTAAGTTTTTAGCTATATTGTACAAAAGCTAAGCATTTTCTACGTTTTTACTTTTAGCTATATTGTTCAAAATCAAAACAATCTAATTTTCCATAATGTCTAACAAGTATACATTAATAATAAAAATAGCAATCATTTTTTGAGAAAAATCATAATCATAAAAATAATAAGTCCTAAACCAAACCACCTTTAAAATAGATTAAGTGATATCTACATAGATATCAAGAAAAGAAATATCTTTGCTTTATCTTCAATTCCAGTTCAAGTCCCAACTCTTCCACTGCAGCGTCTTTAACAGGACTCTGGCTTTGCTCTGTATGCCATGATGAGCCACTTTTACTGATGTGTGGTATCCTTCAAGGTGGTAAACAAAGGTGTATTTAATCATGATGCTTACTTGGGGCATCTCATATTTCTCATACTGCTGTCTTAAATGTCACTCTATGTATTTGTAAGAACTCTGTCTTTCTAGCTTTCCAAAGGCACTTGGAGCACAGTGCTGTTTATTCATTCATTAACTCTCTTATTCATTTATTCAACCAACTAACTGAAAACTTTTTTTTTTGGCTTACACTTTTCATTCAGTATTATTTTGTATTATTTGCAGGTGTACAGCATAATGGTTAAATAACCATATACTTTACAAAGTGTTCCCCTGATATTTCCAATACCCACCTGGTACCATACATAGTTATTACAATATTATTGACTATATTTCCTATGCTGCATTTTACATCCCCATGACTATTTTGTAACTACCAATCTGTACTTCTCAATCCCTTCATCTTTTTCACCCTGTGAGAACTTATTGTTTACCTCCTAGAAAAAAATAACATGAGCATTCTGTGGGACAGGGCTCTGTCCCATTCATCTTTGCATTCCTAGTACTGAGCCCAAACACTGATGCAAAGTAGGCAAACTTGAATATACGGATAATTATTATGAAAGAAATAATGATTATTAATAACAGCATTTTTATGAAACAAAGTTTAGAACAAAAGGAAGGAGCAGACCTGAAGCAAAGAACTAAATAAACAGGTGAAATGATGACATAATAAAGCTAAGCTGGATACAAGCAAATCTACTCCCAACTTTGTAAAGGAGTAACTATATGACCTAGAGTTAACTGTTTAGCATCTCTCAAACAATCTATGGCATGAAAAAATTACTTAGATATTATCTACAGTCTCTTACAATGCAAGAATTCTAAAGTGATACAATCAGTAAGTCCTTTATTGAACACATTCTTTTGTGTTACCCTTATGATGAACTGCCCCAGTGACTTTATAATCAAACTAGAGTGACTAAAACAGGGTAGTGTTAAAATATATGATCGAAGACATAAGGAAAATTCAGAGGAAAAAAAAGAAAACTTCAAAAAGAAATCTGTATCTTGAAAGAACAGTAGAAATTGTTAAATGTAGGAAATCAGGAATGGCAGCAAGGAATACAAGATGAGCATGCTACATTTATCTCCATCACTGTAATACAATGGTGACTAATTTCCATTAAGTCACCCAAACACCATTAGAAGAACATGAAAGCAGTTCTTCCAACTACTCCCCTATTCCCACACCCAATTCCACTCACCCCATCATGGAACTCTGGAGTTACTTGGTTGGGAAAGTGAAAAGCAAGTAACTGATGGGAGTTACTTAGGGGACGGCACATAATAAGCACCAAACATGCCATTACCTCCATATACCCTTTGAGGTCAGTCAAATTCATAACCATGCCTGTAACAGGATCGATCTAGAGAATAAATAGAGGAGAATATTACTATAACATGCTCTTCATATTTAAACCTCTGGTAAATTATTAAAAGCTGTACAACGTGCCCACATTTGCCTTCACCCCCAACACAATCATCAGTCTCATCAGTCTCAGCATGGGAACACCAAGTGCTCCAGGCATCCTTTCATTGTATTGCTCTTCTACCTGCCCACATACAGCACATTAAAGGTGACACTTAGGGAGAGGAAAGGCCTGGAATGGCAGCAGCTCGCCAGACACAAAGGACAACAGTGAAGCAATAATGATTTGAACAGAATTTTTCACACTGAATCTATCACATTGGCAGAAAGAGGACCACACAGATATATTCAGCACATACCTCTCCATGTACTGTCACCACAACTACGGGAAAGAAAACAAAATACCAAAAGACCGACATGACTTTCAACAGATTAACATCCAAGCACAAGTTAGCAACATAAATTATTAGATCTCTGCCCCCACAAAGCTATATTTATATTTCCCCAAAAAACATCTGTCCTCTTAGTTGATTGTTTTATCAACCAAAGCAAGAGTCAACCAAGACAGAAGAGCTTAGTAGGAGCTTTAGCTAAGCAGAAGAGCTCAGCCAAAGCCAAGAAGGGTATAAATTCTGCTGATGATGCTGATGGCACTAGTTAGAAATCTCCACGAGAAAGGATCAAGATGCTGCCCAATCGCTACCTGTAAAAGTAGGAAATGCACAGGAAGAAGTCCAGCTGCACACCTGCCAGTACCTTTTGGGCAGTACCTTTCTAAGCAAGCAAAACTACTAACTAAAACTCTTTTTGGGGAGGCAGGGGACTAAAGCTCTTATCCCTTTACTGAGATGAATGTATACAGTTTACAGTAATGCTTTGTAAATTAACAAGTGCTTGTATGAAGCACTTGAAAAATCATGATAATAGAATACTTTACAAATTAAGAACTTTTATATTTTTTTCAGCTCCATACAAACACCATGTGATATTATATGATAAATGAACATACTAAGAATGAGAGGTATCATAGGTCAAGTACCAGTAAGAGGCAGTAACTAAACTAGAAATCTTGATCTTCTGATACCTTTCCTGGTCTTACTCCACCATCCTGTATGCTGTGATACTTGATGGCTTACGTACCTGTTTTTTGAGACATCAGCTATATTCCAAACAATCAACTCTCTTATCCCATATAATAAAAGCCTAGGTGGGGGTCACGCGTGACGTCACCACAAGATAGCCGCCACAAGATGGCCGGCAGGGGAGGGCAGTTGTGGGCAAACAGGCCGGCAGGGGAGGGCAGCTGGGGGCAACCAGGCTGGCAGGGGAGGGCAGCTGGGGGCAACCAGGCCTGCAGGGGAGGGCAGGCGATCAGGCCGGCAGAGGAGGTTAGTTGGGGGCGAGACCAGGCCAGCAGGGGAGGGCAGTTGGGAGCGATCAGGCAAGCAGGGGAGCAGTTAGGTGTCAATCAGGCTAGCAGGGGAGTGGTTAGGGGGCAATCAGGCTGGCAGGCAAAAGTGGTTAGGGGCAATCAGGCAGGCAGGCAGGCGAGTGGTTAGGAGCCAGCAGTCCCGGATTGTGAGAGGGATGTCTGACTGCCTCAGGGATCGGGCCTAAACCGACAGTCGGACATCCCCCAAGGGGTCCAGATTGGAGAGGATGCAGGCCCGGCTGAGGGACACCCCCCCCCCTCCCCCGCATGAATTTTGTGCACTGGGCCTCTAGTTCTGGTATAAATGAATTACTTTCTTGAACACTGCTGGCAAAGTTTTCAACTCAATCTACTTTCTTCCATACAGCATATTCCCAACCAACATCCCCCTTTTGTCAGTCATTACTTATTCAAATATACAATCTAATTTTAACATTAGCCTCAGCAACACCTAATTAGAATGAAACATGTGCCCAAAAAATCTCAATATGTGCACTAAAGCCAAAAATATTTATTTAAACCATTCATTGGACTATCTATCATAGCAGACGATTAATTGCAAGGTAAAAGCTAAAACACATCCCACCAAGACAACAGCTCTTTTCATTCTGAACTTCCACTTAACTTCTCATTCACGTCTCAAAGCACTACTGCTCTTCCTGTAAGTTTTTTTACTCATTAAGATTCTATTTGCTAAAGATTTTTCCACTCTTATTGAAAGGGCTAAAATTTCATCAGTTTTCCTCTCACCTTTGTAATTGTGCCCATGACCATTTGGATTGTTGCATTTTCCAAACAGTTTCAAGTTTTCTTCATTACTCAGAGATTTGCTGACCAGGAAAAACAAAAGTCAACATAAGCTTCACAATTTATTAATACTTTAGCTCATCAAATGGAGAATCATAAATCAACTGGGTCTCATTATTCAGCTTTATGTCAGGAACCACTGTATGCCCCCCAATTAGACTATCACACCATACAAATTAGCATAAGCAAATTCAACCCCCTTGTTCCACAGCAAGACTCCAAAACCTGATCTGCTCAAGGCCCTTCCATTTCTCAACATTTACTGAATACCTACTACGTATTAGACACAGCTGAATGATAAAAGATGCCTGTCGTCAAGTGGTTTAAATTCTCATTGCTGCCCTAGGTGGTTTGGCTCAGTGGATAGAGCGTCGGCCTGCAGACTGAAGGGTCCCGGGTTCGATTCCCGTCAAGGGCATATGCCCAGGTTGTGGGTTCGATCCCCAGTGGGGGGCATTCAGGAGGCAGCCAACCAATGATTCTCTCTCATAATTGATGTTTCTATCTCTCTCTCCCGCTCCCTTCCTCTCTCTGAAATCAATAAAAATTTTTAAAAAATAAATTCTCATTGCTCCTGAAAAATAATTACATGACCTATTAGTCTCTTCTATAACAATCTTGCTTTATCATGCCTCCTCTGATAACTTCACCAGTCCATTGAGGGGCATTCAAATTAGGGGACACTTTACAATTACAATACTCAACTGTTGTTCCAGGCAGAGAGCACCTTGCTTAATGGATTTGTATGCCTATACCTGTCCAGTCATTGCATCTTTAATGAGTCCTTACTACCCTCATATGTTCAAGCTTCCCATTATACATCCCCTTTCTGGTTGAGCCCCGCTTTATTAGTTCCCCCACCTTCTCCTGCTCCTGCACTTCTTACGCTTAAAATGCTACAGTTCACAAAGCTTTTGCACACAATTATCTCACTGTACCTTCCACAGTATTGACCACATTGCACACTCCACCCGCAAGGCAGTGACGGGTGCGCACTGCTCACGGCTGCATCTGTTAACCTGGTACAAGGCCTGACAAGCACACAAGATACCTCTCCAGTAAATGACGTTTGGACCTTGCTAGGTAGAAATTATCCTTATTTTACAGATGGGGGAGAGGGTGCTCAGAGTGGAGCTTGCTCATGAGGGACAAAACTCCCAAAATCAACTGTAGCCCCGCAGGCCTGGCTCAGTCTTAGGCGCCAACCTGTGGGCCCGATCCTGGTTCCACGCCTGGTGGGGGCACATGCCCGGGTTGTGGGCTGGATCCCCAGTAGGAGGCCTGCAGGAGGCAGCCGATTCTCTCTCATCACTGATGTTTCTCTCTCTCTCTCTCTCCCTCTCCCTTCCTCTCTGAAATCAATAAAAATATATTTTTTTAAAAAAGAACCAACTCTAGGCCCTGTCCGGGTAGCTCAGTTGATTGCAGTATTGTCCTGATATGCCAACGTTGCAGGTTCGATCCCCGGTCAGGGCACATACAAGAAACAACCAATGCGTGCATAAAGAACTGGAACAACAAATCAATGTTTCTCTCTCCTCTCTCTCTCTCTCCCCTCCCTCTCTGAAGTTCAATAAATAAAAATTTAAAAATATATAGAAAAAAAATAAAAAAGATCACAGTTAAAAAAAAAAAAAAAGAACCAACTCTAGTGCCATCAAGCTGTGGGATCGAATTGCAACTGTGCTGCTCGCTCTCAGAGCTGCCTTAGGAAAGTGAACATCCTGGTTCATTTTCTCGTAGGTGCCGAGAGGATAACATTGCGCTGTATTTAGATGAGTTTCGGTAGCTGACACCTATAGTGCGTATACTATGCGCCGGGCACGGTGCGATCTGGGCTCTGGGCGAGGTGAGCCCCTCTGGCCGTTACCGCCTCGCTCGAGATCACGAGGTCAGGAGCCAGCGCCTTCTCCCTCGCAGTCGGCTCCACTGCCCACCACGTGCACCGCCTCCTCCGGAGCCCGGTCTCTTCACTAGGCTCCTAACGGTGTCGCCGAAAGGGCCTGACGCCCAAGGGACGAGCGGGCGCGCCGCCCCCACCTCCGAGCGCACACCCGCGCCCCGAGCCCCGCGCCGGGCCCGCCCCACCACCCGCGCTGGGGGCACAACCCACCAGTGGAGCCGGTGGGTGGCGCTGAAGGAGACGAGACGGGATACTCGCGCCCAGCGGCGCCGACGGGGAGCCGCCTCGCTCATCGCCTGGCAGTTCCGCGCCCGGCACCTCCCTTGGTGACAGTGGCTCGGGTGGGCGGAGCCTCCCGCCAGGGCTGCGCATGCGCGCTGCGCCCGGAAGTCTCTGCGCTGCGCCCTGGGGCTGGGCTCCCTCTGCCGGCCTGGAGGCTGCAGCACTGTCCCTTGCTGATTGGATCTCCTAATTCCGGTAGCTGGGCATACCTAGCCCTGGTCAAATGAATGGGTTTAATGCCGATTTTTATGTCTGCTCAGCCTGAGGCCATGCCACGCAGTCAGGGTCAGTCTGGGCACACCTTCGGGCCCCGGAGGGACTTCTTTGAGCCGCCCCTCCCAGTCGCTTCTACATGCCCTGGATTACAATAGAAACTTCCAGTGTCTGGTTTACCGCAGGGCCGGTCTCCTATGGTAAAGGAGGCAGGAATTCGAGGGTACGTGCAGGACCACGCGGCTTTCGGAGAGTAGACTACCTTTGGACTGTGAAACCGTGTGTCACCCTGGGCTGGCACCGAGCGAGTACGCGCACCCATGAGCACCCACACCAGCGATTCTATGTCGAATGCATCACCTCTCGTTTCCTCACAACTACTCATAAGGAATATGCAAACAACTTACATGCCCAGTACCGTACCAGGTCTTGCTTGCATTCATGCTTTCCTCAAATAGTTATTGAATATCTATTAGGAGGCATTTTTCCCCCCAGCACTGAGAAAGACAGATAAAATCATGGGTGTGGCTGATATATAAGCCCCAATGGTGACTTCTCTCAAGTGCCTCAGGTCTCCAGCTATATATTGTTGGTTCTGCATTAAATTATTAACATGCTATGTACCATTCTTCACACATTTTTCCAAAAATGTTTCTCATCTCCCCCTTGTGCTGCAAAGAAAAAAAACTTCAAAGAATTATAAGCTTCAGAGATTTTTTTTATAGACTATCTAGTTCAGTCCTCCCACTTGACAGGTAAGAAAACACAGGCCCAGAATAGTTAAGTACTTAACCAAGATCACATATAATACAAACAATATTTCCCAGACACTGACTATATCAGTGATACTCAAACAGACAGTGTTTAACACAGACACTTATTCCAAAAATAGTTTGAAGAATCTAATAAAAGGTAAGACATTTCTGGGAAATCATTTTATCTATTTGCTTTAGTAAAGTATGTCATTGAATTTGAATTCTTGCTCTAAAATTTTTTTTATTAAAGCTAATCCTATATAATAAAGAGCTAATATGCTAATTAAACTGAACAGCAGAACAACCGTCCAGATGACCTTCCAGACAAGCCAGGGCCGGCCAGGGCTGCGAGGGCTGAGCCCCTTGCATGAATTTCATGCATCGGGCCTCTAGTTCAATATAAAGGTACTCACAAAATTCACCCTCAGTGATCCAGTTATTGTATCCCCCAAATTAATGGGTTGAAGTCCTAATCCCCAGTACCTCACAATATAACTTTATTTGGAAATAGGTCTTTACAGATATGATTAGTTGAGAGAAGGTCACGAGGGTGGACACTACTTCCTTTTCCCCTCACTTGTGGACCACACAGCCCTTTCCTTGAGTCTCTGGACACTGGCCAGTGATGAGTTGGGCTTAGGGAGAGGAAGAGGCCCTGCCTAGGCTTTCAACATTAGTCAGATGCTCACTCAGTTTTACCGAAACTTTCTGCACTGGATTACCAGGCATTGTGTACATAGATTACAAAACATCACTGACCCCTTTCTGTCCTCTTCTTCAAGAACCTCATAGATGGCAGGGCCAAGCCAGAATCCAGGCATCCGTGGATCAAAATCTTATGATTATGCTACTAACCTTTATATGTTTAAACTTCCCTCCCTGTGTAGTAGGATGGAGTAAAGGTTTATAAACAGAGGAAAGACATGATCACACCTGTATATTTCCTGGGTGTCAACTAGTGGCTCCTTCAGCCTTCAGATCCAGAGAAGATCAAACCTCCATGTCTTGTCTGGAGAAGTATCAGGAGATTTATGTTCTGATGGTTTCCTCAGCCTCTAAGCTCCCACACCTGAAATATCTGTTCTGCTTAGGTTCTTCTTGCCATTGTGTGCCTGCTACTG
>NW_005871165.1:2316071-2385710 GCF_000147115.1 Myotis lucifugus
CTATCCACATATCTCAACACGTAGGTGAGACATTATATTTAATCACTCCATGGCCCAATTCACTGATCAAGAACATCAGAGATGGAAACCTGACTTGAGGGTGTTGGCAAGAGTGTGACGTCCGAGCCAAACCCTGGCAGATTTGGGCTATTAGTGAAAACTGGTGGGGTTTAGAAATGTGGAGATTACGTGGTCTCTAGTACAACCTGTTGCCCAAATAAATGAAGAACTAATGATTTTTCATTAATCTCTGAAGAACTAGACACCTGGAGGTTAGAATAAATGCCTGATTTTAGCAATGTCCTTCTGTTATAGGCACCTCTCACTGACACCAGAAAGGTGTTATCAGACAGGACAGCCCCCTGAGCTAGTGGGAGAGGGCTGTCCCTAACCTCGATCCTTGTCTTCTCATGTAAATGAGTTTATAGGAGAGCTCTTGACTGCATTGTGAACAGCCAGTTTATTAAAGTGATTAAAGCATGCACCTTTATTGAAAAAGCAAAGCAAAGCAAGCAACTCTATCTCATCCGGCTTGGAGCACAGATGGGCTTTCCCGGCTAATCCGGAAAAGCGAGTGTCTGGAGCAAGTTCGAGGAGTAATATACCCTCCTCCTGTCTGTAGGTTTCAGAAGATTCTTTTGCTGAGTATCTTGGTATAGGTTAAGTCTCAAGGTTTTCCTGTTGTGGTCTTCCCAGGATCCTGGCAACTCTCTCTTGCTGAGCCCTGAGACTGCTGGCTTTGCTTCGGGAGTAAAAGTGCCATTTTTTCCTTTCCCTTTCCCCCTCCCTTTCTGCATTCTCTCAGCAGGGAGGTCTTTAACTATTTGCTCCCAGAGTGTCCTGGGGACGATACTGGTTTGTTGTTTGCAGGCCAGTTGCAAATTACCCACAATGTTTGGCCTTGTCCTAATTTTCCTCTCTCAGCTTCCCCCATTCCTCCTGCCCTGGAATCCTGTAACACTTCAAAACAACACCCTGCCAAGGCCAAACTAGGGGCAGGGTGGGAGGTGGTCACGGGTGGTCCAACTGCAGTGGCATCTGCTGTGGACTGCAGAGAAGCAGCCAGTCTAAAGGAAGCCATCAGGGTGACACCGCTGGCTTCCTGTCTGCTTGAGCACCTGAGGCCAGTGGTAACAGGCAAGCTGTGATAGAAAAACCCGGTGCTTTTCAGATCTATATTCATATTCCACTACCTATGATTATTCAGGTTTCTTCTGCCAAGTGTGAGGGTCTCTGTCACCTACCTATCTGGTGGTGGTAATGACCCACTTCTAGTTTTCCTTTCATGCATTCTCGTTGCCGAGAGGAAGATATATCAAGTAAATACAAATGTAAAACTCTCTTCAAAAAGTGGTATCAACACTTGCTCAGTGTTTTCAAGGAAGAGCCCTAAGAAAATATAAAACCATAATTATTTCTTGAATTCTTTTTTTTTTTAATAGAAATTTAGAAACCAGATGTCTATGGTTTGGAAAGTAAGGTGCCCTTTTCGGTCTCTCTTTTGTACAGAGCACATTCATTTTAAACCTGGTCCCCAGACCTCATGGTTCTTCCATCAGGTGGCTATGAAGGTGCCATGAAACCCATAAGGCATTTGCACAGGCACCTCTGCTCGGCCCAGTTCTTCAAAGTTCTTGGCATCCAAGACTAGGAGAAAGTTGCTTTTATTCTAGAAAAGAAATAATATTAAAAATTCCTTTTTTTCTATTAAAAATATATCTCTCTCCTCCACTAGGCTATAAAATTTCTAAGAGGGAGATCATGTATTATTCATCTCATAGCTATCCTCAGTACCTAGTAGAGCGCCTTGCCTGCCCAGTCACTAAATGTTTGCTGAATTGCTGAACTGGAGTGAATGGGAAGCTCATACCTAGAGTGGAAAAATTACATTGTTTATATCCATCACCTTCATAGGTGATTGTTTAAGGATCTTTTTACCTGTTTCACGGAAGTTCTTTCTTCCGAATTAGAATTGCCTCCCTCCATCTTGTGTTACTTGGGAGCTGACCAAACATATCACTGCAAGGCAGACCGAAACTTGCCTGGTATGAATACTGGAGTGGCAAGTACATGGTATTAGGACTAACCCCTCCTAAACCACGGCAGGCCTGACTCACTGATCAGAGAACATTCCTCACCAAGCCCTTTGAAAGGGTTAGAGTTCTACCTCCCAGGCAGCCTCTATGGATTCGTCAGAGCTGGTATTCAAGGGGAGCCTGTTTGCCACAAGATTGCCCCAAAGGAGATGTTAGATATTATTGAGGCACCAGATCCGGGCTTCACCACATTAGACTTTAGGGTCACTCAATCGAAACTGGCAGCACTGATGGTATGAATATTAGACTGGAAGTCAGAAGACTGGGGTTACATACTGGCTTTACTACTATGAGATCTGATACAAATCTCTCTCAGCTTCCTTAAGTTACAAATGCCACATGTGTAAATGGTATCCCACAAAGTTGTTTTAATGGGTAAATAAAATAATATGTCTGAAAGTAGTTTGTAACTGCATTCCTATGCGAATATAAATTACCATAGTTCTACAAATAGAAATTTAAACCAATAAAAAGTATGGATTATCATAAAAGGGTACATAAATGGTAAGGACGGGAAGAAAAGAGAAGGTGCCACACTGGACTAAATCGACAGCTTCACTGAATATATCCCTCATATAGCCCTCAAAAGGCCCAGAATTACTTTTCTTTCTGATTGGTAACAGGGAAATACATTTACCTGATTGGGGGTGATCACCACAGAAAGAATAACCCCACCATCTTCTTCACTGGTCCCTGGTACTGGAACAAAAACAGGTTCTGAAGGATAAAAGTCATCTTCTCTCCAAACCTGTAACTCCCCCAAAAAAATATTTGAAGGTTAGTTATGAGCTGGAAGCTTAGTTATGAGCTGGAAGGTTAGTTATGAGCTGGAAGCTTTCAATAGCTTTTTTCCCCTCCCAGCATGAATTTGGCTGTCAATATAATATTCCAACAACAACAACAAAACACACAAAAAACAGACTTACTGAGTTGAATATATGAGAGAGAGAGGGAGCTTTTGCAGCTGCACATTCTATCATCATCAAACACAATTTGTGAAATTGTAATTTCCTACCAACCTGAAATATAGTTATGCCAACAACCTTAGCCCCATGATTTCTCTCAAAATAACATCAAGCTCAGAATTCTATTTCTGGGCTTGTGACTCATTTAGATTCCCTGGAGGGAACATACCCCTACTTAGGTGATTCCATGGTTCTCAAATTTAATAAAAGTAAATAGCTGAGCTGCTTAAATATTAGAGAAGCTCAAAAGCTACCTTAATCTAAACAGAAACTCATTCCAAGGGCAGAGCAGGTCCTTTCAGGGTTTAGAAAACAAAAGAGATTTTCATTACCTTTAGTGTCTTGTTCACCACATCAACCTTGATCAGAGAATCCCCTATCAAATGCCGAAAGCCACAGCCATAGAAGAAACGATATTTTTTGCCACAGAATTGGCCATAGTTGATCTGGGGAAATTCAACACCTCCTTCCTGTTCTAAGTTCTCAGGGTGTAGATTTTCATAAGAGCACCAAATCTGAAAAGGTTCCAAAAGATTTGTAAGTGATTGCTTAATCTTCACTTATTTTCTTCCGTGTAGTCGGGGGGGAGGGGGGGGGTGCGGGGGGCGGGTAACACTCTGGAAATGGAGGTCCTATGTAATTTTTTATATTGTTCTTCTTTCCATCATGGGTAAAAATGCGTAAAAGATTATCTGGTTTTGTGACTAAGCTGATAGGAGGTACAAGTGGGCTTTTTATTCTACTAAAGTTAAGACATTGATAGCTACCCAATAAGATGCGTGTGATAAGCACAAATTATCTAAAAGGCAGGGGTGGTCAATACCAACCTCAAATATTTAAACATTTTACAACCATTCGAAAGTTGCGTATATCTGTTTCAAAACACAGAAGAGAGCAGTAAACAACAGTGCTCACTCCCAAACCGAATTCTGCGGTTCTTGTGCAAGCGATGTACCTGGACCTGAGCCTGCTCAGCTGAATGTTATGAAACCTACTGTCCGTCAAACACTGTGGGAAATGGCCAGTGAGTAAAAACGACACTAACATCCAATGTCTTCGTCTAATATCTGCTCAGAGCCTACCTTGCCATCAGCCTGTTTCACTGCACTGGCCGAGGAGTAGGACAACGGGCTGAGGTTCTCTCCCTCAGGGGCGTTCAAACTGACACGTAAGGGCAAAACAAACCTTCGAGGGAAAGATGTGGCTACTGAATTGTAGACCTGTTCAGGAGAGAAGTAAATGGATGAGGAACTTGTCATTCATACAGTGACAGCACGTCCCAAAATTTAGATCCAGGCAACATTATTGGCATTCCTAAGTAATTGCACACATGATCATTTTTACTCATTTATTTATACAACAAATACCTGTTGAGTACCTACTACAGGTACCGTTTTAGACACTGGGAATACCGCAGTGAACAAAACAAAGCCTCTGGCCTCATGGAACTTATTGTCTAGTGGAGAAAGAATGACAGTAAATAATACATGTTGTCTAATTAGTGTCAAATAAACAAACGATTATATAGCCCAGGTTCTGACAGTGATAAATGCCATTAAGAAACATATCGCAGGATGGGGAACTAGCGAGTAACAAGGGCTGCTTCCTTCTTCAGGTTTGGTCAGGATAGACCTCTGGGCGGAAAAGGGTTAATTTAGCAGGCATAGGTTGCTCAGACTCTGCACACTCTCAAGAAAGGCCTGTTTTCCTGCCTGGCCCTTGTCTGGCACCTGGGAGCCAAGCTCTTCCTTGGACTGATCTGTCTGATAAAAGTATGTTTCATACCTGAGGCCTTGGGTCACACTGTACTTATTTATCCAGATAGTTTATGCTGAAATGTGATTTATAACGAGCCCCTGCTTTCTCTGTGGGGTCTGGAGCTTCAGTAACTGAGATTGCCCATGGCGGGGCTATATGTCTATGTGAAGATCCCCAATAAAAAACCCTGGACAACCAGATGCGTGCCTCCAAGGATTCAGTTTCCTCCAGACTTCACCCCTGCACCTCTTTCTTTTACTGATTTTTCTGGGGCCTGTGAATCCTCCTAGTGAATTATCAAGCGGGACCCCCAACATAGCCTCTCTGCAGAGGTGATGTTTAAGTAAGAGACTCTAATAAGATAAGTGTATTTTTTCTGATAATAAGAATGCTTTAAGTACATTTTTCTCCCATAAAATATTGTAAGATGGAGAACGAACTGCCATTTCTCCCATATACCTAGTCCATATTATCTCCATCTCATGCAGAAATGTTTTTACTGAGTAAAGACTTAGTGTTATGTTTAAACTACATGAAGAGTTTGTTTTTTTAATTACTTTTAAATTTATTTAAATATTTTTTTCTTTTACAAAACCATAACTGAACAAAAAGAGACTCCCAATAATGGTAGATGAGGTCATGTGGAGAGACAGAAAAGCTGGACAAAAATGTTTAAAACAGCTGCTTGAAGGCACTGTTGAGCTAAAAAGGCAGTGAAGAAAAATGGGGTGGAGATTTGGGAGGAGATAAACTAGATATTGGGGGTACTTTTTCCCCAAAGGGCATAAGATGCTTTTAGGAAAAGACAGCTAAAGGCTGAGAAAAATCAAGCAATTTCTTTATCATACTTTTTATTTTGAGATAATTGCAGATTCACATGCAGTTGTAAGAATACAGAAAAACAATTGATTTTAAAATGGGCAAAGGACTGAAAGAAATATATTTCACCAAAGATAAACAAATGGACAATAAATACATGAAAAGATGCTCAACAGAATTGGTCATTAGGAATATGTGTATCAAAGCCACAATGAGATAACACTTCATACTCATTAGGATGGCTATTATAAAAATGTAAAAAAAAATAACAGTGTTGGTGAGAACGTGGAGAAATTGAAACACTTGTACATTGCTGGTGGGAATGTAAAATTGTGCAGCTGCTATGGAAAACCATTTGGCAGTTCCTCAAAAAGTTAAACATAGAATTATCATATGACCCAGAAATTCTAGGTAAATACCAAAGGGAATTGAAAATAGGGGCTAAAATAGATACTTGTATGCCAATGTTCCTTTTTAAAAATATATTTTGATTGATTTCAGAGAGGAAGGGAGAGGGAGAAAGAGAAACATCAGTGATGAAAGAGAATCATTGATCACCTGCCCCCTACTGGGGATCAAGCCCACAATCGAGACATGTGCCCTGACCTGGAATCGATCCATGACCTTCTGGTTCATAGGTCAATGCTCAACCACTGAACCACACCAGCTGGACTATTTTCCAATGTTCTTAACAGTATTATTCACAGTAGCCAGAAAGTAAAAACAACTCAAATGTCCACCAACAGATAAATAAAATGTGGTATGTGTATATATATTATTCAACCTTTAAAAGGAATGAGATTCTGATACATGTTACAACATGGATGACCTTGAAAAGATTATGCTAAATGAAATAAGCCAGACACAAAATAATTCTTGTATGATTCCACTTATATGAGGTAACTAAAACAGGCAGACTTGTAGAAACAAAAAGTAGAAGGGGAGAGGGGGGAACAGAGAGCTGTTATTTAAGGGGTACAGAATTTCTGTTTGCAATGATGAAACAGTTCTGGAAATGGATAGTGGTGATGGTTGCACAACATTGTTAAAGTACTTCATGCCACTGAATTGTACACCTAAAATAGTTAAAATAGTAAATATTATGTTATGTATATTTTATCACATGAAAAAAGAAACAATGCATCCTTCATCCCTTTTCACCAATTACAATGTCTTACATAACTACAGCACAATATCACAACTGGGAAATTTACATTGACATAATCCACAAACTTTATTCCGATTTCACCAGTTACCATGCACTGGCTCTTGCAGGGATTATATCATGCTTCAAATTAAGATTAAGACTATCTAGACCCAGAGAGAACCAAGATGGCAGCGTAGGTAAATGCCTGTACTCGCCACCTCCCACAACCACATCAAAATTACAACTGAAATACAGAACAACCATCATTCAGAACTGCCTGAAAGCTGGCTGAATGGAAGTCTTACAACTGGAGAAGTAAAGAAGAAAGCACACTGAGACGAGTAGGAGGGGCGGAGGTGCCGAACAGGCTGGTCCAACACCCACATGTGTCGTTTTTTAACTGGGAGGGAGATCATCTCTATGGAGGCTGCCCATGAGGAACAAGAGGTCCCAGCCCCACTCCAGACCCCTAGACCAGGGTTCCAGAGCTGGGAAGAAAAGTCCTCGTAACTACAGGCTGTAAAAACCAGTGGGAATTGTGGCTGAGGGACACAGAGGCTGCTGGAGACCCAGATGTTCCTTTTAAAGGGCCAACACATGAACGTACTCAGACTCACTTCCTCTGAGCTCCAGCACCAGGTGACTCTGAGGGACCCAGTCACATACAGGGAGAAAGTGAGCTGTCTTGCATCAGGGCAGGAACTTGGTGGCAGCTTTCTCCTAGACAGGGGTGCTAGTAAGGGTCATTGTTCCTGTGTTGAGACGTCCCCTGTCACAGGGCTGACTGGCAGCCATATCTGAGTTTCCATCAGCCTGGCCCACACAGTTTATTCCATCCTGGGGATTCCCTGAGACCTGTCCCATCCAATTTGCAGCCCCACCCAAGCTGTTTGCAGTGGCTTTTCCATATGAATGGCCTGTCTTGGCTCAGGCTTCAGACTTTACTAAATCTCTCAAACAAGCTGCAGCTTGTGTCAGCATCAATAAAAGGCCCAAGATCCCCACTAGCACCAGCCTGCCTTGCTTCACAGCTGGGCCTCACCTCCTGCATAGCAGCTCTCCCACTGTAGTAGCAGCTGGTCCTCACACAATTGGTCTGGAGGTCAACTCCTCCCAGAGACACCAACAGCAATCAATGCTCAACTACAAGACTGTACACACAGCCCACACAGGGATGCACCTAGAGTGCCCAGCTCAAGTGACTGGCAAGGCTGAGCCACTGGCCCCTACAGGACATCGACTACACAAGGCCACTACCAATTCCAGGAGACATAGCAATTCTACCTAATATATAGAAACAAACACAAGGAAGCAGCCAAAATGGGGAGACAAAAAAAACATGTCACAAATGAAAGAAATAGAAGAAAGCAAACTACTGGATACAGAGTTTAAAACCATAGTTGAAAGTCTCATCAAGGATCTTGATGAGATCTTGATGAGACTTTCAAGGTTCTTAGTGAAAATGTCAAGACATGAAAAAGGACCAGTGAGAAATTAAGCATACACTAACTGAAATAAAGAACAATTTACAGGGATTCAACTGTACACTAAAGAACTCTGAGGATCAAATCAATCATTTGGAATATGAGGAAGCAAAAAGCACCCAATCAGAAGAGCAAAAAGAAAAAGGAATCCAATTTACTGATACATCTCCTAGACCAGTGATGGTGAACCTTTTGAGCTTGGCATGTCAGCATTTTGAAAAACCCTAACTTAACTCTGGTGCCGTGTCACATATAGAAATTTTTTGATATTTGCAACCATAGTAAAACAAAGACTTATTTTTTTGATATTTGTTTTATATATTTAAATGTCATTTAACAAAGAAAAATCAACCAAAAAAATGAGTTCATGTGTCACCTCTGACACGCATGTCATAGGTTTGCCATCACTCTCCTAGACAGTGGTCGGCAAACTCATTAGTCAACAGAGCCAAATATCAACAGTACAACGATTGAAATTTCTTTTGAGAGCCAAATTTTTTAAACTTAAACTATATAGGTAGGTACATTGTTATTAACTTAATTAGGGTACTCCTACGGCTTAGGAAGAGCCACACTCAAGGGGCCAAAGAGCCCCATGTGGCTCTCGAGCCACATTTTGCCGACCACGGTCCTAGGATAATAGAAACTACAGAGAAAATAAACAAATGGGACTACATCAAAATAAAAAGCTTATGCACAGCAAAAGAAACCATCAACTAAACAAGAGAGCCCACTATATGGGAGAACATATTTGACAATGTTACATCTGATAAGGGTTTACTCTCCAAAATTTATAGGGAACTCATACAACTTAACAAAAGAAAGATAAACAATCCAATCAAAAAATGGACAAAAGAGCCCAGCCTGTGTGGCCCAGTGGTTGAGCATCAACCTATGAACCAGGAGGTTAAATTCCTGGTCAGGGCACAGGCCTAGGTTATAGGCTCGATCCCCCGTGTGCAGTGAACAGGAGGCAGCCGACCAATGCTTCTCTCTCATCATTGATGTTTCCATCTCTCTCTCCCTCCCCCTTCCTCTTTGAAATCAATAAAAATCTATTTTAAAATGGACAAAGGATCTAAATAGACACTTTTCAAAAGTGGACATACAGGAGGCCAAGAAGCACAAGAAAAAATTCTTAAAGTCACTATCCGAGAAATGCAAATCAAAACGACAATGAGGTATCATCTCACACCTGTCAGAATGGCTATCATCACAAATTAACAAACAAAAGTGCTAGTGAGGATGTGGACAAAAAGGAACCCTCGTGGACTGCTGGTGGGATTAAAGACTGGTGCAGCCACTGTGGAAAACACTATAGAGTTTACTCAAAAAATTAAAATTGAACTCCAATTTGACCCAGTAATCCCACTTCTAGGAATATATCCCAAGAAATCAGAAACACCAATCAGAAAGAATATGTGCACTCCTATGTTCATAGCAGCACAATTTACAATAAATCTTAATTATTGTAAACAGCCTAAGTGCCCATCAGGAGATGAGTGGATTAAAAAACGGTGGTACATCTACACAATGGAAGACTACACTGCTGTAAAAAAGAAAGAACCCTTACCATTTACAACAGCATGGATGGATCTGGAGGGCACTGTGCTAAAGTGAAATAAGCCAGTTGGAGAAAGATAAGTATCACATGATCTCACTCATTTGTGGAATATAATGAACAACATAAATTGATGAACAAAAATAGATCCAGAGACAGAGAAGCAACGAACAGACTATCAAACTACAGAGGGAAAGCAGGGGATTGGCGGGGGGGGGGCGGGGTGCAAAAGGGGTGAGAGATCAACCAAAGGACTTGTATGCATGCATATAAGCGTAACCAATGGACACAGACAGTGGGGGCAGGGGCCTGTGCTGAGGGGTGGGAGCAGGCTAGGAGAGGTCAATGGGGGGAAAAGGAGACATATGAATTGTACTTTGAACAATAAAGAATTTTTAAAAAAGAATCCAAAAATATGAAGAAAGCGTAAGGGGCCCCTGGGACAACTTCAAGCATACCAACATTCACATTATAGGTTGCCAGAAGGGGAAGAAAGAGAGCAAGTTATTGAAAACCTATTTGAAGAAATAATGACAGAAAACTTCCCCTACCTAGTAAAAGAAATAGACTTACAAGTCCAGGAAGCCCAGAGAGTCCCAAACAAGAGGAACCCAAAGAGGCCCACAGTAAGACAAATCATAATTAAAATGCCAAAGTTAGCCCTAGCCAGTTTGGCTCAGTGGATAGAGTGTCAGTCTGCAGACTGACGGGTCCCAGGTAAATTCTGGTCAAGGGCATATGCCCAGGTTGTGGCTCAATCCCCAGTAGGGGTCATGTGGGAAGCAGCTGATCAACGATTCTCTCTCATCATTGATGTTTCTATCTCTCTCTCCCTCTCCCTTCCTATCTAAAATCAATAAAGATATAAATAAATAAATAAATGAACAGATAAATAAATAAATTTCCAAGGGTTAAAGACAGAGAGAATCTTAAAAGCAGCAAGAGAAAATCAGTTGCATACAAGGAAACGCCCATATCACTGTCAGCTGATTTCTCAACAGAAACTTGGCAGGCCAGAAGGAACTGGGAAGAAATACTCAAAGTGATGAATAGCAAGGATCTACAACAAAGATTACACTAGCCAGCAAGCTCTCATTTAGAATTGAGGGTCAGATAAAGAGCTTCACAAACAAAACAAAAAAGCTAAAGGAGTTCATCACCACCAAACCAGTATTACATGAAATGTTGAAGCATATTATTGAAGAAAAAGGAAGAGGAGGAGGAGGAGGAGGAGGAAAGGGGGGGAAATATGAAAAATAAAATGGCAACAAATACATATCCATCAACAATAGAATCTAAAAATCAGAATAAACAAACAAGAAATTTAATGAACAAATAAATTGGTGAATAAAACATAATTAGAGGCATGGAAGCATGGGAAAGACTGACAAATCCCAGAGGGAAGGGGAGCAGGCGGACAGGAAGAGATTAACCAAAGATCTTACCTATGGACACAGACAATAGGGTGGTAAAGGCCTGGGGTGGGGCAGGAACCGGGTGGAAGGGGACAATGGGGGGGAAAGGGGGACATCTGTAATACTTTCATCAATAAAGATTTTTTAAAAAGAAGAGTATCTGGGCCTGCCCTGGTCAGTTTTCTCAGTGATTAGAGCATCAGCCTGTGAACTGAAGAGTCTGGGTTCAATTCCCGTCAAGGGAACATACCTCAGTTGCAAGTTCCCCAGCCCCAGTAGAGGCACATGCGGGAGGCAACCAATTGATGTGTCTTTCTCCCATGGATGTTTCTCTCTCTCTTCCCATCCTTTCTCCCTCCCTCCTTTCCACTCTCTAGAAATCAATGGAAAAATATCCTCAGGTGAGGATTTAAAAAAAAGAAGAAGAATATCTGGGCCCTATCCAGGTGGTTCGGTTGGTTGGCACATCTTCCCTTTCACCAAAAAGTTCTGGGTTCAATTCCTGGTCAGGGCAAATACCTAGGTTTCAGGTTTGAACTCCTGTTGGGATGCATACTGGAGGCAACCATTAGATGTTTCTCTCTCTCTCTCTCTCTCTCTCTCTCTCTCTCTCTCTCTCTCCCCCCTTCCTATCCTCGAATGAAGCTGTTTTTAAAAAAAGAATATCTAGAATTAACAACAAAACAAAGAAAACCTACTAAATGGGAGAAGGTATTCACTAATAAAACATTTGATAAGGGGTTAATAGTGTATCCAAAATATATAAAGAATTCAGACAACTCAAACCAGAAAAACACACAACCCAATTAAAAAATGGGCAGAAGACCTGAATAGACACTTCTAAAAGGACACACAGATGGTCAATAAACATATGAAAGTTGCTCTCAACATCACTAGTCATCAGAGAAATGCAAATTAAAATGATAATGAGATATCACCTCACACCTGTCAGAATGGTGATCATCCATAAATCAACACACAACAAATGTTGGTGAAGATGTGGAGAAAAGGGAACCCTAGTGCATTGTTGGTAGGAATGCAGTTTGGTACAACCACTATGGAAAAAAGTGTGACAGCTCCTCAAAAAATTGAAAATGGAACTTCCTTATGACCCAGTAGGGGGCATGCTGGAGGCAGCCAATCAATATTTTTCTCTCTCTTTCTCTCCCTTCCCCTCTCTCTCTTTAAAAATCAATAAAAATATTTTTTAAGTTATGGTATATATATAATGAAATATTACTCAGCCATGAAAAAATAATGAAATCTAATAAATAAATAAATAATGAAATCTTACCATTTGTGATAGCATGGATGGACCTAGGTATTATGCTAAGTAAAATAAGCCAGACAGAGACAAATACTGTAAGATATTACTTATATGTAGAATCTAAAAAACAAAACAGAAACAGATTTATAGTTACAGAAAACAAACTAATGGAGGCCATTTTGAGGGATGGGGTAAAAAAGGGTGATAAGATTAAGAAGTACTAATTGGTAGCCACAAAATAGGTATATGATGTCAGGTAAAGCACAGGGAATATAGTTAACAATCCTACATAATAAAAGCATAGTATGCAAATTGTCCCCTCGACCGGGAGTTCCTCTGGAAGTTCGACCAGAGGGTGGAGCCAGCCAAGGGAAGGGAGGGAGTACCTGCCCAGCAGCCGGCAGCTGTTAGGGACCGTACCAGTGCAGGAATTTCGTGCACTGGGCCTCTAGTCCTATCTAATAAAAGAGAAACATGGTAATTAGCCGTACCGCCGCTACCCTTCCCATTGGCTAATCAGGGCAATATGCAAATTAACTGCCAGCCAAGATGGCGGCCGGCAGCCAGGCAGCTTGAAGCGAACAGTAGGCTTGCGTGCTTCAGTGACGGAGGAAGCCAACGTTCCCAGCCTGCCGCTGCCAGCCTCTGAGCTTGCAGTTTGAAACATTGTTACAAATATAGAAGCTAAACAAGCTCCAGAAACCTGCTTTCAGCCAGCCAGGATCTCAGAGCTGGAGTTGAAACAGTGTTTCGATTATAGAACTCAAACAAACCAGATACCTGCTTTCAGCAGCCGAGGTCTCAGAGCTGGAGCCAAGCCTCAGAGCTAAAGCTGGCCCAGAATAAAAAAGAAAAAAGAAAAAAAGGAGCGGTTGGGAGCTTCAGTCACCCGGCAGCCTGAAAACAGCCCTCAGCCCCTCACCCAGACTGGCCAGGCACCCCAGTGGGGACCCCCACCCTGAAGGGGGTGTGACCAGCTGCAAACAGCCATCAGCCCCTCACCCAGGCTGGCCAGGCACTCCAGTGGGGACCCCCACCCTGATCCAGGACACCCTTCAGGGCAAACCAGCCGGCCCCCACCTGTGCACCAGGCCTCTATCCTATATAGTAAAAGGGTAATATGCCTCCCAGCACCGGGATCAGCGGAGCCGAGAGGCCTCCCAGCACCGGGATCAGCGTGACAGGGGTCAGTGCCCAAACCCCCTGATCGCCCTGCAGCTCTGTGTTTGACAGGAGGCGGGGGAAGGCACCCCAACCCCCTGATCAGCCCTGCTCTGTGCCTGATGGGGGGAGCTCCCCAACCCCCTGATCGCCCTGCGGCTCTGTGTGTGACAGGGTGCGGCGCCCCAACCCCCTGATCAGCCCTGCTCTGTGTGTGACGGGGTAGAGCCATAACCTCCCCATCGGCCCTGCCCTGAGTGTGACAGTGGCGGCGCCCCAACCCCCTGATCAGCCCTGCTCTGTGTGTGATGGGGTAGAGCCATAACCCTCCCCATCGGCCCTGCCCTGAGTGTGACAGGGTGCAGCGCCCCAACCCCCTGATCTGCCCTGCTCTGTGTGTGACAGGGGGCGGTGCCCCAACTCCCCTAATCGGCCCTACTCTGTGAGTGACAGGGGGGAAGCTCCTCAACCCCCTGATCAGCCCTGCTCTGTGTGTGACAGGGGGGAGCTCCCCAACCCCCTGATCGACCCCTGCTCTGTGCGTGACAGGGTACGGAGCCCCAACCCCCCCTGATGGGCCCTGCTCTGTGAGTGACAGGGGGCAGCGCCCTAACCCCCTGATTGGCCCTGCTCTGTGCGTGACAGGGGGTAGCGCCGCAACCTCCCCATCGACCCTGCCTTGAGTGTGACAGGGGGCGGTGCCCCAACCCCCCAATCGGCCCTATCCTGAGCATGACTGAGGGTGGCATCGCAACCTCCCGATCCGCTCTGCTCTGTGCATGACAGGGGGCGGCGCTCCAACTCCCCAATCAGCCCTGCTCTGAGCCCGACCAGGGGCTGCACCTAGGGATTGGGCCTGCCCTCTGCCACCCGGGAGCAGGCCTAAGCCAACAGGTCGTTATCTCCCGAGGGGTCCCAGACTGCGAGAGAGCACAGGCTGGGCTGAGGAACCCCCCCTCCCCCCCGAGTGCACAAATTTTTGTGCACCAGGCCTCTAGTATTGTAATAACTATGGTGCCAGGTGGGCACTTGAATTATCAGAGGGATCACTTTGTAACCTATATGAATGTCTTTCCACTGTGTTGTACTCCTGAAACTAATACAAAAAAAGTGTTGAATGTAAAGTATAATCAAAAAATAAAATTAAAACAAAAAGAATATCTGGAATTGATAATGTACCCTAGCCATCTGCCAGAAACAAATGAAAATCTCTAAAGGAAGATAACAAAATCCTGGATCTCAAAATATTTCTACAATTTTTAAACACAATATTCTGTATATGATAAAAATTAACCAACCTATGAGAAAGCAAGAGAGCATGATAGAAAAAAAGAGTAAACAACAGATGATAGAAACAAAGCCACAGGGAATCCAGATAATAGAGTTATCAGACTTTATTCTAAATATGTTTAAGGAAAATCTTTTACATCAAGCATTATAGCACAGAACTAGAAATTATAAAAGAAAACAAAATCAAAATTCTAGAACTGAAAAATGCAATGAGTTGAAGAACTTGGTGGCTAGGTTTAAGAGCAGAATAGACACAGTTGAAACCTGCAGATAAATGTTTATAGCAATTTTATTCATAAGTGCCAAAAATGGAAATCAACCAAGATATTTTTTCCACAGGTAAATGGGCAAGGTGTGGTACATTCATACACTAGAATATTATTTAGCAATGAAAAGAAATTAGCTATGAAGCCACTAAAAGACATGGAGAAACCTTAAAGGCATATTGTTAGGTGAAAGAAGCCAGTCTGAAAAGGCTACATACTGTATACTCCAACTATATGACATTCTGGAAAAGGAAAAACTATAGAGACAGTAAAAAGATTAGTAGTTGCCAAGGGTGAGGGAACTGAGGAGGTAAGAATAGGTAGAATAAAAATAAAAATTATTTTTAAATACCTGGAAAAAGGGAAGGCTGGGTGGAGGTGGGCAAAGGGAGGAGGGGAAATGGGGGATATCTGCAATACTGTCGATAATAATTTTTTAAAAAAGAATAGGTTTGGGGGTGGGGGGATAAGAGACCAACCAAAGGACTTGTATGCATGCATATAAGCATAACCAATGGACACAGACACTAGGGGGGTGAGGGCATGTGCTGGGGGGTAGGGGTGGCTGGGGAGAGCTCAATGGGGGAAAAAGGAGACATTGTAATACTATATGTAATACTTTAAACAATAAAGAATTTAAAATTTAAAAAAAGAATAGGTGGAATACGGTCGTTTTAGGGTGCTGAAATTATACTATAAAGGTGGATACATGACAATATGCATTTGTTAAAACCTATAGAATGCACAGCAGACAGAGTGACTCTAATGTAAACTATGGACTTTAGTAATAGAGTATCAATATTAGTTCATCGGTTATAACCAACGAACCACACCAGGCAGATGTTAATAACAGGAGAAATTGGCGAGATAAAAGGAAGGGATTATATGGAAAACTCGCTGTATTTTCTTTCTTATTTTCCTTTAAACCTAAAACTTCTCTAGAAAGCAAAGTCTGTTAGTGTTGGGGTGTTTTTAATGTGTTTTTATTGAGAGAGAGAGAGAGAGAGAGAGAGAGAGAGAGAGAGAGAGAGAGAAACATTGGTGATAGAGAAACATCATTGATTGGCTTCCTCTTGCATGCCCCTGACTGATGATCAAGTCCAAACCCAGGCATGTGCCCTGACCTGGAATCGAACCAGTGACCTCCTGGTTCATGGGTTGATGCTCAGCCACTGAGCCAAACCAGCCGAGCTATTAGGTGTTTTTTAATCTACAGCAAACAGCATTCTTAATGGTAAAATGTTGAAATGTTTTCCTCTCAAACTGGGAAGTAGATAAAGATGCCACTTACATTCAACACTGTACTAGAAGTCCAGTAAATAAGCAAGAAAAAGAAAACTAACAAATACATTAAAATCTGACAAGTTTTTTGTTTTTGTGGGGTGTGTGTGGGTGTGTGTGTGTGTGTGTGTGTGTGTGTGTGTGTGAAGTTGACTCTAAAATTTACACAAAATTGTAAAGGGCCAGGAATGACCATAACACTCACTACAGAAAAAAATTAGAAGGACTTGATCTACTAAACATCAAGATTTTTTTAATACAGGGATAGTAATTAGAACAATGTCGTACTGGCACAAGACACCAGTGGAACTGAATATAGAGTCTAGAGCAATAATACCTATATGGATACTTAATTTTTAGAATTAAAACTTCTCCTGGAAAGTAATATAAAAGAATATTTTTATGACTTTAGCATAGGAAGATGTCTGAAATAGGTTACACAATGTTTTATTCATAAAGTAAAAGATTGATATATTGAATTTATGGAAATGCAAAAGGCCAAGAAAAACTTAGGCACCCTTTTAAAAAGAAAAAAGTCAGCAGGCTTATACTACAGCTTTCAAGACCTATCAAACAGCTATAATAACATAAATAAGATTAGTAAGTATAAGTAAATTTTAAAAGCAATGTTTTTAAAAGATTTCAAAATAAAACTCTAGCTATTAATCTCCAACATTTATAGGGAACTCATACAACTTAACAAAAGGAAGATAAACAATCCAATCAAAAAATGGACAAAGGACCTAAATAGACACTTTTCAAAAGAGGACATTCAGAAAGCCAAGAGACATATGAAAACATGCTCAAAGTCACTAATCATCCGAGAGATGCAAATCAAAACAACAATGAGGTACCATCTCACACCTGTCAGAATGGCCATCATCAACAAATCAACAAACGACAAGTGCTGGAGAGGATGTGGAGAAAAGGGAATACTCGTGCACTGCTGGTGGGAATGCAGACTGGTGCAGCCACTATGGAAGACAGTATGGAGTTTCATCAAAAAGTTAAAAATGGAACTCCCATTTGACCCAGTGATCCCACTTCTAGGAATATACCCCAAGAAACCAGAAACACCAATCAGAAAGGATATATGCATCCCTATGTTCATAGCAGCACAATTTACCATAGCGAAGATCTGGAAACAGCCTAAGTGCCCATCAGCAGATGAATGGATTAGAAAACTGTGGTACATCTACACAATGGAATACTATGCTGCTGTAAAAAAGAAGGAACTCACCATTTGCAACAGCATGGATGGAACTGGAGAGCATTATGCTAAGAGAAATAAGCCAGTCAATGAAAGAAAAATACCACATGATCTCACTCATTTATGGATAATAAATACCATTATAAACTGATGAACAAAAATAGATACAGAGGCAGAGCAGCATCAAACAGACTGTCAAACTACAGCGGGAAGGCTGGGGAGGTTGGGGGGGGGGGAAGGGTTGAACCGAAGGGCTTGTATGCATGCATATAAGCATAACCAATGGACATAAGACACTGGGGGGTAGGGGAGGCCGGGGGATTGTCAAGGGGGGGGGGGGGAAGGAGACATATGTAATACTCTTTGTAATACTTTAAGCAATAAAACAAAATTAAAAAAAAACTCTAGCTAAAAATAGTTTGTAGTACATACCCCAGGAAAAATCTTAAATTGGATTTAATATCAGAAAAAAAAGTTAAATCTTCGGGTAGATGAACTGATACACTTTATCAGAGAATTAAAGTTATGGTCCATTTTGCTGTCCCTTCCAGTAAATTGAAATATATTTAGTGGTCAAGTGTAATCAGCAAATAATCACAGCTTCAAAACATCTCTTGGGGGTTTTTTTTACGTGCTTTCTATTAGGTATTAAGTAAGTACTTCAAATTATTTACAAGTATTAAATGAATAAGCGACAAAGCTGTGTCTTTTAAACTATTCTCCTCCCATATTTGCCAAAGAGATAAGAGAAATAGCTATTTCTAAGGTTACATAGCCAAAACCAGGACTTGGCTAGTTCAAAATTATTTTGATGACACCAGAAAATCAAAGATGTTTACCTGATCAAGCCCTTCCCCAGCTTTCCTAAGATTCTGTAGTTGGTAAACTTCTAGGTTTCTTCCATTATCTTGACAGCACAAATCAATTACAACACAGTCCTGGTCCTCAAAAGCATTGATTTGATGAAAAGTAACAAAAGGCTTACTGTAGTACATCCCTGGAAGAAGCTGCAGGGAAAATATAAACAATGAAAGAGACATTTCCTTTCTTTCCTCTTCTTTTCTTTCTTTTCTTTTCTTCTTTCTTTAGCGAACAGATGCACCAAGCTCGAATTAATATTTCTCCCTGTTATGTGACAGGCCATATAGGTGCAAAAGGTAAAATTTGCAATGTAGAAGCAAATATGCTAGATTTAACCATTGCTTGCTTAAGCCATCTCACCTCATATTAATCCACAAACTGGGGCTGTTTAATACAGATCAATTGACTGTTACAACTAACTCCAGTGTTTAGATCCTGAACTCTACATGGTTAAATAGAAAACACTGCTGCCCTGGCTGGTGTGGCTCAGTTGTCTGGGCATCGTCCCATGCACCAAAAGGTTGCCAGTTTGATTCCCAGTCAGGACACCTGCCTAAGTTGCAGGCTCGATCCCAGGTAGGGAGCGGGCAGGAGGCAGTCAATTGACGTTCTGCTCTCACATCAATGTTTCTCTCTCTCTTCCTCTCCCTTCCTCTCTCTCTAAAAATCAATAAAAACATTTTATAAAAACAAAACAAAACACTGCTGCCCTAAACAGCTTGGCTCAGTGGATAGAGCGTCGGCCTGCGGACTGAAGAGTCCCAGGTTTGATTCCGGTCAAGGGCATGTACCTTGGTTGCAAGCACATCCCCAGTAGGGGGTGTGCAGGAGGCAACTGATGGATGTTTCTCTCTCATCGATGTTTCCAACTCTCTATCCCTCTCCCTTCCTCTCTGTAAAAAATTAATAAAAAAATTTTTTTTAAATCACTGCTAGGTGAGGACATGTGTGGGGGTGTGAGGGTGGCCAGGTTGAGGTCAATGGGGAAAAAAGGAGACATATGTAATACTATATGTAATACTTTAAACAATAAAGAATTTTTTTTAAGACATGGAAATTAAAAAAAACACTGCTATTAAGTAACATGATCAATTTAAGTGGTTAATTCTTTGAAAAATGCATTCATTATTAACATGGAATTTTAGTAATAAAATGAAAGTACAGTAAATTTAGGATACTATCTCTTTAGAGAGGGGAAAAATAAACAGATATAATAGTGCTATTAATAGAAAGATATTAGACTTTAGTAGGACTATCATATTTGTGTACCAAGAAGTTGTAAAAGCAACTAATTAAAGTATCATTGCAAAAGTTACAGAGGGACTTTGCATGAACAATATCCTCTTTTGCAAATATGATATGGAAAAGTCCATGCTAAGAGGGTTTCTAGATGCCATTTTAATTAAATCAGATAATTTAAAGGATAAAGCCATTTCCTACAATGTTCTAATATGCTAAATCAGTGATTCTCAAAGTGGGCGCTACCGATCCCCGGTGGGCGCTGCAGTGATCCAGGGGGTGGTGATGGCCACAGGTGCATTTGGGGGCGATGAGTAACTGCTATTAAAATTTTAAAAAAATTAATTTCCAGGGGCTGAGTAATATTTTTTCTGGAAAGGGGGCGGTAGGCCAAATAAGTTTGGGAACCACTGTGCTAAATCCACTGTGTTAATTAATAAGTAGCTAGTCCTACCTATGAAAGAAGGTACTATCCTTGATTAAGAGTCATGCAAGTAATGCCCAGTGAAAGTAAAAATCAAGCAAGTGGAAATGTGCCTTTGTTTCCAATCATTTTCATGATAAAAATATTCAAAATACTCCACCTGTCCAGTGTGCTTATTCACCACATGAAACCGTGTGTTATACTGGGGCTCCCAGCTTATTCCATCTGAGAAGGCCTTTCCCCGAATTTTAGAAGTGACTATTTTCCACAGATTCATTTTTAGAGGTTGTTCAATGAAGATTATGTAGTTCTTCGTCATTCCTAAAAGGTTCCAGCAAACATTAAAGTGTTATTTGGTAAACTAGAGTTGTCTGCCACGTGACAGTTAAGGGAACATGTCTGAATGCTGGCACACATGACTGCTGACCCAGACAAAGGCGGGCCAAAAGTAATTCTCCCTGTTTCCCAGCTTTGTCACACAGATTTCCTGTTCCTACTTTAAAAAGGGAAGTGCTTAGAATAGTTTGGTTGAGTGCACTATACTCACTTTTTTTCTTTTTTTAAAAATTGTTGTGGTTTAAGAACAAGTAAAGAAGCATAATATGAAAGTGTGATTTATGATCTGAACCTTTATTCCATAATCCTTTTGCTATTTATACCAGGGGTAAGGACCCAGGAGCAGATTGTCTATAAAGGTTTAGAATACAGAAGATAAATCTGAGAAAAAGCTAAAGCAATCTATATAGAATATGAATTTCCCCCAAAAATATAGTCAAGATCTTTATTTGTGGACTTTAAAGTTATCTAAAATTTTGAATCCTGTCAATTAATTTTTTATGGTCAAATGTTTTTTTAAATTAAGACTTCAACTTTTTAGAACAGTTTTAGGTTCGGAATAAAACTTAGGGAAAAGTACAGAGACTTCCCATATACCTCTTGTCCCCCACACATGAATAGCCTCTGCATTATCGACATCCCCCACCAGAGTAGTACATTTCTTATAATTGACTAGAGACCCGATGCACGAAATTCGTGCAAGAGTAGGCCTTCCATCCCCTGGCTGCCAGCACTGGCTTCCCTCTGGCACCCAGGACTTGGGCTTCCCTCGAAGCCCTGGCTTCATCCAGAAGGATGACTGGTCTAATTAGCATATTATGTTTTTATTATTATAAATGAACCTACATTGACTCATCATAATCACCCAAAGTTCATTGTTTATATTATGGTTCACTCTTGATGTTGTCAATTAATTTTTTGCTTGTACTAAAATAACTATCCTTTCAAGCAGTCAATTGGTTAGGGAAAGAAGTATATTACTAACCAGAATAAATTTAAGTGGCATTAAAATGCAACCTTGATCCAAAATGTTACTATACTCTGATAAACTGTATTAACATAGTATTTGCCTCAGGTACTGTGACACTAAAGCAGGCCCCATTGCAATTTGCTTCATCTCTGGACTCACCGAAACTATGGTAATAAGAAGGTTTAAAACTCTGTGCAGAAGCAATCGAACATATCACTTGGGCTCCATGGATTGTATCCCCAAGATCCCCCTTTTCTGGAGGAATCCGAATAATATTATAGCAAGAACCTGGAAAATGGAAAATTCTGTCTTAACAATTTTACATATATCCTAAGAATAAAAGATAACCCTTGCACTTATGGACTAGGCAAAAGCAGTTAAGAGATTTATGCAATGTGCATGACACCCATATTTCAAACAGACTTAGATATCAAAAACGTATGAACTTTATGAAAGTCATTAGCTAAGATTTTCAAACACCACACCCAAAGTAATCCACCAAGTTTATTATATTGTAATATTCTCAAATAGTTATCCTCTCACACCCTGAAAATGAACTCAATTTCTACTTCATAGGAAAAAAATAAGCTTAGCAGCCAGGAATACCCTCAAATTCTATTCGTCGCTCTCCCCACTACCCAAACCCAGCAACTACAATCTATAGTTGCATCCATGTCCAAATCCTTCCCTCCAGTTCTCTGGGTCCTTGGGGTTGCTTTAGGCCCCATCTCATCCCGTCTCATCAACATTCATTCATGCAATCATTCATCTGACTATTACTACTACTTCAAGAATCAACTCAGGTACCCATCCACTCAAGAAGCCTTCCCTGAGTCTTCCCCACCCCAAGTCATTTGGTGCCCCTCCTCTATGCCCTCATTATCTCTTATATAGTCATAGCACTTATCTCATTGTATTATAATTATCTACTTGCTTATCTGCTTCTATTGGGAGAAGCAGATAAACAACTAGAGCTTTTCAAGAGCAGATTTATCTGCTCCACCTTTGCATCCTCAGTACCAAACAAAGACATACATTTAGTGAGTACACTATAAATAGCTATTAGTGGATTGACTAACAACATGTTTGTTAAATCATTCAATGAATGAACAAATATTGAGGTCATATTAAATGATTTTCCTGGTAATATTAGAATTGCCAATGTAGGTCCTAAAGAACTTGGGTAACTTATAGTATTTTGCAACCACTAAACTTTTTTTGGAACAAGATAACCATACAGTTCTCTATTAGTTTATTCAACAAGTACTTGTTGAGTGCCAATTATATTGCAGGCACTCTTCTTTGTGTCATAAATACCCTATTCTAGACACTTGTATATACCAGTGTACAAAATTGACAAAAGACTCTTCTTTTATAAAGCTCAAATTCTAATAAATCATACAATAAGTAAAAATATAATGCTTCAGATGATGATAAGAGCTGTAATGGAAAATAAACCAGAAAATGGGGATCCGGAGTAAGTGTACAAGGATGGGTGCTATTATTTACAATTTTAAATATGGTGGTCTGGGAAGGCTTCATAAGAAAATGACATTTGAATAAAATTATGAAGGAGGTGAGGAAGAGAGTTTGGTGATATCTTGGAGAAATGCCTTCCAAGAGGAGAGAAGAACAAATGCAAAGAATCTCAGCCAGGAGTTAGTTTACAGTGTTCAAGTACATAACAGCAAGGAGGCCAGTGTGGCCTGTCATCGTGAGCAAGAATAGTCTAGATGAGGTGGAGTGAGTTAAAAAAAAAAAAATGACTGTCTGGCTCTGGCCAG
Organism: Myotis lucifugus; assembly: GCF_000147115.1. Taxonomy (NCBI): domain Eukaryota; kingdom Metazoa; phylum Chordata; class Mammalia; order Chiroptera; family Vespertilionidae; genus Myotis; species Myotis lucifugus. The sequence goes on from NW_005871165.1 coordinate 2,339,406, forward strand.
GTAGCTCAGTTGGTTGGAGCATTGTCCCAGGCACCAAAGGGTGATGGGTACCATCCCCTGTCGGTTCAAGGACGAGGGCTGCTGATCAGTGTTTCTCTCTCTCTCTCCCTCTTCCTTCCTCACTCTCTAAAATCAATAAAAACATATTCGACAGTGAGGATTAAAAATAAATTTTTTAAAAAGTAAATAAACCTGTCTGATATGCTCAGAATAAACTTAAACAGGGTAAGGGCAGAAGCAAGGAGACTAGTTAAGAAACTATTACAATAATTCAAATGAGAGAGATTAGCAAGTGGACAAGAGTTGTGCAAGTGAAGGTGATATGAGGTGATTGGATTTTAGATATATAAATATTTTTATATTTTTATAGATTTCAGAGAGGAAGGAAGAAGGAGACAGAAATGGAAACATCAATGATGAGAGAGATAATCATTGATGGGCTGCCTCCTCCACGCCCCACACTGGAGATCAAGCCCACAACCCAAGCATGGGCCCTGACTGGGAATCAAGCCATGACCTCCTGGTTCATAGGCTGACACTCAACCATTGAGCCATTCTGGCCGGGCAGGTTTGGGATATATTTTGAAGGCATTGCTGAAATAATTTTTGACCTATTGAATGTTGATGTGAGAGACACAGGTGTGAAGGATGATTCCAAAGTTATCATCTTGAGCAACTGGAAAGATGGAATTACCATCAACTGAGTTGGGAAGTTTTTTTTATTGATTTTTTTTTTTTTTGAGAGAGAGAGAGAAGAAGGGAAAGGTAGAGAGAAACATTCATGCAAGAGCTAAGTATCAATCCCCTGGCTGCCTCTTGCATGCCCTCTACCGGGCATCAAGCCTGCAACCTAGGTATATAGTATATGCCTTAATGGGGAATGGAACCAGCAACCTTTTGGTACATGAGACAACACTCAATCAACTGAGCCATACCAACCAGGGTGGTGGGAAATATTTTAAGCAGAGAAAGTTTAGGGGAAAAAATCAGGAGTTTGGGTTTAGACAAGTTAATTTTGTAATGCCTAGTAGACATCTAGTAAAAACAGTGAGTAAGCAATCTACATATATATAAAAGCCTAAGTGACCAAACAACCGAATGACCGGAATGACTGGTCACTATGATGCTCAATGCAGAAGCTACCCCCTGGTGGTCAGTGCGCTCCCACAGCGGGAGCACCACTCAGCTGTCTGACCTGTCCTGGAGGCCCACCAGCCCAGCGGCAGCCACTCCCTCCCTCAGTCCTAACAGGTCCAATCTCCAGAGAACAGGCCAAGTACCAATGGACCAGTGCTGCCAGCACAATCCTGACAGTGCTGCCGGCCTCCTGGAAGTTGGCCTCGGGCACCATGACTGCTTCCCCTCCCTAGACACTCCACAAGGAAGAAATAATATAAAAGCGGCTGCCAGGTAGCTCCCAACAACCAGCGCGAATGTCAGCAGGACGGATCCAGATCCCAGGCCAGCAAGGGCATCCCACAGCCCACCCTGAGGACCAATCGTATCCCAGCCTCCCCCGCCCCTTTGGGACCCCACCTGTGCACAAATTTGTGCCCTGGGCCTCTAGTTAGATATAAAATACTGGGGAGGTCTAGGTTGGGGATATAGATGTGTTTTGAGAGCTCATTGTATATAAAACATCATGATTTTATAGTGATGAGTTATAAAAGGATTAAGATAAGCTCCATAGTTCCAAGAGTACTAAGTAATCACATATAATAATCCTAAGGAGACATATGTAATACTCTTTGTAATACTTTAAGCAATAAAACAAAATTTTTTTAAAAAAGTGAAAAACTGGAGATTTGCCCTTAGAAATTAAATATTTTTCTCTCTTTAACTGATGGAAACATGCTATGGAAACTAGTCACAAAATTGCTGCATTATAAGTATATAAAAAAGTTAAAAGCCCTAGTACATGACACGGTCTTTGAATTTGCCTCAAGAAGATATCCCATTTAATACTTTCCCTTAAATATTGATACAAAATCAGAAGTCAGCCAAACATCTTGGCAATTCTAAGAAATTATACTTTAAGTGAAGTATGCAAACTCTTATTTTTGTTTTCTAATCTTAGTTCAGAAAAAATGAAAAGTACAAATATTCAGTCCCCAAAGAAATATTAACTCCTCACACTGGGCTGCTTTGGAATAAAAAGTCCTACATGTGTGCCCTGTGAACTTCGCTAATAATAATTATGAGTACTGCAATTTCTGCATTTCCTTATTTGTACTAAAATTGCAAGTATATTAGTTTAATATTTTATAGGGGTTTTGGAAGACTGCTCTTGAAATTTTCAAGGTCTATATAGGGTTGTTATTCCTCTGGAAGGAAAAATTCAGCATCTGATAATAATTCTCTATAATCTTTTACTTGGACAAAGGCTCTGATTGATTATAGTTCCTCACACACAAAGTGAACAATTTCACAAGTAAAGAGGTTCACTTTTTTCTCTTTTGTTCAAAATAACAAAAATTATACACCATATCCTCTCTTTGTCTCTGTCCTAGATTCACCAAAGTATTAGGTCTAATCCCAGGCACCCTGATTAGTTACCCAGTTATCATAGATACTTTTAAAAAGGGAGAGTTTTTTACTTGAACACTAAAATTTGCTTAATGTTTTGCAAGAGTTCCATTGACTTTATTCTTTATTCTGTGTTGTTGTCTTTATTTCTTTGTTTTTGTGGCCCTTCACAACCACAGAGCACTCTTTTATTGACTATTGGCCAAAACCTATTCAAATAATAAACCTTATCATAATTCTAAATTATTTTGTAGAAATAACAGGTTTATATTCAGATGCATAAATTATCCTACATAAACCCTTCTCTCAAAAATAAATATGTAATTTTGTTTTCACACAAATAATAATCATCATCATCATCATCATCCTATATAATAAAAGGCTAATATGCAAATTGACCCCTAGACCGGAGTTCGACCAGGTTTGACCAGGAGTTCAACCAGGGGTCAGGGCCAGCCGGCCAACCCCAGCCCTATCGGCCTGATTGGGGTGGGCCGGCCAGACCCCACCTGTGCACAAATTTGTGCACTGGGCCTCTAGTGTTATGTAATTTTACAATATTATTAAGAATTAGTTGGATTGATTAATGTTTTAGAAAACTTTTGTTAATTTTAAAACATCTTTTGAAATATCTGTAAAGGCTAAAACAGTTAAAAGCCTGTTACTTACTAGAGTTAGAAATCACAAAGCAAGCACTATAATATAACAAGAATCTCTAAATTTCCCAAAAAAACATCCTAGGTCAGGGGTGGGCAACCCCTGGCACACATGCCAAACATGGCACGCCAGTAACTTTTGCTGGCACTCGAAACCCTCTATTATAATCTTCCATTTACAATTTTTGTGAACATTTGGATGACTTAAATGTTAAATTACAAGGAACTGGCAAGACACTTGATGTTATGTTTGGTTACATAAAGGCTTTTGAAAAGAAACTGGAAGTCTTTAAGAAGGATGTGGATGGTGAGAGATTTAGATATTTCCCAAACCTCAAGAGGCACATCAAAGACCTCCCAAAAGATGACAGAACAGATTGTCAAAACCTTCAAAAGCTGTTTTTAAACATCATCGAGTCAACTATTGAGCAGTTCTTCTCAAGATTTGTGAAATTCAGAGAACTGGAAGAGACAGCAAAATTCATGAGGTTTCCAGACAGCATGAAACTGGAGGAACTAAACTTACAAATGTTTTCATGGATAGACATGGCTGACTTTGAAATGCAGTTGATTGAATTTCAGAGTAGCTCAATTTGGAAGCAGAAATTTATTGACCTTAGAGTTGACTTGGAAAACATTGACAAAAAGCGATTAGAGACAGGAGTACCAGAGAGAAGTATCGAAAACGAACTATTGAGGACTTGGAATGCCATTCCAGAAAATTTTTTCTGTTTAAAAAACTTTGCAACAGCGTTACTCTCCATGTTTTCATCCACATACGCTTGTGAATCTTTGTTCTCAGTGATGAATTTTGTTAAGTCTCGTAATAGGAGTAGCCCGACGGATGAAAGTAGTAGCTCGTGCATATCTCTGAAGGTCACGAAATATAAACCTGATATAAAATCTCTGTCATCAGTGATGCAGCAGCAAAAGTCCCACTGACAATATCAGAGTCATTGTTTTCTGTCGGACTATCAGTGTACATGTATACATTAAAAAATAAATGTATTTTTCATCATCATATACTGTGTTTTTGTCGCTCGAATGAATTTTATTATTTCTTCAAGGTTCTTCACATACATACACCTTAAGATATATCAAGTAGGCATAACATGTTCTCAAAAAATTAGGGTTGGCAGGCAAAAGAATTTTGAGTCAGAGATTTTGCTGGTTTTGGCACGCACTCACAAAAAGGTTGCCCACCCCTGTCTTAGGTTGTTGAACTCCCTGCAATCATATGTATAATTGAGTGCCAGTTCTTAAACTTCTCACTGAATCAAATAATTAAGAAAAAAAAAGTAAATTTAGTTTCAGTTGAGATTGGAAGATAAAACAATTTCCTGTCTCGGCATTCGGATAATTAATGATTACTCAATCCACTACATTTAAACACAACTAGTCATGAACTGTTCTATCTGCAAGTCATGATGGCATGCATACGCGAGGCAGAGACACCCAGGAAACACCCAGCAGAGGAATGACTTGCCCAATACAGTTCATCTAACCTGGGAACTCTTCAGGACTCTTTAAACAGCAAACTGAGGCAAAGTAACAAGCACAGCGTCTGGTAAGTGCCAGAAGGGTTTCTCAAAGATCTAAGGGCTGCTTGAGCCAAAATCATCAGGGACCTTGTTAAAATGCACCAAGAGATGAGGAGCTGTTAAATTCTTGGCCCCTTTTTGGGTCTACTGAACCACTATCTCAGAAGATGAAGCTCAGTAACCTACATTGCTAAGAAGCATTCCAGATGATTCTTAGACACACTACAGGCTGAGAATGACTGATCTAACGACTGTTTTAGAATATATAATTCAGAATGGTTAAACAGTACTTAAAAGGGATGTTTGCTGCTTCCTATTACAGCTGTGAAGAATACATTCCTACCTGAGGTCAGATAATAAAGAAGAGAGAGAGCTGGGTACCCCATCTCTACTTGAGCCAGTAAAAAACAACCCCGCAGTATTCATTTTCACATACACCCATGTGTAAATATGGAGAGGAACAGATGAACAACTCACAATGCCAATTGTTTACCAAAGTTACACATTAACCTATACAAAAGTTTCATAGGTTATAGAAGACTGATTGACAGATAAGCTAGTCAGAAATATCTAATACACGTTTCTTTCAAACACAGACATGTGTGCTCAGATATAGGAACATGAATTTGCATGTCCTGAGTCCCTTCTGTACTCAGAGGTGAATAATTATTAAGGTGGTCTACAGAGTGTGTGTGTTTCAGACTTGGTGCCAAGTCTGGTTTTAGACACTTAGAAGCTTGCCTAAGCAAGTATCTTAAACCTTGTCAAGGCCCACTATCTATAAAAAGAAGTAATAAGCCCTAGCTGGTTTTGCTCAGTGGATAGAGCATCAGCCTGTGGATTGAAGGGACCCAGGTTCGAATCCGGTCACGATCCCCAGTGGGGGCTGTGCAGGAGGCAGCCAATCGATGATATTCCTCTCTCATTGATGTTTTTATCTCTCTATCCCTCTCCATTCCTCTCTCTCTAAAAAGTCAATAAAACATATTTAAAAAAGAAATAATAACACCTTTCTCAGATAAGTGTTAAAGGATTAAATGAGAAAATACCTAGAAAAATGTTTAACGCCAGCACATACTAAGCATTCAGTAAATGTTAGCTATCATTATTAGCTATGAGAACTTTCTGGAGCAGATAGGTAGGCAGTTGGGGAAGTGGGTGACCAGGAAAGAGGTGTGATGTATGTGGTTGTAAATGCAACTGCACTATAACTTTAACTTACTTTGTACTGTATTAATCCCATTATAAAAATAAATTCCTTCCTATGTGATAGACAATGTATCTTGTCTACATCTTTGCTGCAGAATTCTAAATTGCTTATACTTACAATATGGTACTTTATCAAAATTCAAGTTTGAGAAATACATACAGAAAATCCCTACAATGCTTGTGAGCCAAAAAGCACAATGGAATATAAAAATGTGAGTGATGCTGAGAAAGTCAAATAGAAAATCAGCTGCTAAGCATATGTGCAAACGGACCGCAAAGTACGTACTCAATGATAAATTATGTACTTTAAGTTCAGTAATGCCATTTCGGAGATTTTTTCTGAACTTTTCAAATGAAGTTTCATAGGTTTACATCTTAACCACAATGGAACCCCAGGAAGATATTAACTTTGAATTATTTTTAAAAAGACTTCCATCCCACTTTACCATGTGGCCCATAGGAGTTCCCCATGTTGTATGCAGTTCCGTCTGGGTCATAATGAGGATGTGCAGTTGCTCCATTCACAGCAATGAATTTGCTCCAGTCTACCTGCAAATTGAAGACCATCAGAAACTTTCAGCCGAAACCGGTTTGGCTCAGTGGATAGAGCATCAGCTTGCGGACTGAAAGGTCCCAGGTTCGATTCCGGTTAAGGGCGTGTACCTGGGTTGCGGGCACATCCCCAGTGGGAGATGTGCAGGAGGCAGCTGATCGATGTTTCTCTCTCATCGATGTTTCTAACTCTCTATCTCTCTCCCTTCCTCTCTGTAAAAAATCAATAAAATATATTTTTTTAAAAAAGAAACTTTTAAATGTTACATGGGCAGATCTCTATTTAGATGCGTAAACAGTAGAGATGTGTCAAACACCTTTAAAATAAGATATGAAAACTACAGCCCTAAGCCCTAATATCTCACCTCCTGAGAAATCAAAATCATTTTCCCTGCCCTAACTGGTTTGGCTCAGTGGATAGAGCGTCGGCCTGCGGACTCAAGGGTCCCCAGGTTCGATTCCGGTCAAGGGCATGTACCTTGGTTGCGGGCACATCCCCAGTAGGAGGTGTGCAGGAGGCAGCTGATCCATGTTTCTCTCTCATTGATGTTTCTAATTCTCTATCCCTCTTCCTTCCTCTCTGTAAAAAGTCAATAAAATATATTTTTAAAAGAATCATTTTCCCTTCTAAAGAAAAATAAATGAAAACACCCCCAAAATAAAGAAAAAACCCCCACCACTAACGAATAAAAAATGTACAAAAAGTATTACCCAATAAGGGTAAATTTCCCCCCAAGATCACAGGAAAGCTCAAAGAGTAAGAATTAAAATTAAAATTCTGGCCTCTCTCTCTCTCTCTCTCTCTCTCTCTCTCTCTCTCACACACACACACACACACACATCTACCCCTTTCCCTTCCCCCTTGTCTTCCCCCAGGCGCAGTTACCTTTGCCTCTCTCTCTCCTAAGCTCCAAGGACCCTTCTTCTGCCTCTGTAACTTGTTTCCTGAGCCTACGCTGCCCAATTGGCTCACTTCTACTACCTCTGTAACTTTCTAAATAAGCTTTCTCTTATTTAAAAAATTAAATTAAATTAAAAATCTGGTCCAATTTTTTATTTAACTTTTAATTAATGTGTTAAGTGAAAGTAGTATGGGTCTAGACAATCTCCAGTCCAATTCTACCTGTAGCTAGGAAGAACATGAGCTGGCCACAGTAAATGTTTTTGTTTTGTTTTGTTTCTCTTTATATTTTTTTATTTTTTTATTTCAGAGAGGAAGGGAGAGAGAGAGAGAGAGAGAGAGAGAGAGAGAGAGAGAGAGACAGCAATGATGAGAGATAATCACTGACAGGCTGCCTCCTGCATGCCCTCTACTGGGGATCAAGCCTGCAACCCAAGCATCCTTGACTGGAATCGAACCCGGGACCCTTCAGTCCGCAGGCCAACACTTTATCCACTGAACCAAACCAGCTAGGGCGTAAATGTTATTCTGTTTCTCCCTTACCCTAGTCTGCAGAAACTAAGAAAGAAGTCTAAAAGTATGGAAAACCAACCCAAGGTCATTCTAATCAGGACAGAGAGTGTACAGTGGGTAATTTGGTTATGTTTGGCTACGGTTCCAATTTCTTATTCAGATATCTACTATGCTGAAAAGTATTTTGAATGAAAAGAAATTTGGGGGTCCATTTTATTCATTTTTTAACCTACATTTTACCTTTTCTGTTTTTTCCAGGGTTTCAATGTCCACTTTATTCATAAAGTTGGTCTCAGTGCTCAGGTAGTAATCACCCTTGTACCGCACATAGTTGACACTGGTGTTGTCAGTTACTGCTGAAACCAAACCCCAGAGTTATTGAAGCACCACAAGAGGAGGGAGAAAGCAGTGTAAACAACCTCTCACACTGAAAAATCTATTTCAAACTCTATATAGAATGTCATATCGCATAACAATCTAAATAATCACCATTATCACCTGCAAATTCTGGGCCAAGTAATAGCTGCTTACCAGGTAGCTCAAACTTGGACATGAAACGTTCAAAAACATTCCTGCATGGATCAGGGAGAGCCAGTGTGCCAAATTCTGAGATCACAATTCGATTCTGCGCACTGTTGGCCTTGTATGTATCACTCTGTAGAAACTTGCTCCTATATGTGACGGTGCCCTTCTCCATCCTAAACTGGTGAAGCAACGCCATCCCATCAAACCAGTGATTGTACCTTCAAATAGGAGCAAAAATAGAAAAACAAATGTTAATAAGAAAAACATGGGGTCAGAATGAGAGATTTCAAATACAGAGATAACGAAATGGAATGGGTTCCCAGCACAGCCCAATTAGCCAGAGAACCTGAAATTAAAGGATGATAGCTTGAGTACATCCTGGAGAACAACAGGACAGAGCAACTTACCTTCTCCTGACCCTACCCTCTGTCAAAAACCTCACACTTCAGAAGGCTGAAGAAAAACCCTAAGCTGGTGCCTCCTAAAATAATTCTGATCTTTACCGTTGACAAGGAGACAATTCTGAGATGTTCTAAGTTGAATTACAGCAGGCCAGAGTGTAGAAGGAAGAGACGAGAAGGGGTTAGTCAGTTAACTTCAAGGCACAACCAACAAAAGACTGCTTTCATTCCTGAGTGTAAGTGGGAACTTTGAATTAACCTCCAGGTGGCTATTCCCATCACTATCTGAAAGAGACTACCAGGCATCGCCCACTGGAGGAGCCTCTGCTTCTTGCTTACACAGGAACTTTCTACAACCGACCAAAGGAGCAAACAGACTCTGCATCTATCCCAGAACTGAGCCTCCTTCACCGTATCCAACCCACCTTGTCTGTAGCCAATGTCTTTCCAATGTACATCTTTCTTCCCCCTACCTGATGTATAAAAAGCCCTTCAACTCCAGGACAGCGGGCATACTTGTCTTTCCCACTAGCTGTGCTGGTTGTTTAGACTTCATGCCCCAGCACCTGATCTTTCTTGCTAGCAATGGCCCAATGAATCTTTTAGTTTAAAAAGGCTTTCAGCAGTGGAGGTTCTTTTCACCCTATAGCCAAGAGAAGAGCATAAGAGGATATGGAATGCTTGACATCTCTCAAATTCAAATGGGTTTCTAAGCTTTTAGAAATCTTTATATTCATATCTTACATGCATTACATTGTCCATGTACTTCAAAATTTTTCAAATTTATCAAAATTATGCAAAAGTAAACACTAGAAATTATCTATTTTAAAGAGGGAACATTGAAAAACTCTAAGGAAAAGTTTGTGGTTTTGCTTTTAAAAGGGTTTAACATCATATAGTCTTTTCTTTCATATGCTTGACAGTTTGAATTCTTAATGTCTTCAGCATGGATAAGCAAGGCAAACATCATTGTCTTAAATGGCAATGGTCCTGAAAGCAGGGATTCAAAGAGATTCAAAGTGTTTATAGTATCATTATTTACAATAACCTAAAGGTGAAAGCAATCCAAGTATCCATCAATGAATGAATGGATAAGCAAAATGTTTACATACAATGTAATACTATTCAGCCTTTAAAAGGAAGGAAATTCTCAAAAAAATAAAAATAAAAAACAAAAGTAAAAGGAAGGAAATTCTCTTACATGTTACAACATGGATGAAACTTGAGGACATTATGCTAAATTCAACAGGACAGTCACAAAATGACAAATAATGTGTGATAAGAGTTATATGAGGTATCTAAAGTAGTCAAATTCATAGAAAAAGAAAGTAGAATGATGGGTACCAAGGGCTGGGGGCAGGGGGAAATGAGTAGCTATTGTTTAATGGGTATAGAATTTCCATTTTTACAAGATGTAAAAGTTCTGAAGATCTGTTTCACAACGATGTGAATAAATTTAACACTAACCTGTACACTTAAAAATGCTAAGATGGCAAATTTTGTGTTATGAGTTGTTTACCAAATAAAAAAAAAATAGGATATAAGAAAGAAAGGGGGGAAGCAAAGCCCTCTTTACCCAATGATTTCACATACCATATTTTTCATAAACTACATTTCCATAAGTTCTTGGATCTATGTCTGGGCTTTCTGGTCTAAATCACTATTTGTCTATTCATGCACCAATATCACAATGTTTTAATTATAGAGGCTTTATAGTATATTTTAATGTCTGGTAGAGATAATTACACCACTGAAAATTCTCTTGTTAGTGTTTTCTTGATGTTCTTGCATATTTATTTTTCCATATGAACTTTAGTATCAATTTGTTTACTTCCTTAAAAAACTGTTGGAATTTTTATTAAGATTATATCAAATTTTAAAAATTAATTTATGAAGAACTGATATCTTTATGATGTTGAATCATGCTATTCAAGGACAGAAGATGTCTGGAGAAACCAAGATGGCAGCATAAGTAAACACCGGAAATTGCTGCCTCGCACAACCACTTCAAAAATACAACTAAAAGACAAAACGGACATCATCCAGAACCACAGAAAGGCTGCCTGAGTGGAAATTCTACAACTGGAAGGAAAGAGAAAAGCACACTGAGACTCAGAGGAGGTACGGAAGTAAAGTGCAGAGGTATGGAGGCGCACGTGGAAAGGGCTGGCAACTGAGGACACGGTTGTCTTTTTCAATCAGGAGGGAGTCTCAAGCTCCCGACTGCTCTGAACTCCAGTTCCAGGCAAGTCTCTGGGGACCCAGACTCATACGGGGAGAAACTGGACTGTCTGGCAGCAGGCGGAACTCAAGGGCGGCTTTCTCTCAGCGGTGCTTGTAGTGATTACTATGGGACACTGAGACACGGGGCCTCTTAGGGTAGAACTGAGGAGCAGTCCTAACTGCTTGGTCCGCCCTGTAGATCCCCTGAGACCCCTCCCCACCCAAGCTGTGCACAGAGGCTTTTGCATCTGAAAGGCCTGGCCCTTTGTAATCTGAAAATTACCTAACAAACTGCAGCTGGGTCAGAGAGACCCAGAACTTCCAAAAGAAGGCCCAAGGCCCCACAGCAGCTTGCATTGCTTCACAGCTGGGCCTCATCTGGGCACCTCCAAACCCCAAACAAAGAAGAGGAATCGGCAGATCTCTCCATAGCTCCTGCTGGGTAGCCTCAGGCAGAGGCTAAATTAGCACCTCCTTAGAGATCCAAGAGCCAGTGTACCCAGTGGTCAGAGTGGGACCATCCAGATTACAACTCCTCAGATCCATAAGGGACACACTCAGGGAGCAGACTCAGTGAGTACCAAAGCCCCACTGAAGCAAGTCTTGCCCCAGAAGAGTGTCTCCAGCACAGAAGTTCTCCCACTGTAGACACAGCTGATTCTCACAGCCAATTGGCCTGGAGGTCAATTCCTCCCAGTGAAACCTACAGCAATCAAGGCTTAACTACAACAAGACTGTGCACAAAGCCCACAAAGGGGTGCACCAAGAGTGTCCACCTCAGGTAATTGGGGAGGTTGGGCCACTGGGCCCTATAGGACACCTAGCACAGAAAGCCACTCTATCAACACAGGGAAGCAGCCAAAATGCGGAGACAAAGAAACAGGTCACAAATGACAGAAATGGAGGAAAGCAAACTACTGGATATAGAGTTCAAAACCACAGTTATAAGGTTTTTCAAGAATTTTCTAGAAACCGCCATAAATTTAGTGAGACCCTCAAGAAATCTAGTGAGAACCTCGAGGATATGAAAAAGGACCAACTAGAAATTAAGCATACACTGACTGAAATAAAGAATATTATACAGAGTTCCAACAGCAGACTAGAGGATCGCAAGAATCAAGTCAAAGATTTGAAATACGAAGAAGTAAAAAACACCCAACCGGAAAAGCAAAAAGAAAAAAGAATCCAAAAATATGAAGATAGTGTAAGGAGCCTCTGGGACAACATCAAGGTACCAACATCCGAATTATGGGGGTGCCAGAAGAAGAGAGAGAGCAAGATATTGAAAACCTATTTGAAGAAATAATGACGGAAAATTTCCCCTACCTGGTGAGAGAAATAGACTTACAAGTCCAGGAAGTGCAGAGAACCTTAAACAAAAGGAATCCAAAGAGGACCACACCAAGACACATCATAATTAAAATGCCAAGAGCAAAAGACAAAGAGAGAATCTTAAAAGCAGCAAGAGAAAGTGTGTGGGCAGAGCCATCAGTGGCAGGCAATGAGGGTGGAGAAATAGGTCAACACAAGACCTACCAGCACTTAGACTTAGGGCTTAAGATCTTCAGCAGGAAAGCCTGGAGCTTTAAAACAGGAGAGTGAAACTGTGAGACTCGCATCTTAGAAAAGTCACTCTGGACACAGAGGAGAACATGGGGTAGAAAGAGGAGCATCCAGATCTGCAGAAACCAATGAGGAAACGAGGCAACAATTCCCGTTAGAGAAGATGGGAGCCTGAATTGAAGCAGCCTAGTTAGAAAAGCACAAATTCCAGAAACAAATCAGAGGGGAATGATAGGATGTGGGCAGTGACAAAAAGAGAGGCTTCAAAAAGTCATGCCTGAATGACTGGCTGATGACACTACATTAACTGAGAAAGGGAATATGTGAAGAGCAAGTATTGGGAAAAAGAAATAGTTTGGTTTTTAATAAGAATCTGAGCTCTTTGTAAAACATAAAAAAGGCAAAATCCATGTCTAGAGCACAAGAGATGGGAGCGAGGTGGGAGGTACATATTTGAGAGTATGTATGTGTGGTAGGTATAGCCATAGGTGTGAGACATAATAACTACCATCTACTGAGCACTGACTACACACCAGAACTGTGCTAAGGACTTCACCACATCTTTTCATTTGTTTATTTGTTCTCTCTCTCTCTCTCTCTCTCTCTCTCTCTCTCTCTCTCTCTCTCACACACACACACACACACACACACACACGTTAAACCTGTGAGAAACTATCTTTCTCATGTTACACACATGGAAACTAAGGTTCAGAACAACAAAAACCCCAGTCACAAGGCTGCTAACTGTCAGAACAAGAATCTGAACCCAATGCTGACTCCAAATCCTGGGTTTACAAGTGAACTATGAGAAGTTATTTGGCAGGAAAGGGAGTGAGGAGACGGCACGGAAGGGAAAGAAGAGATTAACAATGTATTAAGTGGCAATTTTTGTCAGCTACTAAAAGAGACGTTATACATGCCTGTCTCCTTTACTCTTCATACACAGCCATTAAAATTGATATTAATACCCATTTTCCATATGGGAAACCTTACTCAAGGTCATAGCACTGATAACTGGTGAAATGGGATTTGAACCCACTGCACCATACTCCAAATAATTTAGTATTTCTACAATACCAAAGAAAGCATACAATGAGAGAAAAGAAGTGAATATTCAGTGCAGAGTATGGGATATAGCAACACTAAAGAAACAAGTGAAGTGAATTGAGCAACAAAAAAATGATTCTAGGACATGTAACCAGCGGGTAGAGGAAATATGGGAATCCAGGGATGAGAGAATTTTAAGACAGGTGGTCAGTTAGGTCAAATGCTGTCAACAGTCCAGCTGAGAACTAAGAAGCCCATTTCATTTAATAATTAACAGGTTTTTGATAACCTTTGAGAACAGATGCTGTAGCGTGGTGGGGTTAAGAGTCAGATGTCAATGAACTGAGAAGACCTCAGAGAGCATATAACTAGCAGTGAGGGGAGGATAAAAGGTAGCTAGAGAGGAAGGTGAATAAAGAATGAGGGTGTTTTAGGATGACAGGAAACTTGTTGGATGGGGTGTGGGGTTAGTGAAGGAGGAACAGATACAAGGGGAGGGGTGTGAACGATGCAGCAAGGTTCCAGGGGAGAAGAAGATCCTGCTCTGATTGTGAGGAGGCAGGAATACATACCTACAAATAGGTACAGACCTGGGGAATGTGGAGGGGGGGAAGAAGGAAGTTGAAGGAGCCCAAAATCTAAATAAATGCCTCTTCATTCATTATGAAGTAGGCAGTTTATCTGCTGAGAGTGAAAGGAACAGGAGGAGGCTTCTAGAAAGGAACCCTGTGGGAGACTGGAAAGAACAATGATGGCACCAAGGACTCAACAGGGCTGGAAATCACAATTGTGTCACTGAATCAATCAGCAAGGCTATGTGATTTCCTCTAGAACAGTGGTTCTCAACCTTCCTAATGCCGCGACCCTTTAATACAGTTCCTCATGTTGTGGTTACCCCCAATCATAAAGTTATTTTCGTTGATACTTCATAACTGTAATTTTGCTACTGTTATGAATCGTAATGTAAATATCTGATATGCAGGATGTATTTTCATTGAACAAATTGAACATAATTAAAGCAAAGTGATTAATCACAAAAACAGTATGTAATTATATATGTGTTTTCTGATGGTCTTAGGCAACCCCTGTGAAATGGTCATTCGACCCCCAAAGGGGTCATGACCCACAGATTGAGAACAGCTGCTCTAGAAGGTCTCAGCAGACCTGGGGGGTGAGTGGAGGAAACCAGTATGGGCTAACCTAGGACTGGAATTGGTCAAAGGAAATACAGCCATCACCAGGAAGTGAGGATGGTGGTGAGAGTACATTTGAAGTGACTGATTGTGAAATCTGCACCAGATAGAAGAAATTAAGGAGAGCTGGTAAACTGAGAGGACAGAGAAGAGTAGAGAACTTGATGCTCCTCAACATAAGTTTAATGGGAATGGAGGAGTGTGGAGATTGGGGTGTTAAGCAGAGAGTAAACTTTCAGAGTTCAAGATTTCAAGGGCAGGGCTCTGTGCAGTAAGTTCCAGGATACAGCCTCACTATGTGGCATTGTTGTAGCGTCACAGAGGGGGACAGTCATTGCTGTGGGGATGGTCAAGGAACTGGACTTGACTATCTTCATCATGGATCTTGAAGTCATTCCAAGCAAGCTAACCTACCAGTTGGAGCATCTGCCCCCTGGTGGTCAGTGCACATCATAGCGACTGGTCAACCAGTTGACTGTCTGCCCCCTGGTTATCAGTGCATGTCATAGTGAGCAGTTGAACAGCCTTAGCATATCATTAGCATATTACACTTTGATTGGTTGTTCAGTTCTGCCATTCGGTCTATTTGCATATTACCCTTTTATTATATAGGTGATATATATATATATATATATATATATATATACACACACATGCTAGAGGCCTGTCCCCTCAGCCCAGCCTGCACCCTCTCCAATCTGGGACCCCTCGGGGGATATCCAACTGCTGGCAGTTGGACATCCCTCTCACAATCCTGGACCGCTGGCTCCTAATTGCTCACCTGCTTGCCTGCCTGGTCGACCCTAACTGCTCCCCCTTCTGGCCTGATCGCCCCTCACTGCCTCTGCATGCTGGCCTGATCACCCCTAACTGCCCCCATGCCAGCCTGGTCACCCTCAACTGCCCCTCCTGCTGGCCTGGTCACCCCTCACTAACCCTCCTGCTGGCCTGGTCGCCCACACAGCCTGCTTGTTCAGTCGTTTGGTTGTCCCTCACTAACCCCCCTGCCAGCCTGGTCATAGGCAGCCATCTTGTGAGGGCGTGAAGGTTAATTTGCATATTACCTCTTTATTATATAGGATATTTATTGAGAGCTATTTAAGTGCAGGGCACTACCCTAGATATTGGGCATATGGGGTGAACAAGAAAAAGTTTCTGCCCTTATGGAACTTACTTTCTAGTGGAGAAACAAACAATAATAAACAAACAAAACAACACTGGTAGTGCTAAGCAAAGAATTAAAATACCTATTATGTTATAAGTTATATAATAAAAAACAGCCTTTTTAGATTGGGAAATCAGGGAAGGCTCAAAGGCCATGAAATCTGAGCTGATATCTGAATGATAAGAATCAGACTTTGGAAGAGAGATGGCCTAGCCAAAGCAAAGACCCTGAGCGAAAATAAACATGCCCGATTTGAGGAACTGAAAGAGCCAACGTGTCTGGGAGGCATTGGTGAGGGCACATCTGAAGTGAAGACACTGCCCCTTCCTTCAGGAACTTGTGGTGAAGTAGAGCTCAGCACAGACAGTTCTGACACTTCTCTTTTGGCATAAACCTTCAGAGAACTTCAAATTCGTTATACCTACTGAGTAAAAATGTCAACATTTTAAACAGAAGTAAGTCTCCATTTCTTTTCCTATAGGCTAGTTTCCTCTTCTGGAGCCAAAGAGATTGCATGGCAATGTTAGCCTCAGAGAGGAAGCAGATATTAATGCATATTCCACAAAACAAGTTCATGCTAAGAAATCCAAACTCTTCCAAAAATCAAGGCTTACTTGTCCTTCCCAAACTCAAACTTCCCAGGTCCAATTCGAAGTAGAGAGCCATTGAGCCACTTGGGGAAATGTCCTTGGACTTGGGCGGAGATGGTCTGTGGAGTCTCCTCCACCGTGGCTATTAGGGGCGCAATACAGGGAAGACCCTCCTGCTTACAGGAAACAGCTTTTGTCTGATGACTGTTGTCCATGTACTTCTTCAAAACTGTGAAGAGAACATCAAAAGCACAACAAATATTTGCCAATCTTCTATAAACATGCCTATTTCTCCCTCCTGGTCAGGGAAATGTAAAACCAACACCAAATATAGTCTCCAAATCCCTCCCTCTCCTTCCTCATTCTCAGTTGAATTCTTTGATTCACCATTTTTTGACAATCTTTTTTGTATTCTTGCAGTACAAATCTGCTTGAGAATTAACTCAGGACTTTAATTATTATCATTTCTCATAGTTGAACAATGCTCATCTTTTCACAAGGTGGAATCTAACCCAAGATGGACTAATAGCAACCTCATTATAATGATAAAAATGACCACTATTCAATATTATCATAATTACATTGACCTCAGTACTTTATATACATCAGAATGCGATCCCAAAAAATTCATAGGGATTTATGGAGCATTTAGTAGGATCTACAATTTAATTTCTTCTATTTTAATGTACACATAAATGTACATGGCATTTTCTAGGAGAAGGGTGTCATAAACCAAACTGTGCAGTGATACCTGGTCTAAAATTACCTGAAGTTCATAAACCACAAGAAAAAATCATTAATATATAACAAAGAGCTGAAAATTGTTCCTATTATTTCATATTTACTTAGTGTTCACAAGGCAGCATTGCCTCACACAGAGGGGTGGCCAAATATATAACTAACTAGGTACTTTAAAAACACAGTCCTTTATTTTATTTCATGAAACTGAAATAGTAATATAAAAATCTAAACTAGAATATACATAGAGACACTATTCCTCTGAAGTGAGATTTGCATTCTTTTAGCAAACTCTTTTGCAGTATTATATCTATTATCCCATTTCTTTCAAATAGTTCAAAAATTTAGTTTACAGAAACACCTATCAGAAAGGATATATGTACCCCTATGTTCATAGCAGCACAATTTACACTAGCTAAGATTTGGAAACAGCCTAAGTGCCCATCAGCAGATGAGTGGATTAAAAACAGTGGTACATCTACACAATGGAATACTATACTGCTGAAAAAAAGAAGGAACTCTTACCATTTGCATCAGCATGGATGGACCTAGAGAGCACTATGCTAAGCGAAATAAGCCAGTAGAAGAAAGATAAATATCACATGGTCTCACTCATTTGTGGAATATAATGAACAACATAAACTGATGAACAAAAATAGATCCAGAGACAGAGAAGCATCAAACAGACAGTCAAATCTCAGAGGGAAGGCAGGGGAAGCTGAGGGGACCGGGTAAGAGATCAACCAAAGGATTTGTATGCATGCATATAAGCATAACCAATGGACACAGACCTAGGGGGGTGAGGACATGTGCTGGGGGGTGGGAGTGGCTGGGGAAAGGTCAGTGGGGGGAAAAGGAGACATATGTAATACTTTAATCAATAAAGAATTTTTAAAAATTAGTTTAAAGCACATGAAACCTGCTTTGCCATATGTAACAATTCAGTTAAACCCGACTGGTTCCTGATTTCCAAAATAAAATTTACTTTTACCCTGAATGCCCTTCCCGATAATCTATCCCTAAGGAAATTTCATCTATTGCTCAAAGCCTATTTTTAAATACCACTTAAAAAAAAAGGCAGCATATTTTAATACTTGAGTGTGGACCCAGCCTCTGCCTGGCTCCAGAATGCTTGGGTTCAAATCTTAGCCTATCATTTTCCAAATAAATAGCCTTGAGCTAGATAATTAACCTCTCTGTGCTATTCCCTCCTTTCTAAGATGGGAATAATAATAATTCTTATTGCTCCTAAGGATACAAATAATAAATGAATTAGGTTATCTAAAGTTTTAGAAATTGTAAATATTAAAAAAAAAGTTAGCTATTATTCATGTAGCTTTTTTTTTAAGCCTTGCCCCAGGATGTTTCATTGATTTTTAGAGAGAGAGGAAGGAAAGGAGGGAAAGAGAGAGAGAAACATCAGTTGCCCCGACCAGGGATGGAACCCACAACCCAGGTATGTGCCCTGACTGGGAATCAAACCCACAATCTTTGGTGTACAGGACAATGTTCCAACCAACTAAGCCAACCTGACCAGGGCTATTCATGTAACTTTTAATGATCAATCAACAAAGTCTTGGGCACTGCTGAGAGATAAAAAAGTACTAGAGCCCTGATGTAAAGGAACTCACCACCTAGTAAACAGACATACAAAGAGGTCATTTACACTGTAATCAGTGTTTTGTTTGAACACTATTTCTCAAAGTATAATCTGAGGACTATTTGAAACAGAAATATCTGGTTCTATGGCTAACATGCAGATTCATGGACTCCACTTTGGACCTAACAAATCAGAATTTCTGGGGTAGCGTAAGCGAAATAATTTCTGTGGTTTTGAGAACCACAAAATTAGAGGTATAAAGAGGATGCTTTGAAAAATTAGAAGAAACCCTCAAGTATTTGTCTTACTATTTTTATTAATATATGTATACTTGTCTTATTCTCCTCCTAGATTAAAATAAATTCCCTGAGGTCAGGTATTTTACTCCTAGTATTTAAGTAGAATTAAATTGAATACCCTGATAGGGCATTTGTCTGAATAGAGATTCATGAATTTAAAACATTTTATGTTTTAGAAAATATTAAATGTCTATATGTTCTGTACTCTATAGCATGCTCTTCAAACTTGCTATGGTACTTGCGATTGTGGTCAACACCTCCATGAACCCCTTTCTAAACTGTTGCCTTCCCAGACATTGCACTTTTCAAACATTCCTGTTTCCTCTTGTTTGCTTTATGCCAGCTTTATTACCACTAGCTGACACTTTGGACAAGTTACTCATCACTCTGAACCATAGGATTTTTAATGCTAAACAAGGATAATGGGGATAAATGGAAAATAATACCTCCCATTCATGTCTATAATCATAACCAAATATAATGACAGTCCTAATTTTCAAATGTTAATTCCCTTCATTAGCTCCTCTTCCCCTTATCACCTCATTAATGTATTCCTAAGGTCTGATCTTGGATCTTTACTCTTTAATCTCACCAGTCTTCCTTGGAAGTCTCATCTAGACCCTTAATTTTACCAATTACTGTTTGCAAGCGGCCCAACATGTCAAAAGAGAATTCTTCACTTTCCTCCTACCAAATCAATTTCCCATCTGCTAAATCACCTAGCTGCAAACTCTCTGTGGGCCTTGGATTCCTTTTCACATTCACTAAGTGGTTAAATTCTGCTGACTATAACCACATAGGGCTAAAAAGAGGATGCTAAGGGGATGATATAGGGTAGTCAGTATAAATTACTAGGGTTCAGAAGTTTGCAAGGTGCATGAAGCAAATCTTTCACAAAAATTCTTACCAGTCCACCCATCATGGGCAACCTCACACATTTTTCTTCTGGCTTGAACCTGTCTTCATCAGCACTGATGCTTCAACTCTTCTTGCCTATCAGTCACTTCCTTTCTCTACTGTCCTAATTTAGGCCCTCACACCTGTTAGGTGGATATTATCACAGCCTCCTACTTGAAAGGAGAAACTAGATAAGGAAGCTATCTTCTAAACCAGAGCTTCCTAGTGTGGGCCTTTTGATCCCTTTAGACCAGTGGTTCTCAACCTTCTGGCCCTTTAAATACAGTTCCTCATGTTGTGACCCAACCACAAAATTATTTTTATTGCTACTTCATAACTGTAATGTTGCTGTCATGAATCATAATGTAAATATCTGATATGCAGGATGGTCTTAGGCGACCCCTGTGAAAGGATCGTTCAGCTGCCAAAGGGGTCGCGACCCACAGGTTGAGAACTGCTGCTTTAGCCATTGGGATGGCCCAAGTCCCCAGGCCAGTAGCCTCCTGCTCTAAGCAGTTCCCATCCAATTTACGCTAGTTTGAGGAAAATTTTATCATTTTCTGTGTGCTGTGATGTTGGGAAGCACTGCTACTTAAATTAATCTTCCGAACTAGATTTTATTATAACACATACTGCTCCATAAAACTTTCACAAATGACTCCTCTACCAAGTAAAGTCTAAACTGTGATGAAGGCACTGTATAGTCTCACAGCAACCTACCTGTCCAGTTCTGCCTCTCACTAATGCCTTCCACCCCAGCCAATCTGGACCATTCCCCACTCTCTTCTCATCATAACTGTACCCTTCTCTTCACCTAGGGTATTTCCCATATCCTTCAGGTGAAATTCACTTGCCTTACTCATCCTTCATGATCCAGTGCCCATGTCACCTGTTTTATAAACACAACATTCTTATTTCCTATAGCAAGAACTGATTCTCCTTAGTCTGACCTCACATCCCATCTGTTTTAGCTCTTATGGCACCTATCGTATCCTGTTCTGTGCAATAAAGATGAACATACTTTATAACCTCTACTACCAGTACTCCTTGAGTATAGGGCAGGGGTGGGCAACCTTTTTGTGAGTGCATGCCAAAACCAGCAAAATCGCTGACTCAAAATTCTTCTGCGTGCCAACCCTAATTTTTTGAGAACATGTTACGCCTACTTGATATCTCTTAAGGTGTACATATGTGAAGAACCTTGAAGAAATAATAAAATTCATTCGAGCGACAAAAACACAGTATATGATGAAAAATACATTTATTTTTTAATGTATACATGTACACTGATAGTCCGACAGAAAACTTTCTGACTCTGTTTGATACTGTCAGTGGGACTTTTGCTGCTGCATCACTGATGACAGAGATTTTATATCAGGTTTATATTTCGTGACCTTCAGAGATATGTACGAGCTACTACTTTCATCCGTCGGGCTACTCCTATTACGAGACTTAACAAAATTCATCACTGAGAACAAAGATTCACAAGCGTATGTGGAAGAAAACATGGAGAGTAACGCTGTTGCAAAGTTTTTTAAACAGAAAAAATTTTCTGGAATGGCATTCCAAGTCCTCAATAGTTCGTTTTCGACACTTCTCTCTGGTATTCCTGTCTCTAATCGCTTTTTTTCAATGTTTTCCAAGTCAACTCTAAGGTCAATAAATTTCTGCTTCCAAATTGAGCTACTCTGAAATTCAATCAACTGCATTTCAAAGTCAGCCATGTCTATCCATGAAAACATTTGTAAGTTTAGTTCCTCCAGTTTCATGCTGTCTGGAAACCTCATGAATTTTGCTGTCTCTTCCAGTTCTCTGAATTTCACAAATCTTGAGAAGAACTGCTCAATAGTTGACTCGATGATGTTTAAAAACAGCTTTTGAAGGCTTTGACAGTCTGTTCTGTTATCTTTTGGGAGGTCTTTGATGTGCCTCTGGAGGTTTGGGAAATATCTAAATCTCTCACCATCCACATCCCTCTTAAAGACTTCCAGTTTTCTTTTCAAAAGCCTTTATGTAACCAAACATAACATCAAGTGTCTTGCCAGTTCCTTGTAATTTAACATTTAAGTCATTCAAATGTTCACAAAAATTGTAAATGGAAGATTATAATAGAGGGTTTCGCGTGCCAGCAAAAGTTACTGGCGTGCCATGTTTGCCCACCCCAGTATAGGGTCTTGGTTTTGCCTTCACCCCTGCACCTAACACATTGCCTTGCATTGAATTATTGAATTAAATAATTTTAGAATGTATAGTGCACATCAGTAATATTTCTCATAGCTCCATATCAGCCAATTTCAAGAAATAAAAGCATGTAACAATAGTAGCTATAATAGAAAGCTAGAAAAACAATAACAAAGGTTTTAAGGGATTCCCCAGAATGCAAATAAAAGAACCAAACATTTACATTAGAGGATATAGCAGTGATTTTCTATTGAGAACGGTCTAAATAGTGAATAGTCTTCCTATTACAGATTCAAGAGAATCCTGAAACCCTGAATCCTGTCACTATATGTCATATAAAACATACAAATGGAAAGGCTGTTTCCCTGACAAGTAAACAAATCCTGACTCTGTCTTAACTCCCAGCTCTGCACTTGCTGCCTGTATCTGCTCCAAAAAGAATGGAAAAATTTAGAAGCTGCCAGTATTCTTCAGAAAAGGCACAGAATCCTACATTCCTGCTGGAAGGAAGAGGAGGGGGTGGTAAATCTCCTACCTGGGTTCCAATGTACTATCACAGATCTGAAACCCACTGCAATGGAAGATTACTGACGAAACGGAGAAAGAGTTGAAAAAATATTTTTATATTGTTAAGTAGCAGCAGATCCTGTGGTTTCCAAGTCCTCTCACTCATTAGCAGTGTGGCAAAATACACTTCCTGGACTGTCCCTGGCTCACTGACAGAATAGGAGGGAAAGTTGGGGGGAGGGGACAGAGGCAAGGCTTCAAAACACAGGCAATCTCTCTTACGCTCAATTCCAAGACAAGTATCCCAACAACCTATCTATACTGAGCAGCTGTTTGAAATACTGGTCTCCCTCCCTAACTCTCCTTTTCAAATCTGTCCTCGAACTATAATTAAGCAGTTGATCCAGGAATGGATTTCATTAAGCCACTCCTCTCCTCTGAAAGATTCAAATCTCCTCTTTCCTTACAGAATAAAGTCCAAATGTAATCTGTCAACAAGGGACTCTACAATCTGGCCACAACCTACCTTTAATCCTTTGTCTCTCTGCCTTTCTAGCATTTCATTCTTCCTTTTCTTTTGTATTCATTTAATTTACAAAGCATTTTCTCATGATCTAGTATAAATAAAGCTCTGTGAAGGTATGTCCTTTTAAAAAGTTACAACCATACATAATTCTGTTAATTTGACAAACATTTTTGAGCACCAATGTATCAAATACTGTGCTACAAATTGAGGATACCAAGAAACAAAATTTAATCCCTACTCTCTAGCAGTTTATTCTACTTTATTCCCCTTTGTAAATTCTCAGTCCAATAAAATAAATATACCACATTTTTGTTCTTCTGGGCCTTTGAACAAACTTTTCCCTGCCTGAAATATCCTCCTTCTTTTCCTTTACAAAAACCCATTTCAAAACCTACCCCTCTGACCCTCTTGCTCCCACTAGGAGTTACTACCACTGCCACAGAGATACTTTTAGCATTTACATATCATGTTTTCCCAGCAAAGGTATGTAAGTGTATTTCAAGAAAGGAGTGGTTAAAATTGTCAGAAGGGAGAAAAAAAATATCTTAAACTATTCTGTATTTCC
This sequence comes from Myotis lucifugus, assembly GCF_000147115.1. Lineage (NCBI taxonomy): Eukaryota > Metazoa > Chordata > Mammalia > Chiroptera > Vespertilionidae > Myotis > Myotis lucifugus. The sequence goes on from NW_005871165.1 coordinate 2,363,324, forward strand.
CACAGTGCCTAGCACAATATGATGCACAAAGATATTCAATATATATTTTGGCTTATAATCAGTGAAAAGTATAAACTTGCAAAATTTTATTGAAATATTAGAAGTGTAAATTAAAGGGCAATGGTATGCCTACAATAGCATATCTCCAGAGGTGAGATAATTATTCTTGTTTATGTGGATGGTACCAAAGGCATCAAAATTTGATGAAAAAAATAAGCCTTAATTAGGCATTCAGGAACTTTTGCCTTTTGTTCTGACCAGTAAACACATTTTTTCACTAAAAACCAGTTCAGTCTTTTTTTTCCCCAGTTTTATTTTTTTTTAATTTTTTTTTCTTTATTAGGGTATTCCATATGTGTCCTTACAGTTTCAGTCTTAATCATACCAAATAATCAAATCAATAATCTGAACCTGCACAGGGAAGAATCAGATGCTGAACAATGGTGACACCGTCAAGATATAACAAGTATATTATGAAATCTGTTCTGAAACATTCTGTTAGCCTTGGCTTTCACATTAATAATAAATGCTTAGGAAAGAAATAACTCAAGACTTCTAATGATGGGCCAGTATAGTCATCTTTGTATTTAGAACATTCAAGAACTCTATAAGGTAACAGAATAACTCAAAATCCAGGTGATAAGGCATATCAATTCAAATATAGTCTTCTGGCTGCATTTAATATTTAAAAATCCCATTTCTATTACTTACTTCATTGACCTCCATTAGAAACCTAATAATTTTTCCACTTCCTAAGAAACAATATTTTTAGAAAATGTTCTTACTGTTTTTAATCCTTCCTTGTATGAGTATTTATGCTATATGGTAAGTATATACCTTCAAATAGTCATTTCATGAAATGAGATTTTATTTTAACATTTAAAAGGCAGCAAGGTAAACCTGCTAACCACCTAAAAAATATCAAGTTCCTTGTGGTATTGTTTATAAATATGTCCAAATTTGTGATTGTTTATATCAGCAAAATATATATACAATAGATTAAATTATCTATGTTTTTAAAATGTATGCTATGATTTTTAAAAATCTGATTAATATAGTCATGACATATAATTATATAACATATTAGGAATTTGTAATAAAATCATAGCAGTACCTTCCAATAAAGGGAGAAATTTTTTTAGCTAGATAAGTATTAGAGATCTGCTAGTCCAAATTCAATTTCTGAATTATAATAGGATTGAAATGACTCAACAGTCACCTTGTTGTTTACCCAATCTCTTTACATTTGGATCACTAATTTTATCCCATACCACACAACTGCTAATGCTTCTACTGAGTACAATTCATCAGTATGGTTGTATAAAAAAAGCCAACTCGCCCTAACCGGTTTGGCTCAGTGGATAGAGTGTCAGCCTGCGGACTCAAGGGTCCGAGGTTCGATTCCTGTCAAGGGCATGTACCTTGGTTGCGGGCACATCCCCAGTAGGGAGTGTGCAGGAGGCAGCTGATTGATGTTTCTAACTCTCTATCCCTCTCCCTTCCTCTCTGTAAAAAACCAATAAAGTATATTTTTTTTAAAAAGCCAACTCATATAAGGTCTGGTTATTTCTGGTTTTTATTTTAGCACAAGAAAATAATTTTAAACAAAATACTTTTATTAATCATGTATAATAACTAATAGTGAAATAATCAAATGATTATATTAAATAGTAAGAGCACATATAGTTTTCTACATATTGAGAAACTGAACAAATCACATTTAGGTTTTAATTTTTTTATAATACTAACCATGAAAAACATTTTAAAACTATCTCCAATGCTATCTTCTACTTAAATAAAATATTCCCCAAAAAAGTACAATATTGTTAAACATTATCAAATTAACTCATTGCATCCTCTTTTAGAAGTTGAAGACTAGGAGTTTTAAAAAAAAAGAATCAATAATAATTTAAATAATTTACACTTTTATAAACTACACCAAAGAGTTGACCCTCAAAAGAAAAGGTATTAATATCCAGTTTAAAGCTCCCTTTAAGTCTAGAAAAGAAATTCAAGGTGTTTCCCCTTCTATGTTTAAGGTATACATTTTCTAGAGCTTTCAGAGCATAAATGTCATTCTTTCCTTACAACAATAATGGGTTTAAATTATCAGCTTATTTTAAGTACACAACTTTTAACTGTGTAGTGTATTTGCAATAACTGTAAATCTCTGTCTCAGGAGCTCTCTTTTTTGTACTAGAAAGTTTTCAATAGTATTGGCTTCTTTGAAGAGTCCTTCTATCTCGTCGATATAAGAAGCATCTACTGCTGCTCTCTCACTAATGGGGAAAAAAGGTTAATGTTAGACTAAATAGTTATAACATCAAAAACACTATCATAGTAATGTTCTCTTTTATGCTATATTTTTTAGCTATTTCATTTAAATAGCTTTGAACATCAGAAAGCTTCAGTAATTTACAAACACTTTGATACAAGTTACATTAGTCTCACAAATATTCTTAACTACTCAAAATTCTCCTGACACAGCAGAATGTGTACCTTATACATTATAATTCTAATATCAAACTATATGCAGTCATGCTTCACTTAACGACAGGGATATGTTTGCAGAAATGTGTCTTCAGGTGATTTGATCATGTGTGAACATTACAGAGTACACTTATACAAACCCAGACAATAGATGGCCTAGTACACACCTAGGCTATGCAGTATATTCTATTGCTCCTACTCTACAAGCCTGTACAGCATATTACTGTACTGAATACTATAGGGAATTGTAACACAAAGGTAAGCATTTATCTAAACATTAAAAAGGTAAATATACCATATAAAATATTTTAAAATGGTACACCTGTATAGAGCACTTACCATGAACGGAGTTTACAGAACTGAAAGTTGCTCTCGTGCGTGGTGGTGAGTGAATGTGAGGCCTAGGGCATTCACTACTATAGGCTTTATAAACACTGTCCCACAAGCCCTCCCCACTACTGATCAGAAACAGAGCAAGGAAGCTACCAGTGCTACTCCATGAACAGGAATGTGGGCTGGATTGACTGAAATTATTAAGGAGAAACTGGCTTGGCAAGGTGTAAATCACCGTAATAGTGACTACCAGGAGGGACTGAAAGGTGGCCTGGGGATCAGCAGGAATAAAAAATCGAGATGGAATGATACAGGAGCACAGGGGATAGTCATGGCAACTGCATGTTGGAGTAGTGGTCATATTAAGGAACTTTGTGATACTCTTTTTAAAAGAGCATGTTTAATATGGAGAGGATATAGAACTGAGGACTCAATATTTTTAGTTCCATTGATTTCTTCTGACATAAAGGACTCTCTTTGGCATTGAATTGATGGAAGACAAAGTTTATCTATGTTTACATCATTATAACCTGAAAATATTCCCAAAGTACAGGGATAGGCTGCCTCCATACTGCCACAGAAAACTTTCACTAAAGTGACAGTGGCACTTAATATTTAAGATGGCTCCCACAGAACTGTGTTATTTTACAGGACCTTAGGTTTCCAACAAAGAATTTATAGCAAAGTACTCTGAAGACTATCAACCTACATCTGGGAGGACTATAGCACCCTCTGAATATGTAGCGCTGGAACAGGGGGAACAGGCTCCTCTGTGCTGAATCAGGCCAGTGCCTGACTGATTGGGATGTAATCTGTGCACTCAAAATTGAGGTTCCATGGCCCTGGCCTGGTAGCTCAGCTGGTTAGATCATACACCAAGGTTGTGGGTTTGATCCCCAGTCAGGGCACATACAAGAATCACCAATGAATACATAACTAAGTGGAACAGCAAATCGATGTTTCTCTCCTCTCTCTTCTTGCGCTCTCTCTCTCTCTCTCTCTCTCTCTCTCTCTCAATCTCTCTCCACATAATTAATCAATAAAAAATGATTGAATGATTTTTTTTAATTGAGGTTCTGTCAGTGACAGGGAATCTATTGCCAAGCCCCACAGATACTGGGCCCATCTGAGGAAAAATAATCCCTCCTGAGCCACATATCCTTTCATTTCTTACAGGAAATTCTGCTCCATTAGAATTTTATGGGACCATTGTCGTACTTATGATCTATTGTTGGTACATATGGTACATGATTACACATTATTTTAACAGCCACACAACCATTATTTAAATACAATGACTGTCCAGTAGTTTTTAAAAAAACACCTTACAGCCCTGGCTGGTGTGGCTCAGTTGGTTGGGCACCATCCCATGCAGTGAAGGGTTGCCAGTTCTATTCCCAGTCAGGGCACATGCCCAGGGTTTCGGGCTTGATCCCTGGTAGGAGTCATACAGGAGGCAGTTGATCGATGTTTTGCTCTCACATAGACATTCCCCTCTCTCTCTCTCCCTCTCCTTTCCTCGCTTTCTAAAAAATCTTTTAAAAATGAATAAATACATAAATAAAAAAATACCTTATAAAACATGATAATCTCAGATCAATAAAATATTAAAATTCATCCTTCAAATACATATGGATATTTAAATACTTCATAAATATATTTATCTTTAATATCACTCCATTTTTATCATTAATTTCACCAAATGGTAGTTTTCTCAAAGAGGTTTTATCATAAAATTTTAAATGTTATATCATTTAATTAGAAACCAAAATATATCCAGCCTAGTATTCGTAGTGGTAATAGCAAAACAGGATACTTAGTGAAAAAGTTAGGCTCCTGCCAGTGTCCTCAGTGGTTAGAGTGTCAGCCCATGCACTGAATGGTCTCAGGGTTTGATTCCTGGTCAGTGCACGTACCTGGGTTGCAGGTTAGATCCCCAGCCTGTCAGGGCGTATGCGGGAAGCAACCAATCCATGTATCTCTCTCACATCAATGTTTCTTTTTTCTCACTTATTTCTCTCCCCTCTCTCCCTCTCTTCCATTCTCTCTAAAAATCAACGGAAAAAATACCCCTGGGTGAGAACTAACGACAACAAAAAAGTTGGGGTTATTCTTTGAAAATAACAAACTAAATTATTATAAGAAATTGAGGTCGAATTTAAAAATTCCAAAATTATAATAACTGGATAGGTTCTGCAGTCACTGAACATAAAGTTCCCATATGGAATTTCCTGAAGAAAACTTCTAAGATCAAGACTCAAAAATAGCCCTAACCGGTTTGGCTCAGTGGATAGAGCATCGGCCTGCAGACTGAAGGGTCCCAGGTTCAATTCCCGTCAAGGGCATGTACCTTGGTTGCGGGCACATCCCCAGTAGGAGGTGTGCAGGAGGCAGCTGATCGATGTTTCTCTCTCATCGATGTTTCTAACTCTCTATCCCTCTCCCTTCTTCTCTGTAAAAAAAAAAAAATCAATAAAATATATATATATATATAAAAAAAAAGACTCAAAAATATAAGTACTTACCTTAAAATCTTTGCATATGTAGACAACATTAGATTAATTTCCTTGCTCATATCTATTTAAAAAAAACACTGAGTTATGAAATATAGCAAACCTTCTGTATTATAAAAATAAGTATATAGAAATATAAGCATTTTATACAACACCATTCAAATCTTTCTCCAGGGATTCATCTTTATCAAATAGTCCAGAGCTTTCAGAGAAAGAGGAATCTGATTTTCCAAGAGAGGACAGTTGTGGACTATCTGGCATTTGAGGCTAATACAAGAAAGTAAAAGAAAATAGGTAAACAGTTAACAGGATCCTTAGGATATATACATTCTATTTTTTAAAGCAAATAAAACACCTTTCATAAAAAAAGGAAACATGCTAGAAACTATATGCTATTGTCATTTGATAATTATATTTGAAATTAAATGCTAATTAGTTTGAAATTTTATTACCAAGGAAACTTTTAGTCCCAACAAGCACCTGGTTCAATATACTAAATTTTATTTTTACTTTTTTGAATATGTTATTAACCCCCTGATGAAAAAGTTTCCTGTACCTTGAACCAGTAGATGTTTCCATAGCTATATAGCAAACTTTCCATTTAGACAATAGCCAAATGCTTGAAAATTTTTGCAAGATAACAATGTCCCAAATGCAAACATCAATTGGTGGAAACAGTAGTGAAGAAAGGCAGAATAGTGTTCTAATTTTAAAAGATCAGCAACTCCAGTACTCCTACTTATTATAGCAAAATAAGTATTTGAAGTCCTAGATATCATAAAGATATGAACCCACTTGTGTCTCTAGACACAAATTACCACGAAGAAATATCCCGATAGATTCTTGGAGGTTTTCCCATAAACTTAGTAAAAAAGCAGCTGGAGTCAATATAGTTCCTGCTGGGACAATCCCAGCTCTGGGAATATGAAAACTTAAATTCCATTTATCAACAGAACTTTCTTAATGGAAGATATTTGAGAAGTATATAAAATGAAGTATTAAGGCTCTGGGAGCATAGAGATTACCTCCAACTCTCTTGGTCTCTTGCAATTTCTAGTATCAGGTTTTACAAGGTGATTTGCCATCATAACCTGGAGGCAAGAGCTGCAAAATTTTGAGCAACGCCAAACTTAAGTACAAACTCCAAGCTACACACACAGATCTCTTGAATCTTCCCACCCACTGCCACTGTTCATTTAGGCTCTCATTACCAGTCACTTACCTAAACTTCACAATCTCTCCTTTCTCTAAGTCATCCTACCAACTGCTGTTTGGGCAGTCTTTCAAAACTGATTACCATACTCCCTGAACTTTCAAAACGGTAATTACTGCATTCCCTTATCTCAAAAACTTGTCCTTGCATACTCATTGCTCCAGAATAAGTTCAAATTCCATCCAAAGTCCTACATCACCTGGGGCTAACCTACCATTCCCCTGATTTTCGTCGACTCCCTCTGTATACAATCAGCCAAACTGGTGTCTGGCACTTCCGCCTCGTTTCCGGATTCATCTAAGATGCTTCTACCTTCACAATGTCTCAGTGTTCAAGCAGATATCATTGCTCATCTGAGTCTATCTCATCTCTGACAGACATGAAAACAGGGGCGAAGACAGCTGACCAACCTCACCAGGTAAAACTGGGACTGGACCAGATCTCTTCTAGCCTGAGGTCACTTCCACGGTCTTCTTCTGCTTCCATAGAGCATCAACTTTTACCTCTAAGTGACTTTTCTACTAGTTCTGAAGATAATTTCCCTATGAATCCGAAAGATCATGTCGACTAAAGAAAAACTGTTGAAGCCTAGAATGGTATAGTCCCTACATCTCAAGTTATCAATCTACAGCATTTGGCTTGATTTCGAGAAAGTATGCTGACATGGATAACTGTAATCGGCTTGACTAGTCACATATAATCTTCATTTATATAAGCCAGCAACAACTAGTAATAAATATGTCTGTTCAGTGAATTCCCTATAATGCTGCCGCCTTCCTGCCAGCTTCCAGCCAACAGGCCTCGGCGCCACCTCAGCAACACGCAGAAAATACCACCGGGCCCCGCTTCCTGCCAGCTTCCGGCTAACAGGCCTCGGCGCCACCTCAGCAACACGCAGAAAATACCACCGGGCCCCGCTTCCTGCCAGCTTCCGGCTAACAGGCCTCGGCGCCACCTCAGCAACACGCAGAAAATACCACCGGGCCCCGCTTCCTGCCAGCTTCCGGCTAACAGGCCTCGGCGCCACCTCAGCAACACGCAGAAAATACCACCGGGCCCCGCTTCCTGCCAGCTTCCGGCTAACAGGCCTCGGCGCCACCTCAGCAACACGCAGAAAATACCACCGGGCCCCGCTTCCTGCCAGCTTCCGGCTAACAGGCCTTGGCGCCACCTCAGCAACACGCAGAAAATACCACCGGGCCCCGCTTCCTGCCAGCTTCCGGTCAACAGGCCTCGGTGCCACCTCAGCAACACGTAGAAAATACCACCGGGCCCCGCTTCCTGCCAGCTTCCGGTTCCTGCCAGCCTCGCCCTCAGCGCCATCTCAGCAACACGCAAAAAACCCCACCGGGGAAAAAAAAAAAATACCACCGGGGCACCGCTTCCTGCCAGCTTCCGGCTAACAGGCCTCGGCGCCACCACAATAACACGCAGAAAATACTACCGGGCACCGCTTCCTGCCAGCCTCCGGTCAAAAGGCCTCGGCGCCACCTCAGCAACACGCAGAAAATACCACCGGGCCCGCAGGCTCCACCCGGGAGTCTGAGGTCTCCCAGAAGTCCACTGACAGTGGTTCTCTTCCTCCTTCCCCTTTTTCCTCCCTTTCCTCTTCCACTTCTTCTCTCCTCCCTCAGAGTAACTGCACGTGCACGCTTGTCAACTGAAAACGTTTACAACTAAGTAATTCTCTGTCTGGAGAAAATAAATGTCCTGTCACCACACAGGGAGGGCCTTGGCGGAATCCAGGCCGGGCCGAGGCTGGGTCTGGGCCCAGCTGTGCAGCCTAAGGCCGCCTCACACGCCCTGTCTTCCTGGCCTCCTCTTCTCCTCAGGCCGCCTCTCGGCCTCCTGCTTCCTCACTTCCCGCCCCTCTCCCCTCCCTCCTGGCGAGGCCGCCGCCGCCGGAGACCCCCCGGGCGGCCCGCACCCTCTCCCTGCCCTCCCACAAGCACAGGCCGCCATCCCGCCAGCCCCGCCCAAACCAGTCCACCGGGTGCCCAGGACCTCTCCGCGCCCGCTGCTCTCCCGCCAGCAGCTGCCAGACCGCGGGAACCAGAGCCCCGGCGCGAGTGCGCAGACACCGTGGGCAGCGGGAGCCGGGCGTTCCCGGCAGTCAGCGCGTGCCAGTCACGTGACCGGCAGCCGCAGCCTCTGGAGCCCTGCGGGCAGGGCGCTCAGTCACCGGAAGCGGCTTTTTCCCTCCGCTTCTCTCCCACTCATCCCTTCGACATGGAATCTCCATAAAACAAAGATCTCTGCCCGCTTTCCAGTGTGAGGAAGAAGAAGAGACAAATCTAAGACTGTTCTCCCCTGAAAGAACATGGAAGAATTGTCAGAGCCAGGCCAGACTGTGCCCAGCCGCCTGAGTCGCAGTAAAGGAGCACAAAACAGGACACCCACCGCCACGTTCACATCCGATTCCAGGTGGTTGGGGTGACGGAAGGGTTTATACTGAGTTCCCCTGGCTGCGAGCAAGACTTCTTGATCAGAGCCTTCATCCCTTGACCCCTTTTTCTTTGGGGCAACAGAACTTCGAGAATCACGGAATCTTCGGAAATCACTTTCTTGGTGTGTAAACGAGTTTAGTTCACTTAATTGACAGCTTTCAAAAAAATATATTTTGTAGCATGCATGACCCACATTCTTGAAGCTTAGTCTGTTGGGTGCTTTAATGTGGCGACTTTGCCCTGCAATTTCAAAGATAGGCATTCTAAACATGCCCAGTTAGCTGATGTGGAAGGAGAAAAAAGGATATCAGCTCGTAAAACAAAGGTCACCGACACCCTCCCCCCCATAAATTCCGGGTGCCCGATCTTACACCTGTCAAAATTTATGGCCCACGCCTTACCCTGGGCTGGCATAGAGAGGACTTGCAGGAGGAGTCCTCACCTCCTGTGTCAACAAGCCCTGCAGGAAGAGCTCTGTGTTTGTTTACCGCAGAACTCCATGGCACTGGCAGCCCCTCGCCGTGACTTCCTCTTCCCCTTGGTCAAGTACCTCCTCTTCTTCTTTTTTTTTTTTTTTTTTAATATATTTCTTTATTGATTTCAGAGAGGAAGGAAGAGGGAGAGAGACAGAAACATCAATGATAAGAGAGAATCATTGATTGGCTGCCTTCTGCACGCCCCCTACTGGGGATAGAGCCCACAATCCAGGCATATACCCTTGGTGGGAATCGAACCTGGGACCCTTCAGTCCGCAGGCGGAGGCTCTATCCACTGAGCCAAACCCGCCAGGGCTACCTCCTCTTCTACATCCAGGCGACAAGCTCCGTGGTGAGCCGTGGCTGCGCGTTTGGGATTGTGACCTTTCTTTTTCCTGAATAAATACTCTTCTGTGAGGGGATACCGACCCGACTTTTGTTAATAATTGACACACCTTGGCAAATTATATTTAACACATACATTTTAATGTTTTCCCCCTTTGGCTTATTTAAATGGTAGTTGTCATACAGACTTGTCCGTATTACGTGTATATGTTTATTTATTGGCTGTCTGTGGGAAAGCCAGTTGTTTTAAATAAGTTCCTAGAACACACATACTCAATGTGTCTAACTTTATTTGCTAATATTGTGAAATATCAGTCACTCAGTAAAACTAGGCTACATAAGTGTGGTGCAGTCACTGACAGTCTTGAAAGGATCCCAATCATTGTCTGAGAGCTGATAACCACCTACGTTGAAATTTTCCCCATCTGTGGTAAAGTGAGGGAAAAAATAATGAAAATCCCATAAAGCCAATGTATTTACTTTAAAGAATTGCCATTTATTCTAACACTATGTCCTTCCTAATGTTTTTTGGTGTTAAAGTGTCCTTTCATAGCCCTGACCAGTTTGGCTCAGTGGATAGAGCATCGGCCTACGGACTGAAGGGTCCCAGGTTCGATTCCGGTCAAGGGCATGTACCTTAGTTGCGGGCACATCCCCAGTAGGAGGTGTGCAGCAGGCAGTTGATCGATGTTTCTCTCTCATCGATGTTTCTAACTCTCTCCCTCTCCCTTCCTCTCTGTAAAAAATCAATAAAATATATATTTTTTTAAAAAAGTGTCCTTTCATGAACTAATCTTAAACTTAATAAAATTTAATGTCCTTACTTAAAATATAAAGTTATCCACTCAGCATTTATCTATTCTTCATTATTATAATTATTGTTGTTATTATTATGGTCCATTAAATCCCAAAGTGTGGAGAATACTGATCTAATTCCTCTCCCAGCCTTCACAGTGTATGATCTCTAAACAGGTAGTTATCTAGTTCTTAAAATATTTCCAGGAACAAATTATTCTACCTAATACGTAAATGTCTACATCAGATTAAGAGAACACTATGGACATTTTATTTTACTTTTAAAATCTTGTCTCCATTGCATAAGCTAAATGAGTACAAATAAGTGAGAGGGTGTGGAGGATTATAGTTTTCCAGTGGTTTAAAATATTCAAAGGGCTATCATCATCTCATTTAATCTTCACAAACAACCCTATGAAGTAGGTAGAACATGTGGGTTACTCTATAAAATATAAAAAATTTTTTAAAAATGTGTGTCCCAAAACTAAGAAATAGGTTGTTATGCATTCTACATTGTTACAGTTGGAGAAAAGTAATTGGCAATAAGCCATTTAAAATTAACTTGTTTGGTCCTCTGCTACTGATCATTGTTTGACTCCACTTCATACTTTCATGTTGACTGGCCCAATTGGACATTACAGTTGGAGGATGAAAACTCGTTATCTCAATGTCAATCATATGTGCATTCTTATCATACACTCCTCTCTTTTTTTATCATACACTTCTTAAATGTGCACTTTTTTCTTCTGATAACCGCCACGCCAAGTACCTCCCATCATCCTGCCATAGACTTATTTTGTAATCACTACTGTGGGCATGATGTTTTTATGATCTTATAAAATTAAAACACTCTTGTTGAAAACCAAACCGACAAACAAAAAATAAAACTAGCTGCCTATGTAAGCATTTTTTTTTCCTAACTCTAGAACCCCTCTGTTTCCTTATAGTCTCTGTACTGGCAAAAAAGCAAAAACCAAAAGTCACTTTGCTAATTACCTTGCTAGCAAGGTAGTATGATTTAGCATATGTTCAAGAAAACAAATTGTCTAAAAAGCTTTGTTTCTACTAATTATTTCCAAGACTGTGATATTTACATTCTGCTTCTCAAAAGTTATGTTTTAGGTGCTATAATTACATTACATGAATTACCCTAATAGGGCTAATTATTCAGCACTGTTTAAGAAAGTTTTGTGCTGAAGTATGAGAAGAAAGTCTCAAACAGATTAATGTGAAAAAGATGCTTTCAATTGACAGATGCTTTTTTTAAAGTTGCTTGGATATACTTCTGAAAGAGAGACAAACTTTGGGCAGTCAGAACTCCAACTTTTACAGAAGAAATTATTTCATTAAAATAATGGTTGTACATTAAAGAAATACCCACATTCTCTGACAATTTATTTCAAGCTCTATTGCCCTAAGAGAGAGCCCACAGTTAAAGGCGGGTCCAAGACGTGCCAAGTCTCCTCCCTCCAATTTTCTTCCTCGTTCCTCCCTCTTCCTCTGACGGGCTGACAGGAATGAGCAGAGAGGAGTGTGATTCTCAATGCTTTTTGCATTCCCCGCTGCCTGCTGAGGGGGCTGTCGCATTGTACACAGCCTCCTGAAAAGAAAGAGACCTGAAACCGTCCAGACCATTTCTTCGTCTAGGAAACGATTGAGCACAGGTAAGCAATATCATTCCTCTTTCTTTGGAAACCCAAGCATGGCGATTAGGGGTAAATAAGCTAGAAAAGCGATTGAGAGAAATTTAAGTGTTCTGACATCGTTTTGATGGGCAGTCAGTAACAACATAAGGAATATAGCAAAGCCAGAGTCGAAACTTTCTCTCTTTTAGCAAACAGTGGAGAGTACCACTTTAAAGCAAATATTCTCAAACTTTTTGGTCTCCTGATTTCTTTACATATCTATAAATTATTAAGGACCCTGAAGTATTTTTCTTTCTCTAGGTCATTTACTGTATTACTGTCATTTACAGTATTTAAATTAAAACAGAAATTTTAAAAATAGTGACCTATTAATTTATTTTAAAATAACAAAAAGCCATCACATGTTAGCATAAATAACATTTTAAATTATAGATCACTAAAAAAAACTATAAAGAGTGACATTGTTTTTTATTTTTACAAATCTCTTTTGTCTGCCTTCTCAGCTGCATTCTCATCTGCTTCTGGTGCAATCTCTAATATCAGACAGAATGTAGCTTCTGGTAGACTCCATTGTATACTCCTGAGTGAATGGGGATGAAAAAGACAAATTACATGTTAGAATTACTATGGTAATAACTTTGACCTCATGAACCACCTGAGAGCTGCTGCTTTAGAATGACAACGTAGATAAGCTTTTCTTTAAAGGGAGTCTCAGCTCCGAATCAATTATTTTAAAAGCAAACACAAAATTTGCCAAAGGTTGAGCATCTTGATGGAAGCTGCCCCAGCACCTTTAGACTGGGCAACAGTTGGACAATATACAATTCCCCAGAAGAGGTTTATTTTACAGTGACAAAGGGGCTGAATAAATATCTATTTTGAAGTATGTATAACAAAAATTAGGACACCCTTAAAAATCCTCTTTTCTTTTTGCCTACATGCAGCTATTTCGGGTTCAAATTAATCTTCCTTTAAAATATCTTTTAAAATCTGTTCATATTATTCCTCCATGAATATTATGAATTCTTACTGGAATTTCTACATCAATTCTTATAGTAGTTTCTTAACCTGTCTCTAATTTCTTTCAGAATGCACTGTCAGCTCAGTAACCTGCTTCCCTATTGCCTGCGAAATTAAATTTAAATGCTCTGCATGACTTCCAAAGCCCTCCATGATTTAACCCCACCCTACCCTGTGTTCCCCGCAAGGCAGCTGGAGTGTCCTCTAGCATAAAAAGTATGGCCTCATTCAGTCCAGCACCACCACCACCACCACCACCACCACAACAATGTTGTTGTTTTAATTATCACATAAATGCTCTTCCATCAGTTTAACTTTTAAGCATCCTTTAAGATTAAATTCCATTTTCCTTTTCACACAAGGCCATTCCAACTACATCAGTTCCATTTTGGCTTTTAGACTGTATTTAGCAGTTAATTCTGTATCTCTTATCATCAATTCTTTACCTAAATCTTTACCTAGGTCTACTCCCACACCCACATACAGACATTAATAAGATGGCAAAATTTTCAAGGACAAAGTGATTTACAGAACTGAAAAGTTGGATTTTGAATCTTGTTGCTGGCAAGATGACTACACACCTGATTTCAGGGAATTTGTTAGGTAATATGCTCCTCATTTTATCCCATACTATTCCACAGCATTGGAACATTTTTACTTTTAATCTAATAGTATGTTTTTAAACTCCTACTAGCTTAACAATGATGGCCATATAATAAATATTCAATCAATACATGTTGTTTTAGAATTATAAGGAAGTGGTTATTAGGGCATTTACCGCAAATAAATGTTGTTTTTTTTCCTTGAGACTTATGTAGAATCAAGAATTACAAAATACTGGAGCTGGAAAAAACCTTAGAGATTGACCATTCAACTCCCTGTTTATCCAAATGAGAAAACTGAGACCCTCCTCATTAAATGACTGGCCCCAGACAAGTTTGGAACACATTTGGCCTAATTTCCATCATAATTTTCTACCATTTGCTAGAATCTAGCTCATTTCCAAAGCTTGCATAACTAAAACTGTTTTTGTTTCAAAGAACTAATTGTCGCTGCCTCTTCCTGAGAAGATCTTTCTAAGATGGTTTATAACTCTTTTTTTTTTAAAAAGTCAATAATCTGAGTATCTTAGATGAAATATTTTTAAACATTTTTATCCAATGGAAACTATAATTTTTATAGCTTAGTTAAGAAAGCAAAGAAGCACAGATGAGAAAGGAAAAGGAAAGTTGGGGGAAGAGGAAAGGAACACTATTGTTGTAATCATAGATGTACAAGATCTAACAAAAAGAGTGGCAAGAGAATAAAGAATTCAAAATAAACTCGCATGAAGTAAAGATAAACTAACTACCAGGGAACAAAAGAAGAGGAAGAACATTAGAGAAAGTATTCTATCTTAAAACCTGCTTTTAGACTTCCCCCATTTTCTTTTTCTCATTGGCTTTAAGATGGAGTGAAAGTTTTAAGACAGAAAAAATGTCTAGCCCTGGCCGGTGTGGCCAAGTTGGTTGTGTGTCATACCATGCTCTGAAAGGTTGCCAGTTCTATTCCAGATCAGGGCACATGCCTGCGTTGCGCCCAGTCAGGGGCCTGCAAGAGACAGCCAATCCATGTGATTTCACATCATGTTCCCCTCTCTTTCTCCCTCTTCTTTCCTCTCTCTAAAAATCAATAAAGAAAAAAATCGTAAAAAATAAAAATTCTACCAACCCTTTATCCATTGTTTTCATGGTGACAGGTTTTATCATAGCAAACATTTATTTACTGCATGTAAGTTCTTTTCTGGTGTTGAAGATTTTTTAAAAGAGAATAACTTGTTATCTTAAAGAAATTCAGGCTAAAGCTGGGCAGAACTATTTGTCATCAAAATAATCTTTTTTTAAAATTTATGAAAGGTCTTCTCCCTACTCTTTTTTTTTTTAAATATATCTTATTGATTTTTTACAGAGAGGAAGGGAGAGGGATAGAGAGTTAGAAACATCAATGATAGAGAAACATCGATCAGCTGGCCTCCTGCATGCCCCCCACTGGGGATGTGCCTGCAACCAAAGTACATGCCCTTGACCGGAATCGAACCTGGGACCCTTCAGTCAGCAGGCTGATGTTCTATCCACTGAGCCAAACCAGTTACGACCAAAATAATCTTAATTCAATGTAAGAGCTATTTCAGATGCCTGGAGGAGGGAGGATTGGGGAAGGTGGGTACTGAGAAGAGAATGATTAGCTAGGAATGTAGGAGTTAGGGAAGTTTTCCTAGAGGAGATGTTTGAGCTGGGACTTAAAGGAAGAGGGCTTGACAGGGGGGGGGGGGGGGGGAAGGCAGGGATAACTCAGGCAACAGTATGTAGTGGGGGAGAGTCTGGAAGCAAGAAAACCAAGAAGAGTAGTATTAAAATAGAAAGTTCAAGAAGTGTTGAGGACTTGATTTAAAACAGTTCCAGTGTGGCCTGGCCGGTGTTGCTCAGTGGTTGAGCATCAACCTAAGAACCAAGAGGTCACGGTTTGATATCTGGGCAGGTCACATGCCCAGGTTGCAGGTTCGATCCCCAGTGTGGGGCATGTAGGAGGCAGCCAATCAATGTTTCTCTCTTATCATCGATATTTCTATATCTCTTTCTCTCCCTCTCCCTTCCTCTGTGAAATCAAAAAATATATATATTTTTAAAATTAAATAAATAAAACAAAACAGTGTGGATGGAGATGGAGGGGTGATACCAAATTACAAATCCATTTCTGAGTTATAATCTACAGTATTTATGAGACAGAGAAAAGATTAGGAAGCTTAATGGTTGAGCATAGTAGACCCAGGCACCAAGAGGTCACCAATTCAATTCCCAGTCAGAGCACATGCCATGGTTGCAGGCTTGATCCCCAGTAGGGGGAGTGCAGGAGGCAGCCAATCAATGTTGATGTTTCTCTCTCATCAATGTTTCTCTCTCCCTCTCCCTTCCTCTCTCTCTAAAAAATTAATATAAACATTTTTTTCAAAAAAGATTAGGCAAAGGAGTCAAGAAGGACTTCCAGGTTTAGTTTTGAACAGATCATTTGGACATGTTTGGGAAAGTAATTCATTAGTATATCTTACAGTTGGGACAATGCATCTGCAGCCAGAAATTGAAATTTGCAAGTTATCTATCCCCAATAGCTACCACCCTCTCTCTTCACTTTATAGCCAAACTTCCTAAAAGAATAGTTTGTATTCACTGTCTGTACTTGTTTCCCATCCCATTCTGTCCTAGATTTTTGTCAACCTGCCTTTTGTACCCTCACTTTCCCCAAACTGTTCTTTTCCCAAAATGTCCTAATTGTCAAATTCAATGAACAAGTTTAAACTTGTATCTAAATTATGGGCTTTGCAGTATCTGATTTCAAGCAGCGCCTCCCGGAAGCTCCTTTCTTCCTGGATTCCTATGACACTTCTCTCTTAGATTTGCAAAACTGAACGAATTATTTTCCACTCAAGCCTCTCTTTTATTCTTTTTCTTAGTTAATGAGGTAACACTCAACAAATTGCTCAAGTCAGAAACTTTAAAGTCATCCTCAGTTCCTTCTTCTTCCATTCGACCCACAACCGATCAGCTAAAAAAAATCCTGCTGTTAACCTCTCATGAGTCCATCCTCTTCCTTTCATCCCCCGCAGGTACTACCTTAGTTTAAAAAGGCTCATCAACTCTTACCTCAACTGTTAAAATTGCCTCTAAGGTTGTTTTCTAACTTTTGTCCAGTCTTACCCATCAAATCCATTCTCTACACTGCTGCCAGATTATTGACTTTTTAAAACATACATCTGAACACATCTTTCTCCTACTTGAAGTAAGGCAGTATTTTTTCAGAAAAAAAAATTGCAAATTCTTTAGTTTAGTTAAACAGGTCTCTATAATCCGACTCTCCCTTACAAGCTTTAGTCAAACCAAACTTCATTGCAAGTTGCATTTTATGTGACTTGAATTAGGCAGAATCAACGAATGTAATATAAAAATAATAGTCTCACACCGGCCAGTGTTACTCCGCTATTTGAACATTGTCCCATGCACGACAGGTCAAGAGATAGCCAGTTCAATTCCCAGTTAGGGCAAATGCCAGGTTTTGGGCTTGATCCCCAGTAAAGGGTGTTTGGGAGGCAGCCTATCCATGTGTCTCTCATCAGTGTTTCTATATATATATTCCTCTCTCTCTCTCTCTCTCTCTCTCTCTCTCTCTCTCTCTCTCTTCCTCTCTCTCTCTCTCTCTCTCTCTCTCTCTCAATAATAGTCACACCCTGGCCAGTGTGGCTCGGTTGTTTGAGCATTGTCCCGTGTACAAGAGGTCAAGAAGTCGCTGGTTCCAGTCCAGTTCAAGTCCAGTCAAGGCATATGTCCAGGTTTTCAGCTCAATCCTCAGTAAGGGGTGTCCAGGAAGCAGCCTGTCCATGTCTCCCTCATCAGTGTTTCTCTATATATATTCCTCACCCTTTCTCTCTCTCTCCTTCAACTAAATAAAAACATGTTTTAAAAAATAATAATAGTCTCACCCTGGCCAATGTAGCTCAGTAGTTGGAGTGTTGGCGAGTACACCAAAGGGTCTCAGGCTCAATTCCCTGTCAAGGGAACTTACCTGGTTGCAAGTTTGAGCCTCAGCCTGGTCAGGGCATGTGAGGGAGGCAACCAATCAATGTGTTTCTCTCACATTGATGTTTCTTTCTCTCTCTCTCTCTGTCTCTCCCCTGCCTTTCCTCCCTCCCTCCCATTCTCTCTAAAAAGCAATGGAAAAAATGTCCTTGGGTTAGAATTGACAAAAATAATAATAATAATAATAGTCTCACTTTATAGGCAAAGTGGAAATATGTGAGCTCCAAATTAGTTTATCTAAAATGACATAATCTCAAAATGGTAGCAAAGTGAGTTGTGCACTGTTAACACTACTGCCACATGGAAGTGTCTCTTATACCTGGTAAATTATCTGTTTCCATGTCAGTATTATGTAAGTGAGATTGTTCTTTATCTCAGAAATTCTTGAGACATACAGCTATTGTTGTGCTATTATTTTTTTAACATTCACTACTATTATCATTTAAAATATTTTTATATCTGATAATGTTGTTATCAGAGTGCTAAGGAGTATGATTACTGCTTGTGCTGAAAAACAAAGAAATAAAGTAGGACAAAATTTAGATACAAGTAAACAATATTAAAAAGTCTAAGTACCACCATGATAGCCTGTGTAGAGAGAGCACACTGCAAAACATTAGTAATAATGCTGAGAAAGATGAAGAAAGAAAGGAAGCAAGAATCTACTTGGGTTGTTGTAGATTGATGGACTCCAAAGATACCTTCTCACATACTTTTATACTTATTCCCAAGGAAAAGTTAATCTTGAACTATGTGAGATATTCAGAAATGCATTCTTCCTGTAAAATGTGACTGCATTTGCATTAATTGCAGGGGGAATGATGGGGCTCCAAACAAGCCATATTCTCTCAGCCTCCCTACTTCCTGGCTTTTGCTCACAGTCTTCTCTCTTTGTGGAATGCTCTCCCCCAGCCTTGAAAATGCCTGCCTCTCTTTCAAGGCAGCACAATCATCTTTTCCTCTAAGAAGCCTTCTTCAACACCACCAGGCAGAGAAGATCTCTTGTAAATCCAGTTATTACAACATTTATTATACTACTTTGTAATTGTTTATATGTTTGTCTCTCCCACTAGATTCTGAGTAATCAAAGGGTAGGAATGAAGTTTCCTGCATGTGTGTTTGTCAGCTTTCTAGCCCCATGCCTAACACATGGTGGATACGCAACAATTAATAGATTGAATGAATTCAAAAATTGTGTAGTAGTATTATTATTTTTAAAGTATTTGTGTCCTTTTCTAAATCCATTTACTCACTGATTAACCAAAAAACTGTAGCAAACACTAGTAGTTTCATCTGATTTCTACACATACTACTTAGTACTTTTTGGGTGAATTACTTTCATAAAATATGTATGCATTACATATTAAAATTTGTAGAGAAGACCACCCTAGCCATCATCATATATAGAGATATAGAGATATAGAGATATATATATGCCTAATATGCAAAGTGTCCCCTCAGGAGTTCGACTGGGAGACCAGGAATTTGATTGCTCTCTATGACATGTGCTGACCACCAGGGGGCGGCACAGAACAAATGAAGGCCCAGGCCAGCAGCCAGCAGCTGGGAAAGGAAGGCCCCAGCCAGCAGCTGGAAGCCAGAAGGAAGGCCCCGGCCAGCATCCTGGTCACTGGCCAGGCCTAGGGACCCTACCCATGCACAAATTTTGTGCACCGGGCCTCTAGCATATGTGTGTGTGTGTGTGTGTGTGTGTGTGTGTGTGTGTGTGTGTATTTGTATATAATATATCTACAATTTAATAACTGCCCACACAATTTAATAACTATCCACACTTGTATGTGTATAAGAAACCGCACCTAGATAAAACTGTTAAATAGTCACCAACTAGCAAGTATTTGGGGTTTTCTTAATTTGGATTAAGTTTTTGCAACTGAGTTTTAATTTCCTGATTCCTCTACCATGTATGTTTGGCCTTAGTAGACTATGCTAGAAAAAAAATCGAGTCAGTTCTCTACCTATGAGCATAGATTTATAAACACCCCTATACATATCAACAACAATTGTGACTCAACTACCTTCTTTGGAGCCCCAACCATAACTGCTCTCAGGGACTCAAGATACTCCTAAACTCTAGAGTAGAGCGTTTTAATCACTTCTGTGGCAAAGATCTCCATAGGCAATCTGGTAAAATCTCTGGACCTCTTCTCGGGTAATGTTTTTACCTGCATACAATTAAATACTTGGGATTGCCCTAGACCCATGGTCGGCAAACCGCGGCTCGCGAGCCACATGTGGCTCTTTGGCCCCTTCAGTGTGGCTCTTCCACAAAATACCACATACGGGCGCGCACGTACAGTGCGATTGAAACTTCATGGCCCATGCGCATAAGTTGGTATTTTGTGGAAGAGCCGGTATTTTGTGGAAGAGCCACACTGAAGGGGCCAAAGAGCTGCATGTGGCTTGTGAGCCGCGGTTTCCCGAGACGCAGTTTGGCAACCACTGCCCTAGCTGGTTTGGCTCGGTGGCTCGGTGGCTCGGTGGCTCGGTGGATAGAGCATCGGCCTGCGGACTGAAAGGTCCCGGGTTTGATTCTGGTCAAGAGTACATGCCCGGGCCCTGACCAGTTTAGCTCAGTGGATAGTGCGTCAGCCTGTGGACTGAAGGGTCCCAGGTTCGATTCCAGTCAAGGGCATGTACCTTGGTTTTGGGCACATCCCCAGTAGGAGGTGTGCAGGAGGCAACTGATTGATGTTTCTCTCTCATCGATGTTTCTAACTATCTTCCTTCCTCTCTGTAAAAAATCAATAAAATATATTGATTTTTATAAAAAAAAAAAAAAGAGCACATGCCTGGGTTACAGGCTCAATTCCCAGTAGGGGAAGTGCAGGAGGCAGCCGATCAATGATTCTCATCATTGATGTTTCTTTCTCTCTCTCTCTCTCTCTCTCTCTCTCTCTCTCTTCTCTCTGAAATCAATAAAAATATATTAAATAAATAATTAAATACATACATACATACTTGGGATTATAAGGGAAACTCATTATATTAAAATAGTGTCGAAATTTTTTTAACAAATTTTAATATAGTACGTATGTGCTTCTTTATTAACACATATTAACACATTAAATAATAAGATCTGCCAGTGGGACTTATCACTTCCATATATTTCAAAGTAGTAATGAGTTTAAACCATATATTTCAAGATCTCTGCAACAATTACAACACAATAGGAAATCTGTATTTCTGTCAGTGACAGTTCCAATAATGCTGTGATTTGTCTCCTATAACGTAATGGAAGGAACTTCTAAATTTTGGCAATAGGCCATATAAACCTAAATTGGTGAAAATACAGAGTGGTGCAAAAGTAAATATACTTACAGTTGTGAGTATATGAAACACGGTTTATTCTTGTATTATTATTTATTAATTACTGTATTATTTTCCATACAAACAATGGTAAAACTAGTTTTCTTCCCATCCAACTTCACAGATTTCCCAGATTTAGAACCCCTGTTCCACAGACAAAGACCTGAAAATATACACACCATATTGGAGTGGGGTGGAGTAGGCTGGGGCAGGAGAGAAAAGCAAAATAAAATTTTTGACACTTTTATATCCTATATTATTTGATTTTTTTACAGAAAGATTGCATTTATGTATTACTTGTATAAAAAGCATAATATCCAGATTCCAGATAAAAAACTGCTGCTGCTCAAGGAGGAAGAGGGCCGTCAGATGCCAGAGCCTTCAGCCTCCTCCCCCTCTGCCTCACTCCCAGGTGGAAACGCCATTTTCTCATTACCTCACCTTTAGCACTTGGATAAACTTTCAGTCTCTCAGGCACAGGAACCCACTGGTTGTAAGAAAGATAGAACCAATCTGTAGTTAAAGGACAAGATTAGGTATATTTCTGGCATCTTATATTTATATTGATGATAATATAATTCCGTTTCATAGTGGGACACTTAGCCACCCTTTGTAACATTGTTTAATGAGAAAAGTCTTTCTAGATTCCAAATATCTGATGGTTTGCAAAGAATGTGTGAACATGTGTATACATAAGTGGAAGACTCCAGCATCTTTTAAATGTCCAGAGTGTTGGTAAGCATACTGGGTGATACACTGACTTCTGAGCTTGGAGGTAGTACAAGGCAATAAGGAGTAAAAGATCCCTTTTGTGAAAAAGGAACAATCACTACCTTTTAACAGACGGCTCTTTGCTTTCACTAGGAATAAAGATGGCTGTTGAAGCAGTAGAAAACAATTGCCTCAATTTTGTGGAAATGAAATTTATTGACAACACACTTTATTTTGTAGGTAAGTCTAAAGCAATAGGCCAAATACAGGTTTCAGATCAATGTATTCAACTAGAAAAGGCATTGTGAGATGAACTATTAAGTGACTCCTTACTGTCATCAAATTCCATTGTAATGCTAATGATATACTTCTCTGGAAAAAGGAAAATTGGGCTTCTGGAAGTTAACCATATATATCCATGGTCCCAGCACCTTGTCCACCACATGACCTGGCACTTCAGTTAA